>NC_137461.1:293554826-293946956 GCF_964235325.1 Thermobia domestica | reverse complement strand
AGGATCACAAATAAGTTCATCCCTTGCTCCTGCGCAAGAACTCTTGTTGGTTGTGTTCATTGCAAATAATGGTCACATGATACAAAGAAATCAGTCATGGGCCCAATTCAAACAAAAATAGTGTATTAACTTAAGGCTATTAAGGCGACTCGTTTAAACTGAAACCGGAAGTATTGTTATGAGTTCGCTGGGACTTCTGTTGTATATGAGTCCGGTATTTACGAGAAAAAATATAGTTTATGCAATCAAAAAATCTGTTATTTTGCTTAAGTGTTCGGTTATTGTGTGGTGTGTCAAGAATATTAATTTGATGGAGATTATGTACTTTCATTGAAATGTATTTTTGCCTCTTTCTAATAATTGGATAACCTTCCGGGAGTCTGGAATACCTCAATCGAAATGAAATGAAATCTTTAAGTTTTACGTCCCACGCTTATGCCGGTTAGGCTAAAGGAGACGGTGATGATGAGAGATGAGTGAAATGGTGGAATGAAGAAAGTGGGAGGAAACGGTAGAACCTCGAGAAAACCCACGAGCACGGTGTTTGTCCACCACAAGGTCCACACGGCGCAAGCTGGGATCGAACCAGGGACCTCAAGCACCGGAGGTGAACGTTCTACCTCTGAGCCACCGCGCCCCCTCTGAGCATTTGAGAATAAGAAATAAACGCTTATACCTTGTTCTGAGAGATCATATGTTTAACTCTATACTTGCTAGATTTTCTAAAGATAGATATAGTTAAACTAAAATTTATTGTTCCTTGGTATAACTGGGTAAAATTTACTGTTATGCCTAGATATGACAAACGGTTCTGCGAACTCGAAATATTTTAACAACCGATTCTAGCGAATTGGTGCGAACCGGCTGAATAGCACCACCTTGTGTCGGATACTACAATACTTACATTCGGGAACGTAACAAGTTGCCATTTACGGTTTGTTTTAAACTTCTTAGTGCACGCAGTATATATATATATATATATATATATATATATATATATATAAAAAACTATCACTGTGATAACTAACAGTATCTGATGTCAGACCATTCCATGTATTGCTGTTATAAGTATAAAAATGGTATTTTCCTTCTCTTTCTTTTCTTTGTAGATTAATTGAATAGATTTCCTGAAAATTAACTTTTGCAATATTGTATACATTGCTGTGTAGGGAAATAGACATAGAAATGTTGCAATCTGTTTGCTTTATACATTTACTTCGATACACTTCTAATATAACATTCAGCCCCACCAGCTGGTATAATGACTAACGTGGACTATCGGCACCGTTTGCATTCACGTGTTCCTGGGCTCAATTTCTGAGGGGGGAGTTCAAAAGTTTAATATCAAAATCATTCACTTTCATAAATCATCTGTCTCCTTTAGCCTAATCGTGAAAAGTTAAACTAAAAAAAAAAAAAAAAAAAGTATTACATTGACATTTAATGTTGCAATGTATTCAAGCACATTAACATATATCCTAGTATCACATACAATAAGTAGACCCAGTAGAGGGGAACGGTAGGCCAGCCAACTGCTAACGTTGGTTCTAAAGTAGAGACAAATTTCATGTCTCTACGATTCAGAGCTATTGAAATTTTACTATAATAATTACCACAATTATTTTCCCCCCTCCTTGAGAATTTTCAAAAATCCTTCATTAGCAGAACCTAACGTCACAAATCTTATACACTATCAAGTTTCAGTGGGTTAATTCTAATTGCGGGGAACTAAAAACAGGTTTTAAAAAGTTTACAGGAGAAATGAGTTATTGGTATAGCTGTGTTCGGAAGAAGGATATAATACATGGAAGAGTATATGGCTGAATTAGTTTTCAGATTAACACTGAAATAAGATAATATAATTAAATACATACTAACTGTTTGCCGAGCAAAACCATATATTTTCATCAAAGATTAAATACGTGTTACAGTTTCACCTACTAACTCTTTGGCTTCATCAGACACTAAGAGATAAACAGAGAAAAAGAGAGAAGGAGATCCTGTATCTCATAGTGTCTGATGAAGCCAAAGAGTTAGTTGGTGAAACTGTAACACGTATTTAATCTTTGATGAAAATGTATGGTTTTGCTCAGCAAACAATTAGTGTATATTTAATTATATACAAAACAAAGTTTCTACTTATGGAAAGAGAATATAGTGCACACCTTTTTGAAAGCCATTGCCGATCTATACAAACCATGAAGGTAAGTAGAACGTATGTAACCTAACTTAACCTATCCAAAGTTAGGCTATAGTTATAAAAAAAAACTGTGAATTTTTGGGAAAAAATAGTGACCTCCCGTAATTAGAGTTTATCCGTTTCAGTTTTCTAGCTTTAAGTGGTTTATCCTGGACGTTCATTAGTCAGTCACTCACTCAGTCAGGACTTCTTGTAATATACAGGGTGCTATTTTTTATTTTATTTTTAGAATTCTAAAGTAAGTTCCTCTATTAAAGGTCCCATTCCGTAACTGTTTGCGACAACGCAATGCAAATTTTTCGGTTTATTTTGCAATGATAAGCAGCATAACAGTTATAATTGATTTTTGCGTAACATTGCGCTCTGCAATTTTTGCGAAGGTTTGTACGGAGTACCACCCTACATTTTACCTCTGGATTGCAAATTCACAGATCCTAGCCTCACAATGTCAGGCTTTATAGTATTTGGTTGATGGTTGATTTAAAGTTTAACCTTCCTTTTCAGCTCCGAGTCTATGTAAGAAGTGGAGCAACAGTTTAACGAGGGATCGGAACTACATGAACTTCCACCAGAATCGATCTCTGGCCTTCTGCGCCGAAGGCTTTTATCCTAACCATATAGCCACGGATAAACTCTGAACTTCATAGTGAAAATTAACCAGATGTGCAGTTTTTCCGGTACAATTGAGTTTTTCCACTTCTTTATTATCAATTATTTCATCAATAATATTTTGCATCTCCTTTTAGACTACACATACCGTTTAGCTGAGAGACAATGAACTTTTATTCTTCTTTTTTTTTTAAAAAAAAAAAATATGATTCTTCCTTTGATAGCTTGCCAGTTTAACAGAACTTTTTTCCTTCATACTTGCCGTGTGTTTTTATATACGTAAAGATCAATTCCAAGTGTGGCAATTAAGCACTTTCTTTCCTTTATTACAAAATCTTATCCGTGTGAGAAGTCCGTGGTGCATATTTTCGAAAGCAGAAATCAGTGTGGCAATCCCTAGAACTGGGTGTCATATGTTCTCTCGTGACACAGGCTTTAAACTTGTGACGTCATAGTCGCTTGTCTTGAGAACGTCGAGAGAGAGAAGGTGTGGATTTGTCAAGTGGATGAGGTGGACTTGGGGGTCGTTTCACTTCAATTATAGAACCATGCGTGAGCTATCAAGATAGCGTAAAGTACTTATTTCCATTTGTCCGGAAAGAGATCTCTATATTTGGTGGTATTCTTGGAGATACTTGAGGTGATAGGGAGCCCAGTGTATTGTGTGTGTTTGTACACAAGAGATCAAGATGGCGCAGCATTTGGCCCCTAGCGTGAATTGTTCCTTGGATGACATTGATTTAAATGCCTTGAAGGTAAATAACTATTTATTATTAAATTGTTCTATTCTCCCTTACACAATAACATACGAATAAGTTTCTGCCACGAAGTAAACATGCAGGATGCGGTGTGAGAAATTTGCTGATGGTGGTGGTGGACACTCGCTTTTGTGTGTCCTACATCATAGTAAATGAAACAGTAATCGAAGTTAAATCATGCATTCCGTTTCTAATAAACTTATAATATGATCGTTGTTGTTAAGATTTACACTATGTAAGACGCGGAAACTGCACAAACATTGATGAGTTAATAAAATGTCTTTAAGAATATATGTGATGTAGGCCTACGTAGCGAATGATGCCTAATGATGAATCATTTTGACTTAATGACCGGACAAAGTCAGTTAGCCTCAAAAGTTCAGGACCTCATTAAGTATGTTAAGGTGTTCTAAATTTAATTATTATAATTTTCATCCACTATTATCGTATGTACAAGGGTTTAGTTCAAAATGTGAAGTCCCCCTCCCCTTACGCAAATGATCTGTAGAAAATGCGTACTATATATGAATGAAAAGATTTCTTTATTTTGAAAATTGTTTATATTGAGAATATTTGATTTTATTTTATTGATAATAGTATTTTTTCGTTATCTACTGCTGTACTCGTTACTTTGAAAAGCTCACTGAGCATGCCCATTCGCATTATTAGGAAATCAAGCAGACGAAAATTCCTATATTTGTATTATAGTTTTTATGTATGTGATTGATCGAATTTTGTGATGATTTTTCAAGAAATCTTCAAATACATAGCAGTTGTATATTTTTAGAAAAAAATATTGAAAACACAGCTGTAAAACTCCGTATTCATGAGTAGCAAATCAAACCAATTATCTTGTTTGTAAACAGTAATCGATGAGTTACGTTTACAGTAGCGATACGAAAAACACCACTACTTTCAACCAAGAGGGAAGGAAAACTGTCATATTAGATGATTATGAAACAAACCAATCTTCCTGTAGGTGCATACCCAAAATTGCTTTTTATTATTATTATTATTATTATGTAAGCGGCACTATGAGGCGGAAGGGACTATTTGGCGGGGGTATACACTTGTTATGATTTAGTAGCGGGTAAAGCAGTGTGGAAATTGCTCGTATACGTCATTGCAGCATATCGTGTTTCAGTTTTACAGTATTACACACACACACAAAAAGAGATCGTCAGTTCTTGAGTTTGTGTGAAAAACACTGTGTACTATTTACAAGTTGAGCGTTACTACTATGAAACCACCAAGGCCCACCTGTTTTCATTACCCTCGTTCACGCGTATGCGAACCAACACTGATGCGGGGCCCACAAGCTTCACCCTGCCCTGATTCCGTTAGATAGGATTCGTGCTTTTTAGTGGCCACCTAGCACAGATTGGTGTGTTTTTTGCACTAGTTTTTATGTCATAGATCCGTATTTATACTCAAATACTGATTTTCTATTCCAAATTGTTAAAATTTACACACCTCTGTTGTAGAGGTAACTGACTTGTAACAGAACCTAATCTAGCTTAATGTAACGTGACCTAACGCAAGGTAATGTAATGTAACCAAATGTAGTACATTTTGATACTTTTTTTTTTTTAATTTTCGTGTAGTCCTGCGATACAGCATGAATCCCTAGATAAAAGTTAAGAGATAAAACTAACCATCTTAAACTCACTTCATTGTAAATAATTGATTCGTGACTGTGCTCATCCGGGTAGATTGAGTATACAATACTTTTCCCAAGACGATTTTTAAAATAGTATGTAACCCCAGAGCAGAACACGCCGTGATTTGCAATGTCATCGCAGAACATTTGCCGAGTCTGTGCAGAAAAATTACCAGAGGAAATAGAAATATCAAACAGAAAAGTAAAAAAAAAAAAGCCTGCTATGTGTCTTAAATGAACGGGCGACTCGCATAATTGAAGTTTCAACTGTTTTTTACGTCGCGTAAAGTTATTTTTAAGAATCACAAGTGTTTCTTCTGCAGAAAATGTTTGACTTACAAAAGCTCATCGCAGAAAGACAAAGAAAGTTCTGTCATCGGGATATGGAAGTTGTCAGGATAAGCATTGTACAGTATGCACTATCAATATTTCACAATCTCAGAGTACATAAACTCACTGCAGTCCTTTACTTAGTTCGAGACTGACGCGACCTCGGTATCGTAATGTAAACAGTAGGTACGGCTTATATGGTTTCGGTGTTGAATAGAGATGTTAATAACATCCAATCAATTATTGGCAGCTGGGTGTTTAAAGTGCATTAAGCCAAAAGTTAGTGTTTGCACAAGTCGCATTTGAAAGTTCAAATATAAATCCAAAAAACCGATTTTGGGTTTCAGACATACATCCAAAAAACAGTCCTATTAACATGAAGAGCTACAACAGCTAATTATTTTCCCAAAACTGGATTTTGGATTTATGCTTAGGGTTGCCAGATTTAATAAACGAAAAATTGGGACAATAATAAGATCAGGGTTCCTACTCATTTGGTCAATGAATTACCTGTCTTTCCCAGGTTACTAATCACAATTTTTCAGTTCATTCTACACACACTTAACACAAATGAAGCCCCACGAGGGATGTATAAAGAATCTCAAAAGGTGACATAAGATCTGGCTGGCGTACCATATTCCGAACTCCAATTTGTTCTGTTTAACAGGTCATAAATGTTGCGTTAATTAGTACAACCTCTCCCATTTATGATTGAAGAAATACTTTTTTTTGTGTGTGTGTGTGTGTGTGTGTGTGTGTGTGTGTGTGTGTGTGTGTGTGTGTGTGTGTGTGTGTGTGTGTGTGTGTGTGTGTGTGTGTGTGTGTGTGTGTGTGTGTGTGTGTGTGTGTGTGTGTGTGTGTGTGTGTGTGTGTGTGTGTGTGTGTGTGTGTGTGTGTGTGTGTGTGTGTGTGTGTGTGTGTGTGTGTGTGTGTGTTATCACCTGAGTCACAAACACTATCCTAAAAGAAACACAACTTTAGCAAGAAGAAATACATATACAGTAAATTCAGAACTATAAACAAAAAATAAATCTTTTTAAAGATTTACGCAGGCTCTCCAAAAATTAGGAAATTCCGGTATCAAAATTAAACAAGAGACATACTCGAGGCATGTTTAAACTGCCACATCTTGTGCTAGACTAAGTTGTTACGGAATTTTAACCTGAAAATTATAAAAATTTGACTTTTCAACACCGACAAAGACCACTCTAGACCCACATGACTGGATAAAACATTGTAAAATTGTTTGTCGGGAGACGGCAGACAGGACGAAATACTTTAAATGCGGTTAACATGCAGCGACTGAAGAGTAGTATCATCATTGTTGATTAGAATTTCAACAATGAAACAGTTCTGCGCTGTCAATTGAAGTATAAAATTAGTAGTTGAAGCCCGTCATCGGGGAGAAAACGTTCTTTTCCATTGAAAGCGATAATCAAGAAATTATTGCCATAACATATGCCCCTCTTGAATATTTTTAAATCTTTTTTTTTTTTTTCCTTTGAAAGATAAACAACCCATAAGACGAAAGAATGGATATGATTTTCAAACTCCTTGTTGTTTGTTTAGTAAAATTAATTAGCTACACAAATCTTCCGTTTTTAGCTGAGACATACTAGTTCTTCCAGATTGATTATTTTTCAGTCTGAAGAACGAAAACCGGGACAAACAGGCGTCCCAAAAGCCTTTTTTGGGAGACAGTTAATTCTTTCATTAAAAACCGGGACATCTGGCAACCCTATTTATGCCTGAACTTTCAAATGCGATTTATGTAAAACACTAATTTTTTACTTAACGCACTTGACACACCCATCCGCCAGTTTAGCCAATTTGAATAAATTCTATTACTCTGGACAGCTTTCCAATACGAGTTACGATTATTGTAAAGAGTTATAGTCGTGTTCAAAAGTATATTTACCAAGCTTTCTTGTGAGAGATATTTCTTCGGTTTTTTTTTAATTGTGTCGATCCAATAGTATTAATTGATTCCATCTCATTGGTGGGATATCCATGTAGTTAAACAATATGAAGGCATCATATAGTGGGTACTGATTATTTCTTTACAGCATGATTTGGTACTGCCTTAAGGAGGACTTACTTTCACAAGTTGTCTCCTGGTGTCGTAAAAACTTATGGAGAAATGAACAGAATCAGACGAAATTAGTGTTAGAGTAACAAAAAAGGTTATCAGTGTATGGCGGGTGATTAATTAGGGAGAAAATTGAAGTTAAATTCTGGAGTATATTAGTTCGCGTATTAATGCAATATTAGGTAAACAGGCAGTAATGCTTAATATGGCAGTGTTTCAAACCCACTGTCTTATTAACTATGCTACGACGTCTATACTGCAATAATGGAAGGAAAACCGAAACGTAGAGCGGAAAGTAATGAAAGGGGAGTTGCATCTGAACCAACTGTTGTGAAACTGGGGAAAATTGAAACACTACTCCATTTTAGGGAGGCAAAAATTTGTAAACTCTGTGGAAGAAATATGTTACTTGATTTCGCAATAGGGTTGTACAAGTAATGAATATATATATAGAGATCTTACGTCTTACGTGTATAATAAGGCATTATTGCTGTATCGCCGGACCACACTAAAATTTTTTTTAAAAAAGAAAGAATATTATTTAGTTTCTTCCCCAAATTACCAGGTAGCGACTCTGGCTCATTGGTAGTGATTACTCTTCGAAATACAGTGTAGACGTATGGCATAAAAACTAATGCATAAAAGACGATCCAACTTGTGCTAGGTGGTCACTAAAATGCACGAATGCTATCGAACCGAGTAAAGGCAGGTGCGCAACAGGCGAGAAAAAGCGTAAGCGAGTGGGTGTATCCGTAGGGAGCAGGCGCGTCAGCAGCAGAGGGTTTATTCATAAATGAAGATAGTCGAAAAACACTTTATATGTCATAAAATGCATTGCTTATGTGTTGCACAGTTTTGTGGAGATACTAAGTACTACCCAAAAAGGTACCAAAATGTACTAAATTAGGTTAGAGTTCGATTAGGCTTGGTTAGATGTACCTCTTCTTTTCTGTAGTTCCAGTTCGTCTCCACACTTACGGTAAATTGTTCGCCTGTTTAGTAGATCATACCTTTCACACAATTTCAACGACTGACACTTCTTATTTTTGTATAACTTGATAAAACTCAGTCACGATATGTCACAATCTTGTCATTTACGCACGACTTCCACATTGCCTTTCTTATAAATCATAGCAAGTGTACCTCTCCGCCAGTTAGTTCCTTCCGCCTCCATATCTAGTACCGGTTACATCAAAAACAACTAAAAAGTGTAATCGTTACCACATAATGCTCCATTAGAAAGACATGAATTGAAGTACTATGTGAAGTCAGTGTACAAAATGATTGTAGAAGTGTCGCAAAGCGTGCCACATGCAAGGCATAATGTTTTTGTACCAAATAACGGGTTTTCCTATTGTCCTGGTTTATACATGTAATTACCATCGCAGATGCGCTACTTCTTACGGGCGCACCCCCTAGTTTCTAGTCCGGTTTCCCTGCCGCACTTCTGCCCTGACTTGGTTAAATCACATTCGTGTTTTTTTTAGTGGCCACCTAGCATAAGTTGGTTTGTGTTTTTCAGTTAATTCTTGTTTCATACACTGCAGTTTCAATGCTGCATGTACACTCATCTCTCCTAAAGTCAATCTGCATCTATTAATGCAACTCCTCCCGTAAGGATCACGTCCTAAGGCAGTAAGGAAGTGCATTTCCTGCTAAGTGGAATAAATATTTCATGGAATTTTTTATGTCTCAGGGGCATGTATTTGATAGGATTATGCGCCCCTAGTCGCCCTCTAAAAGTATTTATATAGCACTAGTAAGGTTTTCTTATAGTGCTGGTTGGAAATAGGGAAAAGTAAGGATTGATTGTTTTCGCTATTTTTGAATGGTAGTCGTAGTTTGCAACACTATCAGTTGAAAGGTACTACTTTTGAGCAGTGATAAAACACAGATGAAAATGTATCTAGGGGAGAGCAAAGCAAACATGAAAATAAGAGATATATTTGTGATTAACAGTTACAAGTGAACGTTAGAAATTGAATAGGGTAATTCTAGGTAGCTGTAATACAACGTTAAAAACAGGTTCTTGTGGTTTAATCCGGGGCCACCATCTCCGCAATGCTAGTCAATACCAAGTATACTTAAATGATTAAATTTACCGTATTTACGCGAATATAGGCCGCGCTTTTTTCCCTAAATTTTGGCTTGAAAAATCATGGTGTGGCCTATAATCGAGATTTTCTCTCTCAGATCATGAATCATGAGTTCCAAAATGACGTGTACACTCATGTCCAAAGTGATTGTAGCATATCTATTATTGTCTTCATGTAAGAATATAATTTGACCATGATTTTCCAGGGTACTTTTAATACTGATACTTTGTGTATATTCGGAAAATGTATAATTGTGGTAAATTTCATAGGAAAAGAATTATAAATACAAAAATTAGAATGAATGAAACAAAATATTGTTAAGTGGACAAGAAAGTTTTATTTTCGTTTTATTGTTCTTATTTACTGCTCTTTTGACATGAAATTTGCCACATACATATGTTTGCCGATTATACATTAACACTATAAGAAGTACCGCGCGAATTCGCTACAATAATTTTGGACATGAGTGTACATGACGTATTATTTTGCGGCCTTAATTTGAATCATTTCAGTTCTAACGGCATATCCACATTTCCTGTTTTAAACTACAAGATCAAGCAAATCTTTTTTCCCCATTTCGATATTTGCACTTTTGTCCTCGAAATGAACACCGACTTTTCAAAGTATTTAAGAGTTTCTCTTCACTTGCACACCACCGACGATTTTTTTTTTAATTAATTTATTTATTTATTCATCAACACCAAATCTGCTTCCAGCTTCCCGCTTTCCATGTTCCTTTGCATAGCCGATAACTTGAACATTAAATCTTGCCATGTAACTAAAACGCTTCTTTCTCATCGTCGCTCGAAAACCAAATGATCATTTTTTCTCGAATAAATCAATTTTGAAGTTCCTTACACTGTTGCTTAAATTAGTCACGTCATCAGACCTCCCAATACGCAAAACCTGTCCTCTTGGTGATGAGTCACCCTTAGTTTTGCGGGAATTGTAGAAGGGGAGAACTTTCTCGTAAATTTATTAGTGCGGCCTATATTCGAGATATACTTTTTCCATAATCTTGTATCAGATGTTTAGGTGTGGCCTATATTCGCGCAAATGCGGTACTTCGTAACCCATCAGAAAGGGTAGGAGCCAGAGAAAATGGTGGCGCGAGGTTAGTGCATGATTGTTACGGGTGGGCCCTTTACCTGTGTAATCACTGAAAATTCCTCGGAAAAACTGGTGACGTGATATTCAGATGTGCATATTTAACGCAGTGTTTTCCTTACGGAGACTTATGTAGTGTGACATATTATGTGTTGCTTGTACCTTATTACGTTACATAGAGCCCAGTACTATATTTCCCTGTACTACTTTTTTTCTTCTTTTTAATGCGCGATTTCTCTAGCCATTTTTTGCTTGTGATCATTAACAGTGTTCCAAATGAAATGAGAAATGAGGGTATGTTAAAAATCCGAAATTTAGTTTGATAATATATTCATACTGAATAGCGGCACCTCTCACCTAAAATAATAATAAAAATAACAAAGGTGAGTGGACGTATATCGCGTAGTACAAAGTTTTGTTCCGTAGACGCTATTTTATTTTATTTTTATTTATTTATTTATTTTGGGTAAAATATTTATGTACAAATTTTCGATGTTCAACTAAACCAGAAATACTGTAGTAGTCTACAAGTCATTGAATGGTTTCATAGTAAGGACATAAATCTTGAAAGCTATGTTATTATAAGCTCTAGGAAATTTGTATATACATATATATATATATATATATATATATATATATATATATATATATTATAAGCTCTCAACTCACCACTGCCAGTGTTTGCGTAACGACTTAAGGCTGTCGCTTTTGCTTCAGACAGTTTCGATGTTCTCATATGTATATAACTTTTTTTATTGATCCTCAATAGCTTGAGGTGGTAACTATATTATTTACATTTTTGTCAGTCTGGCACCTAAACAATTCAGCCTGTGATTATATTATTATTTTAGTTTATTTTGTTTGTTAATTAAAACAGTCAACGCATTCGAACTATTATTTCCAGCGTTTCGTGCTCAGTAAAAATGAAAGAACATTTTAGTGGATTAAACAATAGTGGAAATACGTATGCTCTTGTGTAACTGGCGAGTTTGGATTGGAAATGTCACAGTAATAATTCACTCTTATTGTTTATTTGCAGGACCCAGCTGGTATATTTGAATTGATTGAGGTTGTTGGAAATGGCACATATGGCCAAGTTTATAAGGTAAGTGACCTAGAATTTTTCAGAAAAAATCAAAGTAGTAATTTTTATGTGATTGATATGAGGAATTTCAGTTTAATCTATAGTTCACAATCCAAAGGCTGTGTGGTTTGAAAATAATAACTAACTAACTCTATGGCCTATGGAACCCGGAGGTTCAATGCCGCGTTCACAAAAGCTCTCCACTGACTTCTATCCTTAGCTAACTGCATCCAGTTTCTACTTTGTATTCCAATCTCTGCGAGATCCATCTTAATATTGTCCTCCCATCTGCGCCTAGGTCTTCCTAATGGTCGTTTTCCGATTAGTCTTCCAGTCAAGACTTTGAAAGCGTTTCTACTTTCTTCCATTCTAGCTACATGACCCGCCCACCTGAGCCCCCTAGACCTGACGACCGTAACAATGTTGGGTAAACCATATAAATTATGTAGTTCCTCGTTATGAAGTTTCCGCCATTCCCCATTCCCGTTCCTCTTGGGTCCGAATATTCGTCTCAGGATTTTGTTCTTTCTTTCAGTCTATGTTCTTCCCTCAGAGTAAGCGACCATGTTTCGCAACCATACAGAACAGGCAGAATTATAGTTTTGTATATTTTAAGCTTCAAATTCCTCGACAGAATTCGCGACGACAAGAGATAATAATAATGAAAATAAAAGAATTGAAATTTTCTTCAGTCAATAAAAATGAAATATTCACGGCATTGCTGAATAAAAGTAATGCAACTCTGTAGCCATGATTAGTGTTCTTTCAAAGGTAGTAAGCGTAGAAACAGTTTGTAAGAACTAAATAGTCATTCCAACATTTCACAGTTGTTCAGTAGTCTTCATTATTGCAGAAGAGTGTGATCTATGACATCTACAAGTTAAAGGAAACAGTGCAACATCACTTCACGCGCAACCCATTTTTAAACTTTTATTTTGTTATACAATATTGGGGTTAAATTGTAACCCCAATAGGAGGGTAATATGTATGTAACAAGATTTTAGGAAGGTCAGTAACAATAGTGACTCGATTAAGTCTAGTTTCATTCATTTGTTCTCGTAGAATATGTAGGTAGCATTGTGAGCAGAAAGAATGAAGCGGTTGGTGGGTAGGCATCACTACAACAGCATTGCCAATATACTAGTATTTACGAGATGATCGAAGCTTTTGGTTGCCTTCAATGAGTGCAAGTGGCTATCTATCTTTCCGTACTCTTGAGACAGATAGACACCGAATCCACTGTATTAGAGCATAAATGTGTTATATTGTAGAATTCTTCCAAAAATAATATTATCAATTTGTAATAGAATGAAACACCTCTTAACTGACACTTCCATAATAATGACAGATTATAATTATTATTATTTTCTGTCCCGCCGAGGGGCATGGTGGCTTAGTGGTAGATCTAGTGTGTGGGGCTCTTGGTTCGCCCAAGTAAGTTTGTGATGGAGAACATTGTATCCATGGGTTTTCTCGGGGTATTTCCGTTTCCTCCCACATTTTCATTCCGTGGCCATTCATTCCTTAATCACCTGTTTCCCTTACCATAAAAGAGAATAATCGTGGGACGTTAAACTGAGAAACTCTCATTTTCATTCGTCTCGTCCTGGCAAAAATATATATGCATCCAGTTTACGGAAACTTGCAATTTTCTTTTCTGTTAACGTTTTAGTAACCTCTTCATAATAGACAAGGATTAATCTCAGTTTTGTACGGTACGCATTTTGCACAGAAGATGCTTAGTATATTTGAAAATAAATTTTCGATACAGTACATTAGCGTACGAAACCCTTTTCGGACAATATGTGTATTGTCATAAGTCAATGACCTGGTGAACCAACTGAACTTGGAATTATTCCTTTTACAGGAGGAGGATACTGGAAACAAGATTATCACACGTGCAAGCTATTTTGTAGTACTCGCCCGTTTAACACGTCCCCAGACGATATATTTTTGTTTCTTTATCCCTCGCCATAATTTGAATATTGAGTACGGTATTTTGATATTAGCCCATGTTCATGTTTATTACTAGCTAGCTGTAAGCACCTATCGCTGTCAGCTCTTAATTCAGAACATCGATTAAAAGAGAAGAAAGTCCTTCCTCCATTTCCCATTATTTATCTTCTGTTGTTATATAAGTCCGCATAACACTGATGTAATACGGGTTGTATATGTGCAAGGCATTATTAGAAACTGCGAGAAACGTGCATGCGTTTTTGCATACATTTTTATCCCAATTAGACTCCTCTCGAGGGCTTCGTACAAGATAAGATCTAGTGTAAACCAGTGCTTGTACCAAGTTTGGTGTCTGGGTGACTCTTTTCCGTGCGAAAATCTGACACACACACACACACACACTATTATACCATAAATACTGTCACAAAGTTTGGAGTGGTGCTATAGGCATGCGGAGTGGTACAGTGCTGCCATCTGTGTATAAAGCGGAAGATGCATGTAGTGTGTTTTTGACTATTCATGACATACGTTGATATTGTATTAAGTTCTGATGGAGTGGGGCGATTACGAAAATCGTGTAGCAGTAATTGCACTACACAAAGTCGGGAAGACAGCAGGTAAGATTTTCAGCCTCCTGAAAACCCTACAAATCAGCAAAAGATCTCACATTCTCTTATCAGGTACTGAACTCTTGTAGTGCTGAGACACATCCCACTGGCGTGAGAACAAAATTGCCACCAGTGCCGTGCCGTGGAAAATCAGCGCCCGGGGCGAGAGTATACGACGGCACCTCCATACATATATTCCAAGTAATTTTCCCTCCCCTTTTTTCTCCCGGATTTTGCGCCCCTTACTTCGGCGCCCGGGGCCATCGCCCCGCTCGTCCCCTCTCCTACGGCAAAGTAGTGGTTGCCACTTTTTTAATCCAAACAATGTAGTATAAAGAATGCCATTAGAAAGTATCCCAGCGTTGTCACTTACTGGTAGCATGATCAGATGTTTTTTGCTTACCTTTTCCAACTACAAATAAAAAATTAGCTTCTCACTTAGAACTGTAGCTTGCAAAGTTCTCCTTCCTGATACCTTGAAATAACTTATCTTCGTAAATATATACGAAAACGAGATATGTACTTAAATGTATAACCAATCCCTCTTATTATTAATTTGTCATCCTGTGTGTGTTTTTTCATCCTACACTGTGATTCAGCGATTAATTTGATGATATGCTGTTATATTTAAACAATTTGTTTGCAGAGTACTTGTTATTCTCAAAGACTAGATAAGTTCAAAGAAGGCAACATTTCGTTCTCATACCATTTGGAAGAAGTTAAGATACTTTTAAGGTATCAGGAAGGGTAATTTTGCAACTTGCAATTCTTGGAAACGTCGTTCTTCACTTGTGCAGTCTAACTGAAAGTGGAAAACGATATTCTTCCGTCAAGAAATGTACGGGAAGTTTGAAATAGGAATTTCTAAGCCGCAGAGGAAGAGAAGATGCCTTGTTGAAACTTTGTATTTTTGAATTTATATGTAAAAGTGGACTCCGCGTCCCACGATTATGTCCTTTGGGCTAAGGGAGACGATGATTTAAGGCAAGTGAATGAGGGTGGAAGAATTGATGAAATGATAAAGTGGGAGGAAACGGGGGTACCCCGAGAAAACCCACGGACCAAAGGTAAGCGCTCTATCACTGAGCCACCGTAATCCCTTAAGAGATAGGTTCAGGTAGTAACAGACGGTGGGAACATATTAAACTTTGCATGCAGCAGGGTGCAGAAGAAATAGTAGGTTAGCCGCGAACACAAAAATGGCTAAGAAACCATGAGTTATATAACAGATGTTGCATAACATAGGAAAAAAAGGGCATGGAAACAGGTTGGTACAGATGAGAGCAGAAATATATGTAGGAAGTTAAACAACGAGTTATGAAGGGAAAAACAGACAGAGAGAGGGAAGGGTTTTACAACAGAAAATGTGAGGACAGAGAAGAATTAGGAAGAATTGGGAAGTATGAGAAAGTGTACAAGGAGGTATTACAATGGCAGTAGAATATAATAATGGGAAGGTAGTCAGCGAAGGGGATGAAGTCTTAGCAAGATGGAAAGAATATGTTGAGGACTTGTATGAGAGTAGGAATACAGCGCATGGCCTAGATGTTGAAGTGGGAAATGAAGTACGCGAGGATGATAAAGGGTTTAATATTCTTCGGGATGAGTTTGAAAAAGCTATATCCAAAGCAAAGATAGGAATGGCGAAAGTAGCATTTAGGAGGAAGAAAAGTCTATTTTGTGAGACCTTAAATATTAAGATTTGAAAAAAAGACTCATAAAATGCTTCGTGTCGAGTGTTATACTATATGGAGCAGAAACTTGGACATTACACAATAGTGATTTAAAAAGACCTGGAAGCTTTCAAAATGTGGGGGTGAAGAATAGAGAGAATTAGCTGGATCGGTGGAAAACGCTTGTGTTGGAAATGATGGCGGAGAAAAGAATAATTTTAGATATTATTAAGAAGAGAAACTGTTTGGGACATAGGCTAAGAAGAAATGAGGGACGTGTTAAAACGAAAAAAAAAATACGTGAAAACAAAGAGGTTAGCTGAAGACCTTGGAGCATGGAACCTTCTCAGTTGTAGCAAGTGACCTGCTAATAATGGCAGCATACCTATGATGTTGATGATTAACTGGATATAGTTTCAAGTTTTGCTGTAATAAAAACCAAGTCAATCATAGAAATAGAAATTGAGAGCATAACTTAGGCTAGCATAGGGGATGGTACAGCTTAAGTTTAAGTAAGACTGTTGTAACGCAAAACGAAAAGGTCCTTCTATTAGAATAGTGAACAAGTCAAAATCCAGGCCCACAGCGGAAAGCTTTTCATCACGTACTCCGAACCCACTATCCTGCTTCTGATCAAGAATAATAGAAAATTCAAGTTTTTATTGAATTTTACGTCTTTGTTAGTAGTTCTAGCTGTTGCCCTCGGCACGTGATAGAAGCTCCTTTGGGCACGAAGTTCGTGGCAGTCGATGTCGTCTGACGTCACATAATGTATTTGTTGTATGTCTCATACTCACTCGATAGATGCTTACTGGTAGTCAACGACTAGCAGGATGCTGTCCGTGTCATTGTAATGTAGTCGGGTTTAGATTGAATCGAACCAAGATATCAGAAGTATCGAGAATGATGACTTACAGGCCCACTTGCTTTACGGAAAGGTATTAAACACAAATCATGACGAAGGGTAATGATCGAGAATAAGGAGATGTAGTTTGAAAGGTGAGGGAATAAGAAGTCGCTGGCGCGCTCGTATTATGGTAGAAAAGTTACGAGTATGCATCGTAAGGATGCTTGAGACTACGTTGATTGTACTTTTTATAACGACGGGAAGCTGTGCAACATCCTCATGAAAGGGAAGGGTAAGGGTAACAACCGACGATGGTCTCAGGCATCTGGCCTAGAGTCGGTCCTTTCCGCGGTTACTCGAAGATAGCCAAATGGAAGCGGGTATTTGGTAGTGTAACACTTCGGTTAAAGCAGAGTAGTTATTAAACTGTAGACCCTGTCATTTAATCTCGGTACTGAAGGGAAACGTTTAGGGATCTTTGTTAGGTTACCTCCACTTTTTAAAATTTCAGTGAATACGTTAACCTATAAACGCTTATTGACGCACCTGCTGCGTTGGGGCTTTAAACCTCAATAGCTCAGCCCTTATTTAAGATAGGAAAATGATTTTGGTAGCAGTGTATTCCTGAAGGATGCAACTTTCCGTCGATGTGAAAATTATGTATGTGGCGGGTACCACAGTGAGGGGAGAAAGGTAAAGATGTTTTTTTTTTTTTAATTTTCTAACTGGTTTTAAGGGGGTACTATCCCCTTGGGGGAACACTCATAAAAAAAAAAAGTATGTGAAGCAATGAAGTAGGCCACTACATGGTAATATCCTATATTTGTACTTCTTTATATGGGGTGAGTAGTGAGGAAGCAAAGTTTTCCAATTTTTGGAGTCTCAGTTTTTGGACGTATATCACATTTATGTATTATATATAAGACAAGATGTCTTTTCATTGAATTGGTCTACAAGCATAATTCTCGTTGCTACGTCGTTGATATTTGTGTTCCATAAGGTTTTCAACGATGTATGAATCATGACTCGGTAATAATTAGGGGGAAAGTCACTAGGACCGACAACACGGAGGTCTGCAAGAGCCCTTCGAAAATGATACACAGGGCGTTTTATAGGAATTTCGTTATAAATGTTTATCTCGCTTTGTATTGCAACAATCGCTATTATATATATCAGAGGCGGCTTGCCTATAAGTGCTGCAGAGCTGCAGAACTACCAGCTATTTTAGTGGAATAAATGTATTTTCAATTGAGTTGAATTGTGTTTAATTTAATGAAGGTAATAACATATAATGATGATATTTGGTCAAACAGTGTCCTGAAATTGTACTGCTGGATAAACTATATAGCGTAGAATTACTGGAAACACCTTCTGAAGCTTAATAATATTGCAAGAGCTGTGCACGGATTGCTCTATGTTTTAGCATTGATACCAAAATCTTCACCAGCCGCACTGTATTACATTTTCCTTGTTTGTTAGATAGGATTTACTAGAGCTGCACTTCCAGCAGCTCAGAACGCACGAATACTTCCGAAGAAGCCGAAGACACACGACGTGATGTACATGAGGCGCCGTTCTCTTGTTTTTGATAAAGGTGTTGTGCGCTTTAAAACTAATTAGAATTCCATGTTCGAATTTGTGCCAATTTTCTGAACAAACGCAATTTATGTGACAGTTTTAAGGAAACCATAAACTTTGGAAATTCTTCTAACTACCCTAATGACAATAGCTGAAGCAGAACGACACTTCTCTAATTTTAAAATAATTAAAACATTTCTCAAAAAAGAAGCACAAAATGCCAGGAAAGACTCAATGCTTTGGCTGCCTTATCAATTGAGAGTGATTTCATATCCATCATGCCGAACTTTAATGATAGAGTAATAGGACATTTTGTACAGCAGAAGACACATCGGGTTGACTTCATTTACAAACGATAAATTATCTATAATTCAGTAGTATTAATAACATTTCTGGCTGTAGACATTACGTGAATCCGACATTTTTATGGTATCTGAAAACAGCATGTTTCTTACGATATTGTATTTTTAAAGTTTGTTACACGCAACAGTGGTGTTTTTAGGGGAGAGCTATCGGGCTCAAGCTCCCCCGAAATTCATTAAAACTTGCAGGCATTCAAAAGGAAAAATTAAGTGCTTATTCATATGCTGTGTATAGCTCCTCCCGAAACAAAATCCTAATTACGCCACTGACACCCAATAATCACAACAATAGAGTTTTAGTTGCATGATACAGTAAAGTTGTATATATATTTGTTAATGTCATTTACAATGATTAGAGTGCTAAAAATTATGCTGGTTGGTGTACATTTTATAATTAATTACTGCAAACGGGAAATTTAATATAGAAAAAAAAAATGTGCAGAACTACCTCAGATTACGGTATCGAGCCGCTACTGATATATATATATATATATATATATATATATATATATATATATATTACTGTCACGAGTGTCTGGCCTACTCATTAGCATCATCTTGTCAGCGTAGAATGACTGCAAGGGTTGCAAGAGTCCCGCAAAGTCAATTTTTTCATATTTTTTAATGAATTTTTGTTTCTTCTTCTACGAATATTGTGGGAGTTTCACGAATAATAACTCGTTGAAATCCGTGGTCTATAAGCTTTCCAACGGTGTATGAATCATGACTTTGTAATAATTAGGGGGGTCGCCAAAACCCCCAACATGAGAGTCCACGATTTTGTTAAAATAGCTGGCGGGAGTCTAAAGGTTAAAGGGAAGGATGCGTGCCTATAATAGGAAGTGAGCGGAAGTAAATCAGCAACTTTCTCAGGGTTTTGGTTTTCTTATAAGCCAGGTGGGCAGTTCATGACGACATAATTGTCGGGCAGTACATGAAAAATCTTTAAAATAAATGATTCATTTAAAATTTTCCTAATTTTGAAGACACTATCTGACTCACTTTTCTGAATGTTTTATGTGCTTCACTGTCTAAATTATGCCCTAATATTCAAACAAAGTATATATAAGCGTAGCGAAGACCTTTAAACTGTTCAATTCAATCCAAATCATTGGGGCCGCGGTGGCTCAGTGGTAGAGCGTTCACCTCTGGTGCTTGGGGTCCCGGGTTCGATCTTCCCTCGCCAAGTGAACTTTGTGGTGGACAAACACCGTGTGCGTGGGTTTTCTCGGGGTTCTCCCGTTTCCTCCCACTTTCTTCATTCCACCATTTCATTCATTACTCATCATCACCGTCTCCTTTAGCCTAACCGGCATAACCGTGGGACGTAAAACTCAAAGATTTCATTTTTTTTTTCAATCCAAATCATTGCATAACACGTTTACAACAACTAAAAGACTGAAAGTAGCATGCCATCCCCGCTGGTCTAGTGACTAGTGCGTGTGTCTTTCGTCCGCGTGGTCCTGGGTTCGATTTCTGGTGGAAGAGCACAAAAATGTAATTTTGCAATCGTTCACTTTCATTAATCACCCGTCTCCCTTAACCGTGGGACGCTAAACTAAAAATTTAATCTAGTTTGGAGAACAAACGGTTTACAATTAGTAAAAGCAAGATAGAATATTTACATTGTCCATTCAGCAAAAGTGTAGTTGAAAATATAAAAATACGACTGGACGAAGAAATTCAAGTACTTGGGATCAGTACTACATGAGAGCCCCTTCGTAGCTAAATGGTTGGCTTACGCGCCTTTGGCATGAGGGACCCAGGTTTGAATCCCAATCGGAGCTCATGTAATTCGGATTCACGTTAATCAGTAGGTCCACGTCTCATATAGTCTCGCTACTGAAAGGGGCGGTAAACTCAACAAGAATAACTACAATACTACGTAAAAATGCAGGAACAGAGGAACATGTAAGCAGAATTAGCAGCGGCAGGAATATTATGTAATCGGAGGATACCAATAATGTCTTACAGGGGAAATTTAGAAAACGGTAGTGAGACCTGCCATATTATACGGAGCGGATGCAAGATAATTATATTTTTAAAAAAAAAATCCATTTGTTCAGCTCATGAAAGATCGAGGATTTCGATCAGGAGCAAAACATTCATCCTATTGAGCTCTGGGATGTAGCTAAGAGTAGGGCTTTGTACCTCAGCTTTACCATGAGATGTGAAAAAAAAAAAAAAAGGGAGACCTTCAGAAAGTCTTCGAGGAGGCGGATGCACACTTCACAACAGAATGAAGATGAGACTTCTGGCGAAGAAGAAAGCGAAACTGCATTTAGTGGTAATTGCATTACGCCAGCGAGGAATGTGGCTCGGGAAAATTGTTCCAAACAGGCGGCCAAAAATGAAACGTAACTCCGATATCACCCATCCGCCGGTTCAAATTCAGATACTCATAATAACCATTCCAGGCTTGGACAGAGAAAAAGTAGATATTCGTAATGTCATAGGTATTGTGTTGGAAAAGCATGATGCTCTCTACAAGATCGGAACGAAGGATGAGAAATCAAATTATATCCTTTATGCCATGACAGTATCTTGCATGATAAATTTTCTGTTAAACTTTTTTTTTTTTTTGTCAGTTTTGTTTTCGAATGAGGTATGAAAATTAAGTTTTTTTTCTGATAAATACATCTTGTAGCTCTTTTATTATTATTTTTACCTCATGAGAAAGAAATAGTCATTGCTAGTTTTCACTAGCTATAACTACTTTTAATTAGAAAACATTTAGTGGAAAATAGAACTTTTTAACATGGATAGTGAGTTCTAGAATTGCCTAGCTAATACTAGTATTAACGAAAGGGCTGCAATAAAACTATTTAACTAGGAAATTCGGGTACAGTAGAGTTCCTAAACCTCGTCACTCGATAAGCTGGCAGTCCGGATAACTCGGCCGCACCCTGGCCGGGCGAAAAAAACCGGCGCTGATGCGCACTCAGCCATTCAATCTACCCTCAACCTTTGCCAGGGCTCTGTGCTTTCATAAAGTACGTACTTTTCCTTTGTTTAGGGGCATTTGGGCAGTTTATTCTTTGTTGTTTTCTCAAGCAATCAATACATACAAATACAGTACTCTATTTTCTGAGGAAACACTCGTACTTATTCTTTTATAACTCCATTCCCGATATCCCGACAGTTTCACAAATTCGGCCACCCTTCGGTCCACATTAGTCCGAGTTTTCGTGACTCTGCTGTATTAACTGCCTTCTGGTTTTGCCGGTATATGTATAGAACATACTGCCCTGCTAAGCGAAAAGACCTTATCTCCATTTCACATACTTTCGAGAAAATAAGCAAAACGCGTTTTGGCTTAGGTTGTACGTTCAAATTTGTTGTATTTCAGTAAAACTTTGTTAAATATATTTTAACGATGTAGAATTTGTGTGATAATACAGTTAAATATTTTTGCTTATGAATTGCCACTTAACGTCTTTTTGCTTAGTTTTAGTTACAGTTTTAACACATTCGAGACGGAGCCCGCCACATAGGCGGGCTATTTCTTTTTCTTCAGTGGACGGAGCCCGCCTACCCGGCGGGCCTAAGGTTTCGTTACTTTGAATGGCAAACGCATGTCCATAGCTGGATTTCGACTTCTCAGTTATACTTTGTGATGCCTTTAGTACGTGTAAAAAAATTCAGATGGCAGTGCGACCAGTCCATAATGAGGAGGGTCGTTGACCTTGAGAGACAGTTTCCGCGCAATTATTTGTCAATTGTGCTTCAACCGAAGCAGCTGTGAATGATTGCTCTTGCTGTTTAGTAGCTTCTTTTCATTCATAATGAACAATTTGGGCGAAGAAGAGATACGAAATATACTATATCAGATGGATTTAGATTCTGGATCTGAAATCGATGACTCGGACAATGACCCGGATTACGTGGACGATGATAATATGCGAGGTACTTTTCTTTTTTATTTACTCGGCAATAATTGGAACAATAAAGTTTTGGCATGGGGACAAAAAGTCTGTCTTTGTAATATTCCATAATATACAGCGATGGTGTATTCAAATATGGAGCAATCCACACGAATAGACAGTGGCGTACTTAGAAAAATATTGGGGGGTTGAATTAGAAATGTTATTTTATAGAAGTCGCGGATATTTTGACATACCGCTTGGATATTTTATCGTACCAAAGTTTCGAGTTTACAGTCATTGATAGGAGAGTTTCGTGCATGTGACTGTTTATAGCATTTTCTCTAGATAGTTAGTGGCGTATCTAGAAAAATATTTTGGGGAGCTTTGGGGAGAAATATATTTACCGCGAATGTAAAGTCGGTGCAGATAAAGGCGAAGTGTCCACAGATAAAAGGTTACGAAAAAAAGCTGGGAGTGTGCTAAATGTTGTGTAGCTCTATGTATGCCAGATTGTTTCAACAAATACCATCAGTGAACGTGATATGAAAAGTAAAATGACATCAGTTTATATGCAGCCAATTTTGTGCATGTAATGCGTGTAGCAATCAAGTGAAAGGCTAATTACTAAAACTTTGAAAATAAATGCCTTGTACATGAATTTTTTTCAACCTCCAGATTTATATACGTTGTATCGGTTTTGATTGATTACTAATAGAATAAAAATAAGTATACTGCAAATAAATAATTATCCTTGTATTTGTAAATGCAATGAATGTAATATTTTAGTGCAAGGCGAATTACTTGTTTGTTATAAGGAAAACATTGTAAATGTTATATACAGAATGGCCCTTATCAACATACAATAGGGTATATAGAGATTCGACGTCATCAACATACCTAACTTTTATGCCTTGGTTGTGTCGGTTTGATTCATTTGCAGCACAAATCAGCCTTGCACTAAATACTTAGTGTAAACCAATATTTTGAAATTTCATGATATGCAATCGCTGTATGGTTCTTGTATTTCATTATCAATGATGTAACTGCTTGCAAAAGTTATTATATGTACCTCAGTATGCAATTGTATTGCTCGTCGGACTTTTTTTATAATTGCAAAAAGGCTCACTTATAACAAATAAATTAAAATATATAGAAATGAACAAATGGTTTGATATTTATGTATTCAATAGTCCTAAGTGTATATGCTCAGAAATAAAATATTTTACAATTGTATTCTTTGTAGCAGATTTTTTACAAAATTCCAAAAACATGGTAAAACCGCCGTCCTGAGGGAGAAACCACGCAAAGAGGGTCTCCGACTCGAATGTGTTAAACATAAGGTAAACACTCATGACGTCATTACCCCCCCCCACCTATTGGTCAAACCACGTCAGTTTCACTTTAGATAGATGCAGAAATCTACTACAAACATTCCCATACCAATATCTCGATTTTCGAAAAAGGTGGAGTTACGGTCTTTTCACTTAGGACGGCAGCATAAATGTATAATCCTGTTTGAAATGGTTAAACTCCTATTTTGGGTTAAAAACTTTGAGACACTTTCGACTATATCGGGCGTGTTAGCAAAATACGCTCCTATCAATTGTTGTTAGTACACATTTAAGAGATTGTGTTCCAATGTTTATTGTTTTGTATAAATTAACGCTTGTTTCGTTTTTTTCAGGGCCGCCATACAAAGACTGGCCAGCTGGCTGCCATCAAAGTGATGGATGTCACAGAGGTAAGTTCCTGGCACGAAAATCAATTAGCTGTAGTTAAAATCTATGACAGTGCACAAAATGAGGAGCAGCTGTAATTTACGTGAGGATTTACGAAAATAACATCGTTTTGGTTTCTTTTAACTGCCTTTGGTGTTAATAATAAAATAAAATAAAAAACGCATATCTTCGATTTGATGATAAAGTTATTTTAACTTTACACGGCGAAGTCGGCAAGTATTATCTCACGTTTTAATTTCATATGTATTTCTACCCTTTCCCTCCCCCCTCCACACATACACACACAACCTTATTTTTTGAAATACAGTGTACGTATTAAGTTCACATAATTCTCTGTTGCTTGTTATTAAATTCATAGTTTATTGCATATAGGTTATAGGGTACTTAAAGACCCTGAAACGCTAAATTGAATATGTTTTTTGGTACATATTTTGTCGGAGTTTTATATTATTTATAAGTGTTTAAAGGATAAATCCAAATGTAAAATTGAATAATAAAATCGCTCTGTTTATTATATTTATACTTATCTACATATATTTCGTCCTCGTACTGTTTTGTGGCCATTATACCTGATTAAATAAATAAATAAAAAAAGCAATCAAGGCTCGGATACTAGTGAAAAATTAAATGACAGCCGCTGTTGGCTCATGTTTTTAGTGTTTAGTCAGGATTGGCTGGTTTAAACCAGCTGTTTTTTTTTTTTTTTCTTAAACTGGTTTAAACCAAAAATAAAAAAGAACGAAAAATGTTTTAAATCGTGTGAACTTCATGGTGACGTTTCCACATATTAAACCATTTGCATTAGCTTTATCTCATTTTCACCTTTTAATCAAGGCGTCCCATGTTCAATTTTCAGTCGAACCGCAACCCTTCTATCAAGTCTAAATCAAGTAGCGGTTCGGATGACACTTAAGCGAAAGTCTTCTTCTTTATAACCTCGGTATTACGTAAAGATGTTAAGCCTAAACATACGAAACAAAGCCAAATTGTGTATTTCTGCTTGCTTGAATGCCTCTTTTATAGAGAAGCAAAGGTTGCTTAAATATATTGATAGACATTTGCAAAATTTATTGACTGCCTACGTAGCTTCCAACATTAGCTTGAATTGGACTTCGTTTTAATTTTATTGAATGATGTCCACATACTATATTTGTAATTTAATACCTCAGTTTCAGCGTATTGATTATATACGTTGTCCTTAAAATTTTACATGCAAAGCAATAACTGCTTTACATTTAAAGTAATAACAGAATTTTGCCAATTGGCTAAGTCGAGAGTTTCCCAATTTATATATGATTCTGTATAATGGTTTCGCTTGTGCAACTGTTCATCTTTTTGTCCTTCTGAAATGACTTGAAGACTGATCAAGTATGTAAAGATCAGTACAACGTATTTTTATCAGGAGTCCTTCGTGAGTGAGTCTGCACTCATCACATTTATGGCCAATTAGTCCCGGTTTCGAGTCCACATGGAGAACAATTTCTCTTAAATCTAAGCCGAGAAGTGGTTTGGATTCCGCTTTAAGCTTCTGTGACCCCTTCCAACATAACCCCGTTTTTGCATAATAACAAGGCGAAGCAAACTTATTTGTGTTCATACGTAATATAACTACATAGAACAAATTATTTAAGGTTAGTGTAAAGGGACAAGTTTTGCAAATAGATGTCACTACAGTCTTCGTATCTCTCCCATGTATTTTTTACCTTTCAAGAAAATTTACAATTTCTCTTACAAAATTCAATCTAGAGACTTCAAATTTTTGGAGAAGGAACTTCATAACCTATTAAAGGGAACAACCCGTGACGATTTTTTTATTTAGAATTTTCTTCATTGTTGAAACTAGAGATGCAAGGGCTCGGAAAAAAACCGGCTCTTTTGGAAAAAAACTCGGTTTTTTCTGCTTTGCTTTTTTGCTTGGGAAATTTTGGGCTTTTTTCAAAATTCTGCTTTAAATCGATAAAACAGACTTTGTTTCGCTTCTCTATAACACAGAAAGTCATTTAATTAGTGATTGATGCCGATAATAATATAAAACCTCGAAAGTAAACCATGAATTTCGAAAAGATATTTTAAACAATTTTACTTCAACATTTTTACATTATGAATTCCAAAGGATTAACCAATGTATATAATAAACACATTTTAACCTCCTATATACAAAAGTAAGCAGAGTTGGCAAGAACCATGGTTGTTTCTGAAAATGCCAAAAACCCGTTTTGGGGGGGCAGTTTAAACCAGGCTTTTTTGGGGTTTAAACCAGATTTTTTGATTTAGATATTTTGCTTTATGTATTTGTATTACATATTCACAGAAATAAGTTTGTTTCGCCTTGGTGTTATTATTCAACAACGGGGTTATGCTGGAAGAGGTCCCATAAGCTTAAAGAAGTCCGGTCAGTAAATTTCTTAAATTGAGAAACTCCCGCCCTAGCCATCGGGAAAATCCCGTCATTCTTTTAAATGTAAAACAATAACGGGAAAATCCTGTAAAATTTAAAGGTCAACGTATTATAATCAGTACGCTAAAACTGAGTGACATACAATCATAGTCAACGTCTTGCGAATAAAATCAGAAAAATAAACACACTGCTGAACAAGACTGCACTTATTTAATATAAAAACACATTTACACCTGATGTTTCGATCTTCTATCCAAGATCCTCATCAGACGTGAGTGTACGTCTGATGAGGATCTTGGATAGAAGATCGAAACGTCACGTGTAAATGTGTTTTTATATTAAATAAGTGCAGTCTTGTTCAGCAGTGTGTTTATTTTTCTAAAACTGAAGTATTAAATTACAAATTTAGTATGTAGGTATCATTGAAAGTCCAATCCAAGCTAATGTTGGAAGCTAAGTAGACAATCGATAAATTTTACCAATTTTAATCAATATATTTAAGCAACCTTCGCTTCTTTATAAAACAACAGGCATGCAGAAATATATAATTTGGTTTCGTTTTGTATGTTTAGGCTTAACATCCTTACGTAATACCGAGGTTATCAAGGAGAAGACTTTCGCTTAAAGTGACATCCGAAAGAGTACTTGGTTTACACATGAAAGAAGGGTTGTGGTTCGACCGAGAATTGAACATGGGACACCTTGATTAAAAGGTGAAAAGGAAATAAGACTAATGCAGATGGTTTGACATGTGAAACGTCACTATGAAGTTCACACGATTCGCATTTTTGTTCTTTTAATTTTTTTAGTTTAAACCAGTTATTTTTTTTGAAAAAAAAAAACAGCTGGTGTAAACGAGCCAACCCTAAGAGTAAAAACTTCTTTCAAAAAATACACAAATAACTAGCAAAATTGTATGTAGTATTTTTACTTCAAAATATTCCATACCCTCTTTTTGAAACAAAATAAAATTAAAATAAAACATAAGAGAAATACTTAGATTTGTATGATACAATTAAAGGCTGCACATGGTTCTGTATATTCTTGAAATTCTACAGTCAAGTTTTTTATAACCACCATCAAGGGCGCCCATCAGGGGGGTTAAGGGGGCGCTTGCCCCCCTAGAGGAAAATGTACTTCAGAATATTGAAAATCCAATAGGATTTTTACATTAGTTACAGCAAAATTTGAAACTATTTTTGAAACGTCGCTTATACTTCCCCTCCTTGGAAACCACAACATGGGCGCCCTTGACCACTATCACGGTTTACCCAGTCCTCAAGTTTTCTGAATTTTTAACAAGAGGGATTCAACATATCATTGCGGAACAAAAAAAAAAAAAAAAAAAAAGACTACGGAATATATTTAAGTTAAGCTAAATACAACTGCACAACAAACGTGACTGAGTGGTTGGCTTTTGCGCTTCTATCGGGAAGTCCGGGATTCAACCCAGCATTCGACCATTCTGACAAAGCCTTCCTTCATTCCATCTGAGAATGTAGAAATAGTGCGTGTACTGGCCGACTAGGAGTGTAGGAGTTGGCCGACTTCCTTTCTTATTGTTTTTAAATCGTTATTATTACTAATTACCAGCAGTGACGGTTTTGCGAAGGTTAGAGGATCGGTCTTTCGGACTGAAGCCTGTTCTCCAAAGTTGTGGAATGTCTAAAACGAACGAAATATCTATTAGTTATGCCTTTACTCATAAACTTTAAGCTCTCGTCAAATAAAAATTACGAATATTTAGAAAAACTAAACATTAGTAGTAAGAAAACCCCTCCCAAAACACTTTTTTAAATTCGCCACTGATTCTCAGTATAAAATGATCTTCAAGGTTGTATCCGGAAGATTATTGCTAAACATATAAACGAAACGAAATATTAGTTATGCCTGTACTCATAAACTTCAAGCGCCTCCCAAATAAAATTAGGACTTTTTAGAAAACGAAACAATCAGAGAAACCCCTCCCAAAGTACTTTTCTAAATCCGCTATTGATTATTTGTATAAATTGGTATTCAAGGTTGTATCTGGAAAATTATTGCTAAATCATTGCACAACTACAGTATAACAGAAATGTGGAAATACGGTTTGACGGACATATTGAAAAACGTATGCTTTGACGGATATATAGAAAAACGTAAGTTTAACTTTCGTGCTAGAAGCTGGAGTACTAAGCTCTTAGAAATGAAACACGGATGACAGACTAAAATGATCTAGAGAAGGAAAAAAATGTCGATAACTCAAAAGTTAAAATAAAGTTAAATAACCTGTAAAATTGCCCTCAAATACTACATTCTTCATGTTAGCTTTAATTCGTAAAATATGTGCTCCATCCATCTTGATGGTGAATTACAGAGCTAAATATGGCATTCAGGTCGTGGAAATCTTATCTAACTATAGAATATACTATAAGAAAGCAATTTGGATAGAAAAATCATGAAAATGAAAAAAGCCAAAATTTCCAAAATTCTCGGTTTTTTTCCAAAAAAGCCGGCTTTTTATGTGAAAAAAACCATCGATTCAAAAAAGCCGGCTTTTTTGCATCTCTAGTTGAAACAGTTCCACTGTTAAAGTTTTGGATATCCATTTCAACAATGAAGGAAATTTTAAATAAAAAAAATCGGCACGGATTATTGCCTTAGATAGATTATGAAGTTTCTTTTCTAAAAATCTGAAGTCTGTAGGTTGAAATTTGTAAGAGAAATCGTGAATTTTCGTGAAAGGTAAAAAATACATGGGAGAGATACGAAGACTGTAGTGCCATCTATCGGCAAAACTTGTCCCTTTAAACCAACCTTAAACAAAGAGACCGTATAAAAAAAAAAAAAAAAAAACGGTTTTGCCAAACCTTGGTTTTAGTACGTCTTGTCTCAAATTCTTTCTTATGCTATAATTTAACATTATAATCGTTTTAAGAAAAGAGCTCCCTCGGGGCTATGTGGATAGGGTACGGTCGTTTTCACTGGAAACCCAGGTTCGATTCCCAGCAGGAGCTCATGTGGTTCGGATTCCACGTTAAGCTGTAGGTCCACGTCCCATATAGCCTCGCTGCTGAACGGGGCGCTGAACTGAAATCAAACCAAAACCAAATCGTTATGAGAAAAAGAACCTGAGAAGTTGTTAGTTTGTCTAATAATTTTTTGTAGGTAGTATATGGCTTATTTTCTAAATTTTCATTATTCTTTATTTTCTTTCAATTATTATTATTATTATTATTATTATTATTATTATTATTATTATTATTATTATTATTATTATTATTATTATTATAATTTTAATGTGAGCTTTAAGTATCATGTTACGTCTGCTTATATTAGAAAGACTGAGACAGAAAGAGAGAGAGTTTTGCTGATAAACAGTTGATTAATTGATGGAGGAGAATGGATAGATACGCATAGTGCTTGTAAGTTTATCAGCTGGCTTCTGACACGAAGTACAACTATATTGAAGTTGCATAATTTATGATATTGATCTAGGGAATGAATTTTGTATGTTCCTAAAATAGAAGCGTCACAATCATAAGGGAATGTCACACGTTAGCTGAAGAGCATTTCTTGTATTAGAAGAGTATTTAATCTGTTCAAGTCATCTTAAGTTAACGTGAGATGAATGTTTGTCGATTTTATGTAAAAATAGAGAAAGCTACTATTACATAATTCTGAACTTTAAAAATCGTGATCATTATATATATTTAGTTCTTAAACATTCATATATATTAATGTTTAAATAAGGTCCAGTGTGAAGGAGCGTTTTATCCATGCAGTTTGCAGGTTTTCAAATAACTCTGCATTTTTAACACCAGAAGAGGAGTCATAACTGTTAGTCAACCAATCTAGACGATGAATTTTTACACGCACTTATGTTTGATGATATATTTATTGTGTATGGTGCAAGTTTATTGGGGTTACTGGAGGAATTTTCCCTTATTGCCAACGTTTATAATTTTCTGTCACACTACAAAAGCCGAGAGGAAACGAAAATTCAAGGTGATGTATATTATCCATAAAAGTAATGTTGAGGTAATGGCTTGAAAATTTGCATAAACTTTCTCGTAAATACACAACGATAGAAGAAAAATATACTCACAATCGATATGAAAATTGTGTTCTTTTACATCCGGGCGCATTTGAATGTGTTTCTCCAAATTCTGGAATACTTTCCTCAAAGTGTCAACTTTAACTTTCAAATGCATTTTGGAACATAGCACTGGGTTCAAGCTAAGTTACTGTCGTTTATTTTTCATTGAAATACACATTTTAAGAGAGTGAGAGAGTATTCTAATATACCCTGCTTATATTTTCTATAAACCTGGAAAGACCAGATTTTTCAGCCAGTTTTTAAATACATTTTTCTTCGAAGCTGGACATGTTAAAGTTTCTGTCCGTAATATATCCATAGAAAACATAAATCTTATGAAGCTTATAGCTGAAGTAGTAAATAAAACCATATGCTATATGACAAATGAAAGAACTAACTGATTTTGTCTCACGTCCGAATGGTTTGGTACCGACTTCAAGAAAACAGATATGTAGTTCGTCAGGTAACGGACTGGAAAAAATGGTGCTTAGCGCACCGGCAAAGTAAGCGGAAGACAGTCCAGTTATATACTTTTGCGCTCTGAGTTTTAAATCAAATGTAACATTAGGTTCAATGTAGCGTCTCAGAGAATTTTTTTATTAGAAAATTGGTGTTATTGTAATATGACACTGTTGAGTAATTAATTTATATTTATTTTTTCAGGATGAAGAAGAGGAAATCAAATTAGAAATAAATGTTCTAAAGAAGGTAAGAATTCTAAATTACTACTATGCTATTTTCATAGCAAATACACTATGCAATATATCTCATTTCAGAGATCAAGTCTATTAAAACTAAAATTACGACTTATTTTGGTTCGGGCACTCGTCTTCGTGCAAAGACTGGTCATAATAGTGGGTAGATATTTTTAATTCCTGTATTTTTAATGAGCTGTTTATAGACGCAAACAAAATGTAAAGCTATTCTGTTCATGGGTAAGAAAAAGATATAGATAGATAGCTAATGTTTTTATTATGTACTATGGCCCGGACATGCGAGAAATAAATAAAAAATAAAACAGTAGTTCCTAGATCTTCACGCAGAAGAAGCATAAAAGAATACAAAACTTTTGTTCAAAAATGAACCGGTTTGTACTTGTTGCATCAGAAGAAAAAGAACTCGCTCCTTTAGCATGCTGACTGTTGTCCGTTTTGTTGAATAATCTTTACACGGAAGAAGCAATAGAAGAAATCATGGACACCCATAGATAAGGAAAAGCTATTCGTATACGTTACACTGTGAGAGAAAAAAAAGTTAGAAACAGGTCTGAAGGAAATGCAGAAAGTTGCTTAGCAGCAGATTGAACATGAAGATCATTCCGGGAAACGAGGGTGCTGACACAGTTGCCAAGAACGCTGCCTTGGCCGAGGTTGCATTGGAGCGTATTCTTTCTTGCTCCGATCTCGGTAGCTACTGTTTTTCCAACTTGATGCGTTCTCATTGGCAAGTAAATTGGGATCAGGTAAATAACAATAAATGTCATGCAATCAAACCACTCCTGATTTGAGTAGCAGACATCCTCCTCCGAGTCGCCGAGATGAAGTGCTCCTGATGCATTTGCATTGATCGGACACTCTCATCTGACACAATTATTTATCCGTCTCTATTATGAGGAATATATTGTCCCACTTGAGTATTCGACACATTCTTGTCGAATGTCCTGAATACTCAGATCTCAGAGAACGCCACAAACTGCCGCTTATACTTGACCGTGGATTGGAGTAATGATATTGATAGGAAATGGAGCGTGACCTTCTGTACACACGTGTAGCATTGCTTACGTTGTTATCTGTTTTACTTATTTATTTTTGCTGCACTTTTCTCTTTTCTTCTGACTTCTATTGTTATTGATATAAATTTTCGCTATTGTTACTATTAGTAGTATTTATTGTTATATCTTTACTATTTATTGTTATTGTTGTTCTATCTTTTTTTCGGCAACAATATTGATATATATACAGTATATTGATATGTTCGTTTTTAACTTATTTACGGCAGTCCGTGTTTGAGCAATCGTGTAGATTGTGACGGGGAAAAATAGTCCCCATTAATCAACATGAAGATCAATAAGAGCAAGTCGAAAGTAATGAGATGCTCAAGGAGAGAATCACAGGAAATATGAACAAGTTAAGAGATCATCTGATGAAAGAAATGCAGGAGATCTATTACTTAGGGAGTGAATAACAAGGAGTAATAAATGAAAACAAGAAGGGCAACTTAAAGTGGCTCAAACGAGGGAGGTTTTTAAAGAAAAGTAGAAAGCTCTGGTTGGAAATGTAGACATAAAACTGAAGAAAGGTTGAAAAGTATATGTATAAATCGTAACATTCTATTGATATGAGGTGTATACTCTTGGGTAGTGATCGGCAAACCGTGGATCGCCAGCTACTAGTAGCTCGTAGGGACATTTTCGGTAGATCGCGTTAATGCTCCGGTTGGCTAATCTTGATTCCTCCATTGAGCTGACGCTAACGACAGAATGCGCTGACGACAATAACAACTTGTTTCTCTGCGCAACTGCCATTGTCAGCCTCATCTCACAGTGGATTATATACGCTTGGGGTTGTGTACGTTATGTTTTTCGTGTGTATATTAGACATTTGCAAACTTGGAGAATTTGATTTCATATTAATTAGAAATGTAAGTTTATAGGCAATAAACAAATATAACATAAAAAAGTGGTTGGTAGCTCAGAGCAGGATTTAAGAACGGTACGGTAGCTGAGAAACTTCATAAGTCTGGCGACCACTGCTCTGAAGGAAGAAGAAGAAGAACAGAGAATGGAAGTCTTCGAAATGTGATATGATAGACGAATTAAGAAAATTACATAGTGGGTAATTTTAAGATCAGAGAGTATTAAAATGGCAACAGAAAAAAGGAATATATTGAAAAGAACTAGGATAACTCGCTCAGCTATTGGTTGTGGTGGATATGGCAGAAGTACCCAGAGAAAGGCTCAGGAGCGAAACATGGATCAAACAATACAGGGTGGTCCGGAAGTGGACGTACTTCTAATTACTTCTAATTGATACATCTGCGAGAACTTGGCACAGAATTCAGCTGTGTTACGACAGGATGGTGATCATACCGATGTTTATGACTCTTAAGACTTCAAGGTAACTGTGGACAGACATTCTAAAGTCTTTCCAGCCTTAGAACAAAGTAGACGTAAACAAAGCGAAATGTATTACTCCGCGGCTCTCACGTGCTTCAGTAGCGAGAGATGTGAACAGCGAGATCGTCTGCTAGCTTACTGTCGTCGCAAAATTTCCAAAGTGTAAGGCTATAGTTGGTTGGTAAATAATTAACACACTGACACTAACTGCTGCTATGTTAGAAATATGTATTTTCTTAAATCGTTATATAAACGACGTTACCTCTGTTCCTGTTGTCCTCTTTTGTGTTTTATAACACGAGACGAAGATGGGTTATTGTCACTCATTGTCGTCATGAAACTCTGCGTTCTACAATTTCAAATGAGCTCGAACACATACGCATGCGTAGTAAATACTATATGTCCAATTACGGGTGAAGTTAAAATAAAGCTACAGCTGTTAAATATTATATATATTGCGTTTTTTATCACAAAATGCAGGATAAATTCAGATATCTTTATTCGAAATTATTTTAATAGGGATTATATTTCGGTAGGATACTAGTGCAGTGAGACCAACAACTAATCACTGGTCATCGACCGACTTGTAAGCAGGTGGGTTTGTTTACATCTACTTTTTTCTAAGGCTGGAAAGAAAATACCAAAACTAACACTATACTGTTGAAACTAAAAAAGGAGGGGGGGCGCCCACTTCCGGACCACCCTGTATAAGACGTAGGAAACAAAAACAAAAGAAAATTAAAAGTCTGCATCACAATAGGAAGTATGGAAAAGTGGAGCAAACCAAGAACAGTATGAGTAACAAGGGTAGCAACATGATATTCGTACAAAACTCCCTAAAATGAAATTCTTTTTGTGTGAAACAGCTTTGGTGACATGTGTGACAATTTTGGGTTGTGCAGGTAAGAATTGTGTTTCGATATATATATATATATATATATATATATGAAAAAATATAATTAAATGATCATTGTAGCAAAAGACAAATTAAATAATAAGGAAAATGTTTAAATAATTCCTTATATGAAGAAAAAAAGTTCGGTTTCTTATAATATTAACTATGAAGTTGTTTGTTGCATGTTATAAGTGTATGATTCTTGGGATTTTAATGTTAGCACAAAATGAGAAAAATGTTTTGTGTATTTTTCAGTATTCGAATCATAGAAATATCGCTACATACTATGGTGCTTTCATCAAGAAGAGTCCACCCGGGAAAGATGATCAGTTGTGGGTGAGTTTTCCTTTTATGTGTATTTGTATGCATGTTACTGGTGTGTTAGTAATACATGTTGGGTGGGTGGGGAACGAATTACTTACCAGAAATTAATATTCAGATGTTGCGTACGGATAGCTGTAGATACTCGTCGAATAACGAAGAACTATACTACATGTATCCCTGTTCAAACCATCCAGGCTGTATTTCGGATTGTGGTAAAATTCATTTTTAGTAGGCTAAGGAAAATATGTAGGAGACAGCATAACTATCGGTAAAATCTTACCGAGTCCTGAGCGTGAGAAAACGCCTTGAAGTATAGTACGGGAATTACACATAGGATTCATTCAATAGCTTGGTAAATCATTTTACATTTCACAAAAACATTTATAATATGGATCCAGTTCTTGTCCAATTGTTCCCTGTTTAAGTAAATTGAGACGCGAATTTTCAATTCTTTATATAACTTGCCTCTATATATTCTCAATGTTACTGTTGGATTTGCAAACTTTTTTCCTTTGTCATGAGACTAGTTAATTTTTTCGCCTCTCAATTGTTCCATAATCTTGGTAGAGGTATTTTTTTTTCTTTGGGAGAGACGTAAAAAGTGACGAAGAAATGAACTTCGAGACTTTTACAATATTTAAAATATTATTCTATTACAATAAAGTCACATGACTAACTCAAAGAAGACTAAAGTTTTATGTAAATGTAATAATGGTATTGAAAGGATGGTGAAGAAGGTGCTTGTTATAAGAACTAAGAATCCATGTTTGTTTATTCAGACTGGGATCAGTTGAACAAAATCTTAGATCTCAGTTACATACGAACAGGGCCGTGCCGTGGAAAATCAGCGCCTGGGGCGAGATTATACGACGGCGCCCCCATACATATATTCCAAGCATTTTTTCCTATCTTTTTTCCTTTTTTCTCCCGAATTTTTCGCCCCCCTTACTTCAGCGCCCGGGGCCGTTGCCCCACTCGCCCCCCCCCCACGGTACGGCCCTGCATACATACGAGGGCTATTTTGAAGTAAGGTCCGATTGGCAATAGAAACAAAATTACTAAAGATAGTGCCATACGTTTTTGGTTATTTCCTCTGTACACATTAAGCTATTTTCTTACATTTTTACCACGTTTGTTTACCGTTTATCATTGGGCTCGACAAGTTTTTTGTGGCCCCATGTCATAGAAATCACCCCTCCTCCACTGCATCCGAATATTTAGAATATTTTATGGTCCAAAATTACAAAGTAATAAAGATTTATAATACAAATAAACAATGTACCGTTTGTTCAATATGATTACCTTTTGCAACAAGGCAATATATGAGAATTCCTCCCAAACGCGTTGCTGCATAATACGATCCTCGGAGTTCATCGCTTTTGTTACGTGTTCACTGCTTTTAAACTATCGAAACCACCGTCGAACCTTCGTGGGATAGGGCGAAACATAAAGTGCCGTGGAAAACCACGCTGTACCATGACAAACAAGCTGGTTCTCGAGAACGTAGAACACCTTTTGTTAATGTATCGCTGTTGCGATTGTTAAAAAAAAAAAAAAGCAGCGGAGTGTTATGGTAAACGACGGACCCAGAGCGCCCTGCTGACAATTATCCAAAACTTGAACATTTACACTTTAAAATTAACTCCCTCGTTGCTGTATGGTTAGCATATGCGTCTTCGGCACAAGAGACCCGGGTTCGATTGCCGGCGGGAGCTCATGTGGTGTAGATCCACATGTCATGTAGCGTTTTGCTGAACTCATCCAATCCAATACTTTTTGAGATGGTTAGTGACCAACTCCGTGAAGATGCTTTTTGAATATTACGAAATAGGCCATCGAAATTGATTCATTTTCTCCTAATAACCTTATATTAAGGTGTTTATTTTGAGAAATGTCTAATCAGTTGTTCTTTCCTTTTGTTATAGCTGGTTATGGAATACTGTGGTGCGGGCTCTGTAACAGACTTAGTGAAATGTAAGTATTCAGATTTCAGTGTTCCTACATTATATTTAGTTTTTAGCTGGAATATAGCCCTGGAAGGAGAGACTAATTGAATAGAAAGTGATCTTTTAATATTAATTAACCTTTGAATCTAATGCAGAGTAATTGCAGCTCTTACTTAAGTTTTCATGTAAGTTCATTTTTGTATATCTATTTAAAATTAGAAATTTAAATACTATACATTACTTTTAACCTGTGTAGGTGCCTTTGATTCCGTTACTGGTGTTTCCTTTACTGATATAACTTTTGTAATCAATTCTGTTGCTGCCATCATCAGTTTTAGGTTGAAAGATACCTATGTGTTCAACTTCTTAAACATAAAGTCTTAAGCAAATATACAGAGTGTTTCAAAGCAACACCGACAACGTTTAGGAGGTGATTCCTGACACCAAAATAAGACAAAAAGTATAGACGAACCTGGGTGCACAAGTGCTTCTTTTAGGAGTTATAGACTATCGAAAACATGAAGAAATGAATTTTAAAGGTTCATAGCTCCAAAACTATGGGACCTACCGTAGTCGGTCAAGACTTCACTTAGGATCTAATATGTGGGCTATCCAAAAATACATGTTTCAGAATCCTATGGTACTCACACAACAATTTTTGGAGAGGGGGTTTGGCTACGGTGTTATAATTTGAAGTACTCACAAACTACGTCTAAAAAATGTTATGGAAGTACCGCAGGATTGTGAAACATGGCTATTTGTATAGGGCATATATTAGTTCCTAAATAAAGTCTTGACCCGACTACGATAGGTTCCATAGTTTCGGAGCTATGGACCTTTAAAATTCATTTTTTCATGTTTTCGACAGCCTATAACTCCGAAAGGAAGCATTTGTGCACCCAGGTTGGTCTATACTTTTTGTCTTATCTTAGTGTCAGGGACCACCTTCCAAACGTTGTCGGTGTTGTTTTGAAACACCCTGTATATCAGACATTATTAAGTACAATATCTCAAAGATTAGTAGCTTTTGTCCGCTCACCTGCAATATTTAAGTAAATTGTTGAAAATGCAGAAAAATATTTCAAGAAAAAATCAGTTTTACAAGGAGCAAATTATCAAGTAAAAAGTGAAAGCTTCTGAGGTAAAACAAAGTATTAAATCTCTGTACATATGTAAGTGTAACATTGAGCTATTATATGTATTATTTAATGTGCTTGTTTTTTGCAGCAACCAAAGGCCAGAGTTTGAAGGAAGAATGGATAGCATATATCTGTCGAGAAATTCTTCGAGGTCTCAGTTACTTACATGCCAATAAAGTAATTCATAGAGATATCAAAGGCCAAAATGTTCTTCTTACGGATAACGCGGAAGTCAAACTGGGTAAGTTTCTGTTTAATAATAATAATAATAATAATAATATATTGCATTTCTGGTGTTGCGATTGTGTGCTTAATGATTGTCAATAGAAACACTTATTTTAACGTAAAGTTTTTTCGGGTTCGTTTTTGTGTAAATTATAACAGGGTGTCTATCGGTCACGAAAGTCACGAATGTCACGAAAAAGTCACGAAATTTAGCTTTTGGGTCACGATTTTTTTTTTTAACTGTGCAAATGTAAGTACAGATTGGAAAATTTTATTCTATAAAACATCAAAATTCAACACCAAAAATGTATATGGTCGGCTGTATCCCATGGATGAAAATTCGGCCCAATTCGCACCCAAATTCGCTCTTGAAAATGTTAGGAAATTTTATGATTTGGTAAAGAAAATGTCACGAAATTTAATTGTGGAATTTTAGTTGACACCCTGTATAATTAAATTCCCCATAACACATGAATCAATCTAAGAAAATAAACTGGTGGAACAGTCCTTAGGGGAGCCAGGGCCTATCAACCGACCTTTGGGATGATGTGTGGTCAGCACATCGGCACTCCTCTCTAGATTGGAGTTCGTTACTTCTTTCTTTCAAGTGGCTCTACGATTGTTCTCACGACGCTGGGTGAACGCTGCTCTGCTGAGTACGAATGGTCTCGGACCAAACGTGGGACTGCTTAACTTCACCGATCTCACGAGAAGCTGCATTACATTGCGGCTAAGACGTTGACAAATCAATCAATTACCTTTGTTATGATAATAAGTGCATGAACTTTTTATCGTCGCTACTACATGGTGTCTATCGGTCACGAATGTCACGAAAAACTCACGAAATCAGAAAATGGTCATGAAAGTCACGAAATTTAGCTTTTGGGTCACGATTTTTTTTAAACTGTTCAAATGTAAGTACAGATTGCAAATTTTGTTCTATAAAACGTCAAAGTTCACCACCAAAAATGTCTATGATCGGCTTTAGACGCTATCAAATCGCAGGCAAAGTATGTTTCTATCGCATGGATGAAAATTTGGCCTAATTCGCACCCAAATTCGCTTTTGAAAATATTAGGAAATTTTATGATTTGGTAAAGAAAAGGTCACGAAAAAGTCACGAAATTTCATTTGGGAATTTTAGTAGACACCCTGTACTAGTATTGAATATGGGACACAGTAGTCTAATGGTTAGAGTGTTGGTCTCACGTCCCATGATCCCGGGTTCGATTCACGGCCAGTGCTTCCCAATTTTAGGCGTCCATCCAGAGTCGTGAAGCAAACTGGAGAGTCACGTGAATAAAAGACGTGACGGCCACTAGGTTTAGAAAGCTCCAGATATGCCTGTTAGAGACAGAGCGACGCAGTATACTCACCACGTGTTCAGCCGGTTGCTAACAGATGGCGTTGGAAAGGCTCCGACCCATAAAGGGCATTTACGCCAAGTGGCTTGGCTTTGGTTTGATACTAGTATTGAAGTAAGTAAAAACCTATATAAACAGGGTGTCTATCGGTCACGAATGTCACGAAAAAGTCACGAAATCAGAAAACGGTCATGAAAGTCAAGAAAAAGTCACGAAATTTAGCTTTTGGGTCACGATTTTTTAAACTGTACAAATTGGAATGTAAGTACAGATTGGAAAATTTTGTTCTATAAAATGTCAAAATTCACCACCAAAAATGTCTATGGTCGGGTTTAGACGCTACCAAATCACAAGCAAAGTACGTTTCTATCGCATGGATGAAAATTCGGCCTATTTCGCACCCAAATTCGCTCTTGAAAATGTTAGGAAATTCTATGATTTGGTAAAGAAAATGTCACGAAATTTCATTTTGGAATTTTAGTAGACACCCTGATAAACCGAATTGTGCTTGTTGGATTATGTGGATGTGAATGTAGTGGGTAGTTTACACAGAAACACAAAGGTTGGTAGTTGTGGAAAAGAAAGCCTTTTGAGAGTAGACGATCCAACGGATAAAGAGAGAGAGAGAGAGAGACTCAGTGCTTAAGTTAACGGTACGGACTCGTCATCGATTATCATCGGATAATAAGATTGAGACGACATGCTGTTCGTGTTGGAAGTACGCGCTCTCATTATAGGTAGTTCTAGTTGAGAAGCCAATGGGAAAGACACCTTCGGGAGATGAAACAGTTTGGAGGATAGTATTAAGTGCAATCATGCGGTTTGTAAGTAACAAGAATTGTGACACAGGCTCTAGTGGAGGGGTTTTGTTTCTGCGGCAATGAACTTCTCTTTAAGCAGTAGAATTAGTACAACTATTAGTGACCCCTTCAACTAGAAATCTCCTGTTTCAACTTCACGCTGAAAAATAATTGTTTTTGTGTAATTATTTATTAATCGGTAGCTAAATCATGGCTATTAGGAAAAGTAACTCTCGTGAGAGATTTTTTTCTCACGGACGGAAAAGTAAATATGTAAAGTTATGTTGGTAAACTAATCTTAAAATGTTGAGTTTCCGTTTACTACAGAGGACGTTTCATATGTTTCTTTTCACCAATTTCTTTACTGGTGCGAATTCTGTTGGAACACGTAATTCGGAGAATATGTTTTTCAAATTCATTTTGCTTAAAAGTGGCTAACAAAATGATCGTAACATTACTTTTCACGTTCATCGGGTAATGCAGTTACATTTTGTTGTGCAAGCTATTTTCATGTTTCTAAAATATAAAATCAATAAATCAGCATCATTAGCATTTACAAATAATTATAGAAGTTATCCCAGAGTTCGATTCTTCTCTTGTGTAGCGATGCTTGTAAACTTTTCATAGATTTCTGTAGGCTTTTTTGTTTGTTTGTTTGTTTGTTTGTTTTTGTTTTGTTTAATATTATTAAAAATTTCTTTACAGTGGACTTTGGAGTCAGTGCTCAATTAGACCGTACGATTGGACGTCGGAATACGTTTATTGGGACGCCGTATTGGATGGCGCCAGAAGTGATAGCATGTGATGAGAACCCCGATGCTACTTATGACAACCGAAGTGACTTGTGGAGTTTGGGTATCACGGCGTTGGAAATGGCGGAATCGCAGCCTCCGTTGTGTGACTTACACCCAATGCGTGCTCTTTTCCTCATCCCGCGGAACCCACCACCTCGTCTCAAGTCCAAAAAGTGGTCGAAAAAATTCCACACGTTCATTGAAACAGTATTAGTGAAAGACTACCATCAAAGGCCGTACACGGAGCAGTTGTTGAAGCATCCGTTTATAAGGGATCAACCGACAGAAAGACAAGTTCGGATACAACTCAAGGATCACATAGATCGATGCAAGAAGAGGAAACAGGAGAAAGGTAGGACACTTCAATATATTATTTTCTTTATCAAAGGAGTCTGAAAGATATTGATAGTAGTTGTTAGTAACAAAAATTGACGAGAAAAAAGTACGACAATCTGGTGTCAGTGGAGTTATGGTTGTACGTTTCCAGTAAATATTTGGGAAGTTGTATAATTTTTAAAAACATGAAACAAATTCGAGGCATGGCTGGGTTTTGGCCTGCTTGCCAACGAATAATCGTGCCAAATTTGCTTGCTTGTTTGTTTATATATATCAGGGTTGGCAAAAACCATGTTTTTTTTTATTTAAATAATTTGCTCTATGTATTTATATCATATATGGACAGAAATAAGTTTATGTCGCCTTGGTATTATTGTGCAACAACCGGGTTATGCTGAAAGGGGCAACATAAGCTTAAAGTGGAATCCAAACCACTTCTCGGCTTACATTCGAGAGAAATTATCCTCTATTTGAACTCGAAACCGGGACTAATTGACCACAAATGCGATACGTCTGGCGACTCTCTCACGAAGGACTCCTGATAAAAATACGTTGTACTTATCTTTACATACTTGTTAATATAATTGTCAAGAGTCATTTCACAAAGACAAAAAGATAAACAGTTACACAATTGAAACAATTATACAGAATTACATATTGACAATTTCAAAATACTACAGAGTACAGAAGAACTAATTTAGTCCAAGTTAGTTCACTACGACTTTTATTAACCCAAGTTAAAGAAATACAACGACTTAATTTGCATATCAGTAAGAAAAGTGAATAAAGATACGAATTATTTGAATCCACTTTGGCTCTGACACTTTTATACATAAATGGATACCAAAGATATTTTTGATTTCAATAAATGCCTCTCGTGGGGTTTGTATGACCCCTCCCCCCCAAAAGAAAAGTACGGTATTTCGATGTATTTTATCAATAGTAAACATGTATTTTATCAATAAATGGGGAATGTAAGTCTAAATATAATACGAATAATATACGGGAGTGAAAAGTGATAATTCAGAAATTGTGTTCATCAAGATTTTACGAACACTTACACTTTTACGAACATTTTTCGTTTTTTGGCTTAAAGCAGCCAACCCTGATATATATATATTTTGGGTGGTCTGAAAACGGCGCCCACAAACTACAGAACACTTTTGTACAAGTCAAAATAAAGCTAAAACCTGTATAATTGTATACATTTCACGTTCTCTTCTGGAGACAAGAATCGCACTGTGGCAACGTCGCGGATAAAAAAAACATAGAGTATATCTAGCAATCCATCAAATACCTACATCGATTCTTTTCAGATGACAATTCAAGTCGATAGACCCTGACACTAGCACCACCTATTAGTGTAACAGTCGATGCAACTGCTTGACGCATTCGTAGAGCAATGCAAATGGTTCCAAGTTAATCTATGACGTTGCCACATGGTGAAATTTTTTATTCCCTATAGTGGCTGAAGTATACCCCATTATTCGCTTTATTTTGACCTGTAGAATAGTGCTCTGTTGTTCGTGGGCGCTGTTTTTAGAACACCCGATATATATATAGGGTGGCCCAAAAGTAGGTATACAGTACCGTATTGATAAGTTCATTTCATTTTTTTATCATCATCTATCAGGTAGACAGTTTCTGTATTATTTGTTTCTAATGCTTCCTTCTTTTATCTTAAGCTCCGAACAGCCGAAGAAAATAAATCCATAAACTAGAATGTAATACTTGATCAATGCAGCGATGTATATCTACTTTTGGGCCACTATATACGGTATATTCTATTTGATTAAATATTTATATATATTAAAATACAAGTAATCATTAATTTCAAAACGTTAAATTTAAATTCTCTCTCCCCGCTAGTCTAGTTACTAGCGCACGCGTCTTGGTGTGCGAAGTCCCGGGTTTGATTTCTGGTGGGAAAACCTTGAAAATTAAGCATTACGGTGGTACAGATTCCACTTTAAACCGTAGATCCATGTCTCATATGGTCTCGGTACTGAAGGGAACATTAAATTCCAGTCCAGCCAATAAGCTGATCCAAAGCCATGTTTAACGGAACCATGGCTTATTTTATACAAAGCTACTCCCTCTTCTAAATACATTGTGTGTAATTTTGAGTGCATTCAGTTTTGGATACACCTTAGGTCAAGTCACTAATGTGTTGTTTTTCTTCTCTACAGTCTATTTATTTATTTATTAAACATTAGTGTGAAGATAAATACGGGCAGAACCTTGTCAAAAGTCAAGTTGAGTAAAATCAATAATAATGATAGAATATATAAATCTGCAAATCACCCAAGGCGCTCCACGCGGAGATTACGTGCTTGAAATATGTCACATCTGGATTTGGAATCTCTAGACTCGATTTAGCACGCAAGGTGACTTTTAACCTGATCACGTGACACAGTCTGGTTCCTATGGCAAACCAAATATTTCCTTTATTCAGGTGATCTAATTGGCTCATGGAAGATGAAATAAGTAAGTTTTCGTAGTAATGTTAGTTTCAAAAGATGTGTTTGTTGTGTATTACTATTTAATTTCTCTTAAAACAGAACGTGAAGACTACAGATACAGCGGATCCGAGAATGAGGAAGAAGAGCCGGCAGTTGCGGGAGAGCCTTCGTCAATAGTCCAAGCACCTGGTGATAATACTCTTAGAAGGAACTTCCAGCAAATACAAGTAAGGATTTTTTTTTAATTTCATGTTTTAATATCACGTTACAAATTCGCTTAATGTGCGATTGAATAAAAATTATATAATTTTCGAATCCAGATCAAGATAAAGTGCTATTTTCACACTCACTTCCATGTTCCCTGAAAGCCGATAACGTATATAAATATCAGTAATATCTAAAAGAAACTACTTGTTTTTTCTTCTTCTGACAGCAAAAGTTGATACTTTCTTCACATGTTCCTATTTCTTACATATTTTATTTTTGAGATTCGTAGATGTACGTATCTTCTGTGAAACATACAAATTTTTAATTTAGCAGATCCATAAAACGTAACTGAATCCATAAAACATACTTAAAGTTTTTGGTGGTATTTCTTTTGCGTTCAAATTCAAGCAATTCAGTACCATTGAAAAACCTCAAGTAAGGTTCCCTACACTTACGTGTAAACAACCTTCATAAACACATGCTTCATTCACAACCACATGCCGTTGTGTACAAACATTGTCGCCAGTAGATAATTGAAGAAGAACACCAGGAAGTTACGAAGTTGGTTCGGAAGGAAACCGAAGATGCACGATCCTCTCCTCACGTACCACCCTTTAGAGGACAACCATAAAAGAGGACCGCAATTGGACAGAAGTATCAGTTAACTAATTATTTTCCTACCAACACCTCTCTCCGGGGGCCGCATTGGGCGAAAGAGATATCCTACAACTACCTACCTTCCTCCTGAGGTTGCACTGAGCTACGGAGGAATCCTATCTCCAGAGATAGCATTGGGCAAAGGAAATACCTTATAATTACCTACCCCTGAAGTTGGAATCAACGAAGGGGTTCCTACTTTAACCTAAGAAGATTGACCTATGTCTCCAAAGCCACTACTGTGTGCTGAGGATTATTTAAGCATTGGGAAACATTTTTATTGTATTCCAAAGAAACTTTGTAAATTATTATAGAGAAATATTTTTATAAATAAATAGGTGAAGGGGCCGGTGAATCCCGGGCTGTTGTATTAGACTCTACAGAAAACATTGCAATATTTTATGGACTCAGTTACGTAAAATGATGTTCTAAGTTTTAAATTCGTGAATACGTTTCACAGAAGATATGTACATCTAACGAATCTCAAGGGTAAAATAGTAAGATATAGAAACAGTTGAAGAAAGTAAAAACTTTTTCTCCCTGAAGAAGAAAAACCGAGTACATTTTGAAATATCAAATGTTTATGCACTTTATTTATCTTACGGAACATAGAGGTAATGTGAGAAATGTAAATAAGTGTTCCTTACATTCTTTATGGAACAATATTATAATTCCAATTACAGTGATCGTCTCGATATATATTTTATTTATTTATTTATTTAAATAACATGTATTTTCTGATGTCCAGCATGACTTACACTACTTGGAATGGTCATAGACAGTTGAAACTGAATGTATCAAATAAAGCACACGTAGTTCGTAAGTATAAGGTAATTCTTTAAACCGTATTACCTGTTTGCTAAGTGTAGTTTTAATTTTACTACACAGTAATGTTTCTTTTATGATTGTATTTGTGTACTTGTGGGTGAAAGTGACAGGATATCATAAGCGGAAATCACATATTCAACAAATATACATTTCTAATTTAAAATGGGCAATTACGTAACTCGAGTTTTCCAAGTGTGGTGTCAGAGTCGAGTTCTTGAAAATAGTTCGGATGGATGACTTAATTGTTAATATCCAGGTTTAGAATGGTCATCTATTCTTTGATGAAGAAGAATCAGCAATCTCTGAGAATGCATAGAAAAATAATACAAACAACGGTCAGAAGAGTAATTTTGGCATGTAGGTTACTTACCTTGAGACGAGTTCTTGAGTGGTGTTCACCATTCAGAGTCACAGGTTCTTGCCTAGAGAGTTTTTACGCAAAGAAAATCACCAGAGGAAATTATCGTCGTCTTAATATCGTGGTCTCAGCTTTGCCTTCGAGAGGCTTCAGTATGAATTCCTGGCTTCACATTTCTGGAGGTTGATACTGGCAGCAATCTTTCTTTCGTTCATTCGAAGTCCGAACTTGTAATTGAGATGGGATTGGAACTACTGTCATTCTGAATGAAGAAAAGCCCTTTGATCGAGAGAAAATCACATTGCGAGATCAAACTCTTTGTCTCTGTAAAATCGAATTTAGAAATCTTGTCCTGTGACGAAAACATACTTACGATTCGGTTTTGTTACTCTCATTGTAATGTCGCGATTCAAGGAGAGGGAATGCGAAAAATCCTGTCTATAGCTTCCAGTTCTAAAAATCAACTTTTACAATCTTCCTCTCCGTCACATCGGCGTCTGTAGACAATCAGTTCTACTTAAGCAGTGTTCACATCGATTTCCCTGTAGACCTTAGAGGAATCGTTCGAATAGCTAGAGATTGCTTATCTGTTGCTCAAAGGTTGGAATACATCATTCAAGGAAATGCCTGTCTGATGTAAGAAACACGCGAGTAACTTGGCTATATTATTGCTGAGTAAAATAATTACATTTGTTTATTATTGATTTTTTTCCTAAGAGGTGCTAAAATGCAGAAAAGAAAAGGAGAATGAATTAATATGATTTAATGGGGACATCAGCGGCGAGGCAGTTTGTTCCTGTCACGATATGGCCAATAATCGAAAAAGGCAAGGAAAGTAAAATTATAAAGATTGTCTGTAGCTGAAAAGAACTGTCTGAAACATACTCGTTGTCTGTCCTTGAATGCTCTCCACTTTTCTATCATTGGGACGGTATGAATCAAGTATTCATATGCGTACTAAAATTGAATCACAAAATAAAGTTAAGATTTGTGAATTTGTTGTCTTGTGTTTTGTATGTTAAATGTAACACAGGAACAGTTGTGCTTCGCGTCAACTTCACCATGTAAAAGAGGTGTTAGTAATTTTAAGAATCTTAAACTTCTGTAATCGCTGGGTTAAATATTACTCTTTATTCTTTATACTTTTTATAAACATAGTTCAAACTGACTATATGAGTTCAAAATGGAAAGCTAAAGAAGTGATTTGTGTCAAAATATTAGCTTTGTGTCATCATCTGTGCTGTATGGTTGCGGAACATGGTCGCTTACTCTGAGGGAAGAACATAGACTGAAAGTAATTGAGAACAAGATCCTAAGACCAATATTCGGACCAAAGAGAAACGGAAATGGTGAGTGGCGGAAACTTCATAACGAGGAACTGCATAATTTATATCGTTTTCCAAACGTTGTTAGGGCCATCAAATCTAGGGGGCTTAGGTAGGCAGGTCATGTAGTCTGAATGGAACGCTTTCAAAATATTAACTGGAAAACGACTATTAGGAAGACGTAGGCACAGATAGGAGGACAATATTAAGATGGATATCGCAGAAATAGGAATAGAAAGTAGAAACTGGATCCAGGTGGCAAAGGACAGAAGTCAATGGAGACGTTTTGTGAACGCGGCATTAAACTTTCGGGTTCCATATACCATAGTTCAGTGGTTCTTAAAGTGGGGTACGCGACGCCTAAAATTTAAAATGTGTTGTAATAAAATGGAACTCTCAGCTGTTATGGAAGAAGTGTTTTTAAGATTAAGAAACTGTGGCTGTGGGCAGTACGAGTACAAAACAATAACTATTCATCATTTCCAGTGTTCAAGGATTTAATTGATTCTTCAGGTGAAAAACTCTGCTGAAATGCACAAAACACTTGTAGGGCACTTGAAAGCATTAACTTCAAGTTTTCGAGAATATTTCCCTGTCCCACAACCTGGTAATCGTTGGATTGACAATCCTTTTACTAATGTAGAAATCCATGACCTACAAGGTATGAATCTCTCTAACATAGAACAAGAACAGTTGTTGGGGCCGCGGTGGCTCAGTGGTAGAGCGTTCACCTCTGGTGCTTGGGGTCCTGGGTTCGATCCCAGCCCCCGCCAAGTGAACTTTGTGGTGGACAAACACCGTCCTCCCACTTTCTTCATTCCACCATTTCATTCATTTCTCATAATTACCGTCTCCTTTAGCCTAACCGGCATAACCGTGGGACGTAAAACTCAAAGATTTCATTTCAAAGAACAGTTGTTGGAACTATCCTGCAATACTTCATGGAAAAACATTTTCAAAGAAAATGAACTTTGTAGCTTTTGGTTGCATGTGCGCTGTGAGTACGAAGAGTTGTCTAAAAAGGCATTGCAACATTTGATGACTTTCCCTACCACTTACTTACATGAGCAGACCTTTTCTGCTTTTTACAGTATTAAAGCGAAATCGTCTTAATGTGGAATGATTGATGGTGACAAAACTTATTCCAGATTTGAATGCAATTATGGGAAAACAGAAATAATTTCATTCATCACATTAGTTACCCCACTTTTGATTTTCAGTCTTGAAAGTTACTGTATTTTGAATTGAAATTTCGTTCAGTAGGAAACAAACATGTATCTTTAGAATAAATTACTTATTGCACTATTTCTCTTGATCTTTTTCTTGTCGGTGGTAATTCTAATTAGTATATTTTTTAATACCATGTGAAGTTTCAGATAACATTGCAAGGGGGTCCACAGATCACTTTCCGAATGGACAGGGGGGTCCGCGTTATCGGAAAGTTTGAGAACCACTGCCGTAGTTAGTCATCCCCAATTAAGTGATAACTAGAATTCAGAGTCGTTAAATAGCTCAGAATTTTTTTTCTGTATTGATGTTAATAACTAGAGCCCGGATTATATGTAAAATCATTTTCCAAATATGTACATAAATATTTAAGGAAAAAGCTAATTATATGTAGTGAAATATATAACATCATTCAAATATGTAATATCAAAATATCGCTAAAATATATGTTTTTCTATATAATTTGTTTTTTATGCAATTTGAATTCTTACTGTATGTGTGATATTTAATTTAATTAAGCAAATTTGAAAATGAATTTGCTACGCTTTACAATAATTAGGTCAGTCATTAAACATGAAACAAAACGCAGTTCAACTCAAAAAAAAAAAAAAATTTTTTGGAATATTAGTAGAGGGCATATCAAATATAATAGAAAGTTTTTACAATGTACGTACCAAAACTATTCTTGCATGGATTTAGAAACATAGCACTAATATATACACTGCACTAAGTTAAAGCAGTTCGTGGTTTATTTCTAAGCAATCACTTGTATGACAGTTTAAGAAATGTTACAATTTTTCTAATCAAATATAATCCAAATACTATCTGAGGCACTTATTTAGAAAAACAATGAAACTACGATATAATTTGCGACGTTTTCAAAAGACATCGAAAAACTCTTGTCTGATATTACATTTTTATAGGAAGAGAATTACCTTTCTACGTCACATGATGTCACTGGGGCGTATTTCATGATGTAAATTTTCTCGGGGGAAATATAATGCAGATCTTCTGTAACTTCTCCACTCAGGATTTTACACATACTGAGAAATGTGACAAACCCAGGGTTCCTTTCCAGCACCCTCTGGAAATTAGTGGCAACATTCGCACCAGCTTCTCCTCGAACAACATCTAACTTATTTCTTGCATCCTCCAGGACACTCAGGAATTTCTGAAGCAAGAGTCCAAAAGTTTCCAATTTTTTTGTTCCTCTCCGGAAGCCAACCAAAATTGCTTGTAATGTACGCGAGCAAAGAAGACATCTTGGGATCAGAAAACGCAGCTTGCGCTTCACGCAAGGAAACTGCACTGTCGGCGAGGAAAAGTCTACAACAGATTTGACGCCGCCAAAATGTTCGTTGTAAAATGTCAAGTACCCCATCTGGTTAACACCGGCTCGGGAGAGAGAAATACATTTGGCAGACGGTGGACTCCTTGGGGAACTTGAAACAGTGGACTCCTTGGGGAACTTTCAAAAACACCTTTTTTCCACTGGAAACAAGTTTATTCACGTCAGGGAAGTTGCTTCTTAGTTCCTCTGCGACACGTTTAAGTGCATGTGCAGCACAAGTAAAGTGAACTAAGTTGGGGTAGGAAACTTTGAGTGCGTTACCTGCCTTTAACATGTATGCTGCAGAGTCGGTGTAGAAAACAAGAACTTTCTTCTTTTCAACACCACGAGGCCACAACACTTTCAGGTCATCATTTACTAACCTTGCCACGGAAGAATGATTGACACATTCAAGCTCCTTGCAATATATCAAGTAGGATTTGGAGGGCGAGTTGGGATCTAGCTTGCCAACTTTAAATTCGCTACAAAGCGTCTCAAACTGTCGGTGATTTCGTCTCAGCCACCACCCATATATAGGAATCGCCGATCTGAGCGCGAATTGCTTCGACACTTTTGTTGTAGCAAGCATCGAGGTGGTTTTTCCGCAGTGTAGATTCGTCTGGGATATTTCGCTTGCAATACTTCTTCAAGAAATCCCGGTATTCTGGTACTTGAAGCTTGTTCCAAGGAATCTTTGCAGCTACCATTGCATCACACATAAACGCGAAAAACTCATTCTCCGATGAAGACGATCCCTGTCGCATCTGCGTGAAAAGAACTTGTTTGTGAAAAGAAGATTCTCGTTTCTTTTTCGTGTGAAGCGCGGTTCATATATGTTGTTCCAGTTGTGATTTTATGAAGCAACTTATCGTTTTGTCACATACTGTACAAATCACCAACTTACCATCGGTTGTAAAAGCATAATCTACAGTAGCCTATGATTTTAATTTAGATGCTAGCGATGATGGAACCGCTGCCATGACGAAATATCAATACACAAAACCTCAATTCACGATAAACACGTTCACAAGACAACGTCTGTTCGTGTGAAGAAATTTTCCACAGTGCGGCTATTTTTCTGTCAGACAGCACGGAGGGATGAAACTGGCAGGATGACTTTCCTTGAAAGGGTTACGGAATGAACTGCCTCAAGCAGTGAAATCTTCAATGTCAAGACATCTAAAATTAGGTTTGGCCTTCTGCTCGTGCAGGAGAGGGCAAATTTCTCGGAAATTCCAGTAACATTTCTGCAAGTTGTTTTGTATTCCTTAACATCCACTAGTAGGGAATGGCCAGGAATTAGAAGAAACTGCTAAAATAATTGATTTTATGTAAAATGCTTGAAAATATGTAATATTGAGTAAAATATGTCAAATAAAACGTAGGTATAATGATCTTGTTCACGTTATTTGTGAAGATTTGAACTTTTTCGGAACTATATGGAAGGGGAAAACATATAATTACATATAATCCGGGCTCTAGTAATAACTTCAGTAGAGAGAAAAGTACAGTCGCTGACAATAGTATATATTCATTCTCTATTTCATCTTTGGTCAGTATCTTAATAATGAATAAATCAATTAAGTAATGGTTTCCTTCTTTGTACATCAGAAGAAATTACTCTAAGGTTGATTCTTTTGCTCCGACGTTATTGACGGAAAAAGACGTAGGGATTGATACGCATTTTTCCGGTTAAGTATACACTGCTGGGGTGCATAATAGTTCATTTCGCTATCTTAAAAATATAAAGGAAGCTAAAAATAAATATTAAGAAATTATAAATCTTCATTTCATGTTGTTTTACTTCGTAGGAAGGTAGAACCTTGATGCAGAACGATGCGAAGGATAACAAAAACAAAAAGACAGAAAGAGAAGAAATACCGGAACCAGGGCCTCCTGCACGACCTCCTATTCCACAAAGACTTATTGGTAAGTTTTTTTCCACTTTTTTATAAAGTATACTTCGCACTAAAAATATTCTAATTGCTACATTAATATATATATATATATATATATATATATATATATATATATATATTGTACATTATTATCAAGTACATTATTATCAAATCGTAAATTAATATCAAGTGTTAAGTTGGTTTAAGAATATGTTGAATTTGTCGAATGCAATCTAAAATATACTTAATTTGGCCATAAATACTGTTACAAAGTTCTAGAGGCTGCACCATTACCCGTTGTGAGGAAAATGAACGAACCTGACACTGAAATGTGTGATGACTTACTGTGGGTGGTGCTGTAGAAAAAAGACGTGTTACTCATACAGGCAGAATGGAATGGAGTGATAACGAAAGCTGAGTAGCAATGATAGTGCTTTACTGAGTTGGGAAATCGGCGAATAAAATTGTCAGCATGCTTAAAAAAAAACTCAAACCACTCATAAGTTTGTGTACCGCACAGTAGTGTGTTTCCTTCATACTGGGTACATTCAGGTTCGTCCGAGAGAAGGCCACGAAGTAGATGGAAGTGTAAATGTGAACGGTACAGATAGATTCTCTTCACCAATGAGAAACTGTGTCACCGAGAAACTGTGTCACCATTGAAGAGTGTGTCAATCGCGAAAATAATAAGAAATATGGCTGATCATCTGGGGAAGTCAAGGATAAGGTTTCGAAAATCCAGAGAGGCCATAATTCCGTGTTAGTCATCGTGTAATGCCAGCATAACTTAGTCCCTACCACCCTATAAACTGACTTATTCAAAAATTATAGGAGATTCTCGATCGAAGTGCAACTTCGATCGATCAGTGGATTGTATCGTCTTTATTTTTGTGAGAAATGGATGAAAACCGGGGCTTGGGTGCCCCAAAACGCTGTGCTCGAGCCTCTACTGAAGGACTTCACCACCATCCTGCTTATAACGCCCCAGTGGACTTTCTAGTAAGATTCTTCTGCTGTCCATAAGGCGAAACAATCCAAGATTGGCTGAAGCTAGAGCCTGGCATCGTATCTACTGATGGCTAGTCCTCTAGCAGCACTGATCTAAACCTCCTGGACTATAAATTGTGGGCAGTGCTTGAGAGTGAAGAACACTCCACAGTTGACAGTTTGAAGCGCTCTTTACTGGCTGCAGTGGTGACATTTCCTCCGCGTTGCAATAGACGATTGGCCAACTGGTGCTTAGAAAAATGATTCCAAATTTAGAACATAAATAAACAAATAAATAAATACGAATATCCCAGCTTCAAGGTATTTTTTCTCGTGACCCCACGAACAGATATGTTTGAAAATTGTTTCATATAATTCAGGATTCTCAAATTAGTTGGGCGCAAATTACGAAATTACTCAAGTTTATGCACTTTTTACTAGTGACATGATCGTTAGTTCTTTGTTCCGCTTTCGGTTTTAGTAAAGAGAGAAGTGGAGACAGATGGAATCTGTTCGCGACACATTGAGTCGATATCTGTTGTCATTTTTGTTTCGTAGTGAATAATGTTGAAACCGGAAATGGTTCATTTCTAAGACTTCCGGTTTGAATAAAGAGTTAGTGGAGATAGGAATATTTTTGGGGATGCCAAATCAATTAAAAAGAACGTTCCTCGTATTATCTCTTACCTATTTTGTTGTAATACGTGTCAGCAGAGACACATAACCGTTCTATAAGACTTGCTATATGCGTAGCATAGTTTGGAAGCTGGGGAGAAAGATAAAGGTATTGTCTAATACAGAGCACAAAATTTCAAAGTCAGACGCACTCGCCAATTCAAAACTGATGGTCGCCTGTATCTCTCACATACAAATTATGAGAATTCTCCCCTACCCCGCCGGCCTTTGGTTTGACAAAGTAAGATATTACATTAGGGCATAACATTTCAAAACCAGACATCTAGATTCAGGATTGGTTTGGACATTTCATATCAGTGACAGTTATTTCCTCACTCAGTCACAATTATTTTCGTGCGAAGCAGAAGCTGCGCAACCCTGTGAGTTTACGCAGAAAACATTCGCACTGAATACTGATCGTCAGCTGTAAATTTTAGTCGCCAATGGCGACCTGGCGACCGGAAATTTTGCGACATGGTCTAATAATTTCTTACAGATAGCTGCTTTGCTGCTAAGAGCTCGAATCTAGTCTTTTGTAGCAGAGATGCTCAAACTGGCTCTCAGCTGGCCTCAGTCTCAATTGGATTGAGTTTGGAGACATTTAGGGAAAAAAATATCGTTGTCAGTTGTATAGACTCGGGCAGACTCAGTTCTTAACAGGAAGAAAATAAATAGATCTGGAAGAAAATAATAACTTTTTGTTTTTCCATCTTTTCTTTCTTGCGCCTTACCGTCATTTTTCTGTCTATAAGAAGTAGAATGATAACTTGATGCACTCATTTTATCCACAAAAAACATCAAACTTTCGTAATGGTAGTATTGATAGGGAATTGATACCTTGCATAAAATTACGCACAATGAATTTATCTAGTGTTTAGTTCTTAAATAGAGATTTGTGTCTGATATTAGAAATTAAGATATTTCTGAATTACGTATATACGTTTATTGTCTTGTGGTTGCAGTTGTCCCAGATCCTCAACCTCCGTCGCGACCTCTTCCTCCTCCACCAAGAGAGGATCGACAGAAAGGTCCAACACCACCTAACAATGCTCAGCAACAACAACAGCAACATAGGAATTCACAGATATTTAAACCTATGGTTCATAAGCCGGAAGTAAGTATTTCAGTTTCACCATACGGTTATTTTATTTGTACTTTATTTGGAGGTATAGAATGGTTCATGAGGCACAAATAAGCTATAGACATGGTTACTGTTAATAAATAGTTGTAAATAGGTGCATATAACCGAAGAATTAAATTAATAGATAATAGATAATAAATAGATTAATAGATAAATTAATCACCTTCACCTCCATGTTCTTCTCAAGTTAGATAATGTGCAATACTGATTTGTTTTTCAAAATATCACAGAAGTATGTCAGGATATAACTAAGTAAAACTTCAAGATGTACTAAATACATTTTCAAAGTAGGTACTTTTACGTGGGAACGTCAATTTTATTTTCTTAAAAGTCGTGATTGTGGAGATGTCCTGTTGTTTCCAGCTATGTCATCCATATTTGCACAGACTTTTAATATTTGAAATGGATTGTTTTCAGGATCTTGACATGATAGCTGCTCAGTTGAATGAATTAGGTGTTAGTAACATTGGACACGACCGGGGCAGGCAGAATGGAAAGTCGACTGAAGTTCCATCCGTTGTGGATGCGGAAAGTGATAGTGATGAAGAGGACGAGGGGCGAGTCAGAAATGATGGAACACTGCTTGCGAGCGATCCTCCAAAGCCATTGTAAGTTGCCTTTCGTTAATGCGCATGCTTCCAATAATTAGAGATTTAATATTTGTAAATAGTGACTTCTACTTAATAATAAAGTGTAGTGATAATTTTGCATTAATTCGGTCAAATTGTTAGAGTCTCTTGAAATATACGACCTGTTTTGGAAGATACGAGGAGTGATCAGGAAGTAAGATTAAAAAGCCTGCAGTGAAACGTATATACAGGGTGCGGCAGAACCAACTAAGCAGTTTTAAGGAGCAATAAAAAGTAAATCTGGATATGTAGAGAAAAAAAAAAGTTTTTATTTTCTAAATTAGTACAATATACCATTTTACATTAATTTAGTTTTGAAAATAATGCCCTCAAGATGGCGACCGTTAGCATCAATACATTGTTGTAGACAATCCCTGAAGTTTTGAGCAGCTCTTGCACACATATCGCGGGGTATGGCATTCACTTCGTCAATAATCCGCTGTTTTAACTCTGGTAGGGTGTGAGGGCGCTTTTGAAAACCTTTTCCTTCAGATATCCCCAAAGAAAGTACTCACAAATGCCCAAATCTGGTGACCGCGCAGGCCACTCGACATCACTCCTCAGACAGACGAGGCGTCCCGGAAACATTTCTCTCAAAACATCAAGTGAAATTCGAGCTGTGTGAGCAGCTATGTGTATGTGTATCTATTCTTAGTGTGCTACCAGTTTCTTCCAACTGCCGAACCCAGGACCGAATTGTGTTTGCATTAGGAACGGCATTGTTGCGTGGAATGTTGAACTGTCGCCGAAAAGCTCGTTGTGTAGCGATCACAGATCTGTTGTTTTCATAATAAGCGCGTACGGCAAAACCACGATGTGCACCGGTCCAGACCATATTAGCTACTGAAATGGGGTCAACGACTGAACAAAGGCAGACGACGTGCAAGTGCCTACCCCCACCACAGCTCTCGCGGTAATCGATAGAAACTACTTAGTCGGTTCTGCCGCACCCTGTATTATTTCATACAACCAACAGATAGTACTTACATTAGGTTGTTTTTTTGACAAAGTCTCCATATAGTTGAGGCACTTGTTGCATCGTGGGATGAGTTTGAAGATTCCCTCCAGATAAAAATCCTCTCCTTTTGTGTTCAGCCACGTTGTCACAAAGTGTTTCACCTCCTCGTCTGAACCGAAGCGACGGCCTTCTAGGTGCTCCTTCAAGAGCGGGAACAGGTGAAAGTCGCTTGGAGCGAGGTTCGGGCTGTAGAGAGGGTGGTCGACGATGTCTCAGCGAAACTGCATCAACAGCGTGGTGGTCTTGTAGGCTGTGTGCGGGCGCGCGTTGTCGTGAAGGAAGATGATGGTCTGCAACATGCTGACGAGACATTGTAGTCTCCCCGTAAACCTCTACCAGCTACCGGTACATGTTTCGCCCACAGAAATCTAATAACTGAGCAGACTTCTTCGCGAGACCAGTTTTCCAAACGAGTCGCCATTTGTGTTTACATAGAACTAGCGCCATAAGTGGCTGGAATTCTGCACAGTTGCCAACTTCATGTATTAAAATTACCGCACACTTCTCATTCCTCTATAACAGACAAAACTCCAGAAATATCAGCCTTGTAACCTTAGTTTCTGATCCCTTCTCGTAGTAGACTAGTTAAATAAGAAACATAATAACATATAGTAGTGTTAGATTATAGAAAGAGGAAAATCGTTATTTACGTCTTTATGTCTATTCAGTGCGATTTACATAAATTTTCCGTAAAATTCAGTCGTTAATTGTAGTTAACAGAGAGAATTAGAAATTGGACTAACTGAATTAACAAACACTGTATACTAACATTGTATTTATGTATATCTAAATGTAACTTTTTTTATGTTCCTGTTCATTGCATGATTTAAATGTGAAGTTTAAGTGGCATTCACTTCAGCATGATTTGAATACTGAAAAAAACTATAAACCTTAACTAATTTCGTTTTACCCGTTTACCGTTAAAAGAAATCAATTTGTTCTGTTTTGTGGAGCGATTGGTCAGCGAAGGAAACCTCATTTGATTTTTTTATACTTCTTGGAAGAGAAAGCGTTAGCAGATCTGAATATATTTTAATTTTGAAACCAAAGAATACTACTACAGTGCATTCATACGTAAAATTTTTAAGTAAATATTATTGTTAGTGATGCCTTTTTTGATTCTCCTTATTTTTTAATGAAGCTACATTCTCGACTTGTAGTAAGTACCACTCTTTGGCCTCATGTTGCTCCACGTTACTCATTTTAAAGAGGTGGAAGTTTCATTAGAACGAGACTAGAAAAAAAATCGCGCTCTCAGCGGGAATCAAATCAAACCGGGCCACCTAGTTGGGAAGTAAATATCTTACTGAATTACGCTATTGTGGCTCCATTTTGAGTTGATTTGATTTTAACGCCTCTTTCAGCAGCGAGGCTATATGAGACATGAACCTGGTGATTAACATGAAATCCAATCCACATGAGCTCCCTCCGGCAACGGAACCCGGGTCTCTCACGCCAAAGGCGTGTATTCTAACCACTTAGCCGCGAGGGAGCTTTGTGACTTTACTTTTGTCTCGTTATTAATAAGAAATATTTTTCAGATAGAGGAAATGCAACATGCATGTTCATATCATGAGTGTAGGTAGAGCTACACGTGTGAAAAGTCGGACCGCAGTGGCTCAGTGGTAGAACGTTGACCTCTGGTGCATGGGGTCCTTAGTTCGATCCTAACTTGCGCCAAGTGAGCTTTGTGCTGGACAAACATCATGTGCGTGAGCTTTCTCGGGGTTCTCCCGTTTCCCCCCACTTTCTTCATTCGACCATTTCATTCGTTTCTCATCATCACCGTCTCCTTTAGCCTACATGACATAATCGTGGGACGTAAAACTTAAAAATTTTATTTCATTTTACGGGCGTGAAATCATATAGCATTACTATAACCGTCGATAACTAATATTTAACATAAAATTTTAATCAATTAACATTATGTATATGCTCCACTAAATAAGTGCATGCAGTAGTTCTAATTCCTTTCATTAAATGTAAAATGTGTAAAGTGGGTCTGCATTGCAGTATCATTTCGTTTCATGCGAAGCTTGATATGCTTTTTTATTGAATGAGAGTTAATTACTTTTTGTTTATTTGAAATTTTCGTGGAATTAAAAAAAAATGGCAATGCATTTCACTTTTATTTTATCTTTTATTTTTTTGCATGTGAGCAGTGTTAGCAGATAGATGTTGATGTCCTCAGTTTTCTCTTCGTATCAGTTGTGAAGTGGCTGTTTCAGATTCATTGAGGACATTGATTTATCTGACTTCAACCATTTTATGTTTGTTCTTCTCTAGGCATGAACTTTCTCCTTACAGACCAACAGAAGCCACCACCCAAGGCCAGACCATGGTTATTCATGAAGGTTAGTACCCTTATCTTTCTTTACGAACATTTAAAAGATCTTGTCTGTATAGAATGTCAAATATTTTTAGGAGTTCACACCTTCACAAGTTTTCAAATTTTACTTTTGTAGTAAAAACAAAATATCTAAAAGACTATAATGGTGTTTTCTACAAGGGTCATTTCGAAAATCATGCACACAGCGCACGCGCGAACGTTGGGTGAGTGGTGTGATCAAGTTCAGTTTTATGTCAGTTACGAGTCAGAGTTTTGACTTGACGGTTGTGCCTGCGTTTGCTGGTTTGCATGGTGGCTGTGCTGTGAGATTCAGTGTTAAAATAGAAGGTGAACCCGACTCAGGTCGGATTACACATAGTGACCAGCCTTCCTATATCAAAATCGAAACTCTACGTGGAAAGAATCCAACTGAAATTTACAATGCTTTGCGAGAAGTTTGTGGAAATAGTGTAGTGGATCGTAGCACTGTATCACGGTTGTCGGCTTTGTTTCCATGTATGTCGAGAAACGGACACTCCCAAGCGGAAGCACTGCGGACAATCCAAGAACTGTAAGATAATCAGCTGCAACAGTCTACACCTTTGAGTTTATTGTGAATTTTGAGAGAGGATCGACGAAAAACATGCGAGCAAATTGCATTATGAGGCCAGAATGTATGCTACTTCAGTTTACTAAATCATTACTGAAAAGTTAAAGATGAGAAAAATCGCTGCCAGATGGGTTCTGTATGATCTGAGTGAAGAACATTGGTTCTTTACCTACCATATAGTCTTGATTTAAGCTCACTAGACTGATTTGTACCCAAATTGAATGAACCACTCCGTGCAAAAGGTTTCGATACAATTGATGAAGTGTCCAGTGAGGTGACCCGAGTGATCAGACAGCTCAACAATGAAGATGCACTATCCGGAATACAGAATTTACCAAAACGTCGGGAAGCTGTCAGAAGCAAGAACGGAGATTATATTGAAGGTCTGTAAAGGTATTTTGTACAATAAATTATTTACTTCCATAATATCTTTCAGTGTGCAGATCTTCTGAAATGACCCTCGTAGTAGTTCATAATTTCATTATTTAGTTTGCTTGAAAGATTAGTCGACTCATAATTAAGTGATAATCAAAGCTTATATACTAAGTAGCGATATTTTATAAATAACTGTGCAGTTTGAATGAATGTCCGTCGTAATTATCCGTCATTATTATCGATTTTCACTCCCGATAGAATCAGTTTTAATTACATGGATTTGATTTTTTTTTCTTCGTGGTTTCAACGTGATCCAGATCATAAGTTTTGTAACTATGCTTTCAGTATTTTCAGATGGATTATTCTTGTCTCATATAAACTATGAGAAAGGATTTTAATTAATGCACCAGCCAGGTGGATACTACACATGAATGCTTTTATTGTTAAAGTGATCAGTTGTTACTTCGAAAACGTTTTTTGCTATTATTATTATTATTATTATTATTATTATTATTATTATTATTATTATTTCTGTTTGTTAGGAGGTCCTGGGTAGGACACCCCTCGTCCGTTAGGTTAGGGTATGCGTCCTTGAACTCCCAATATTTTCTTGTATGTTCCAAATCATTAATAAGTTATGTTCTTCCTACACTTGTGTTTCATTCAATCCTATCCTCTGTAGCGGTATGAAGAAGGCAATTTCTTCGCACGATGTGTCCAATCCAGTTGGCCTTTCTACGAAGGGTGCTGGATAAGAACGTCCTCTTCTCTCCTATTCGTTTTAAAACTTCTTCATTTGTTATTCTCTCCGTTCATTTTATCTTCTTCCAACACTACATTTCCAGGCTCCGTAAATATTTTTTCTCTAACTTCCGTAATTTCCAAGTCTCTGAACCACCAAGTTCTAGTACTCCATATATAGCACTTGACCAATTTCTTCCTTAATCCAATATTAAGTTAAGAATGACCTTTTCTTGTTGAATGTTTCTTTGGCTATGGCAATGGGTCTAAAAATGTTTCTCAGTCTTCGACTTCCTCCTCTAACTCTCAGTATTTTCTTCTGTTTTTCAAATAATCGATAAGTTGTGTTCTTCTTTCTTTGCCTGTCTTTTTTCAATCTTACCTGTGTGGCGATATGAAGGAGGCAATTTCGTCACAAGATGTGTCCAATCCAGTTGGCCTTTCTACGAAGGATGCTGGATAAGAGCGTCCTCTTCTTTCCTATTCGTCTTAAAACATCTTGGTTTAATTACTGTCTTTGTCTATTTTATCTTCTTCACCTTTCTTTAATACTATATTTCCAAGCTCTCCAAATATTTCTTCTCTAACTTCTAGTGTCCAAGTCTCTGAAACATACAATCCCATGCTCCGTATATAACACTTAACGAGCTTCTTCGTTAGAACGCAGTTAGGACTGATCTTTTCTTGTTGAATGCCTCTTTTCGTACAGCAATTCTTGACTTGATCTTTTTGGTGCAGTAAGCGTCTTTTGTCAAAATACGTCCCAAAATGATAGACCTCTTTAAGTTCTCTTTGTTTTGCTGTCTTTTCTTTCCTTATGGACCTAATATGCCATTATCTTCATACGTACAAGCGTTAACCTTGATGCATACAAGTGGTAAATATTCTGGGATGAAGTGATAGGAATATTCTTTTACTCATCGGAACGTTAACTGAAGAATTCAAGCATAAATTAGCACGAAGTGATGTCATTGCAGCTGAAGTTTCCTCTGCAATGACAGAACTCGTGTGAAATAAAATTCACTTATCAATATATATTGTAAGATTTGAAACCGTAGGAGGGGGCGCGGTGGCTCAGTGGTAGAGCGTTCACCTCTGGTGCTTGGGGTCCCGGGTTCGATCCCAGCCCCCGCCAAGTGAACTTTGTGGTGGACAAACACCGTGCTCGTGGGTTTTCTCGGGGTTCTCCCGTTTCCTCCCACTTTCTTCATTCCACCATCTCACTCATCTCTCATCATCACCGTCTCCTTTAGCCTAACCGGCATAACCGTGGGACGTAAAACTCAAAGATTTCATTTCATTTCATTTGAAACCGTAGGGTTATTAACGTATAAACTATCGACGCTTACTAGATAAGTCTTTGGTTAGTTAGTTGTCAGTTGTGATGCACGACACAAATTTCTCAATCTGATTTGTACGAAGTGTGACAAGTTAATTCGCGTTCGTACTAGAGCGTATTTTGACATGTTCGGAGATGCATTCGACAGGGTTACAAACCAGTTGGTTCAGAAGAAGTAGAAGAAATAACAACGTGTGTGCATAGCACTGTTTGTGGAAAATGAAGTGATAGGAGACTTTGAGCAGCGTTGATGTGGTGGGGAATACATGGCCCAGAAATTCCCTCTGAAAACTTGACAAACCAGCTTATTTCTCTGACGTAGTACCGTATGACTTTTGACTGTTAGGTTAGGGTTAGGTTATGAAACTATGGATTTAATACTAATGCTGTTCCACAGACGTTGGTTTTCTGGGAAGATAGAGGGTATTTCCGAAAGTTTCCGTCCTGACAGTGAAATATCGCGCCACTGATAAGAAGTCGTTCATTGCATATAGTGCCATCTATGAGAGAAGTAATGTATCAGTTCCACCTGTCAGATTTTTGGAGATAATTTTGAACCAGTCGCTGTGTTCTGAGCTCGCATACTGCATGACAGTATTCCGGTCCACACGGGTGTTGTTGCCAAGGCTACAGTGCTAAATCTGGGCTGTAGGATGGATGCAGAATCTCGCCGAAGCTACAGTCTGTCACTGGAGCCTTGGCAAGAAGAGCATATGAACTGTAGTATTGTCATGCAGGATGAGAGTTGACGCACAGGAGCTGATTCAAATAACTCCCTCCAGCGAACTGATGCAACTAGACAGTTGAAATTGAAGCTAATACATTATTTCTTCCGTAGATGGCACTACTTGCCATGAACGGTTTATTGACAATGGCGCGATATTTTAGTGTCAGATCGGAAACTTTTGGAAATACCGTCGTATGTGCTGAAGAAGGAAGTAACTTTCTACCGAAACGTTCACATTGAGATGATTTCGGATGCTTTTGTGGTAAGTATTTTTTTAATGAATATTCAACATGCATCCTCTTAAAGTAAGTAGTATATTCATTAATAAACGGGAGGTTTCTATTGGAATCAGTATTGAAACGGGGAGTTTTTTAGTAGATTTCTGTGCCTTCAAGGTTTAGTACAGAGAGAAGAACGGAAACAAACATATTCTTGCAACGATCCATTTCAGGAAACTGCTTCTCGTTGTCTTATTACCGTTTTCGTTCTGTGGCGATCACCGTTGAAACCAGAAACGGTGGATTTCTACCACTTCCGGTTTGAATAAAGAGATAAACGGGAATGAGAAACCTATTCTTGAGGGGCTGAATCCTTACCAAAAAGCCAATCTATGTTGTGTATTACCATTTTCGTACTGTGCTGATCAATATTGAAACCGGAAATAGTAGAAGATTTCCATTACAGAGGTAAGAGTGGTGATGGAATCCGTATCAAATAACTGCTTCTCGCTGTCTCTTTCCGGTTTTACTTAATGAAGGTAACGTTGAAACCGGAAATGGTTTCTGATTTAAATGAAGGATTAAATTGGATTCGGCATTTGGATCGATTCACTTTTCCAGGGTCATGAAACGACGAATTAGATTATGCTTAAAACCAAAACACGATCTGTAGGGCTTGGCTTTTATTTTCTTGCGCAAAATATTTTGGAATATAGACTTTACCTTTTCTAGTTGTAGAAATCGTAGTTTGAGTTACTTAATTGAACTCCTTACCTTTGTTCTGGGTCTCCTATTATGTGGCAGATGTGCTTATAATTCCTACTGCCTTGAATTGCTGTGCGTACTGTGGACTCTTGTTCCCGCTGGAGGTGTTTTTTTTTAAAACGTTCCTTTTAGACTTGTGTGCACCAAAATACAAGGTTATAACTCGAGAAGACAGGAACACGCACTGTACCTCCAGACACGAAGTCCTTCTACAAGTGTAAATAGATCATTCTAAAGTATTTCTGTATGGAAAACTTTATTCGTTAAAAGTATACCTTTTGTTTTGAAAGTTAGAAGGGCTTAGACTCTTCCTAAATGTATAATTTTCATTCGAAGATAATCAAGTCTATAAGTATTAACTGCGTATCAGATAATGCATACAATACTTCTAGTTTTTTTTTAATGCTGTAACGTTCACTGAAACTCTTTGTATTCACAGGGGCCTCAGTTAGTGGAGCACCAAATAGACCTTTGCCCCCAACGCCAGATGAAGAAGAGATGGGAGACAGAACACTAGTGAAAAAGGTAAGAAGATTTACTAGTTCTTGACATTTAAAAATTGAATTTAATAAGTACAATATTATTTTAGGTTTCGGAGAGGGAATTCAAGTCTCCTGAGCTAGCTCTGCCTTCCCTACTAATAAATAGGATTTTTGTTTTCTATCATTCGTACAATTGCATTCTGTTTTATTAGATTAGGTTGATCCCGTAAAGACAGGTATTAAAACTTCAAGACAATAATTTTAATACTTGGGCTATATCACTTAAAATATTGCTTATCTGTGTGACTTGCTACTGCAATCTTCTTTTCATGTAAATAAATTTCCTGTGTTCCAGATAATAGTAACAGTTGTATGAAATTTAGTTTTAACCGTCAGAAGGTTATCTAGTTTTACGTATGACGCAAAGGCGTAACATTAAAATTGACGTATTCCATCCACAAAAATTTTCTTTTGCATTCTTCCTTTCTACTTCTGCTGCTCCCTGCCTGATGAAGTTTCAGTTTTGTTTTTAATTGTCTGTGGAAAAAAAATATGAAAACTGTATACAGTAGATTCCCGAGTATCCGATGTAGTTTTCTTTTATCATAATTAAATGAGGAAGGCAAGGCGTTGCATTGGCAACATTGCCAAGGTATTGGAAGCGGGCGTCTTCTACGATCCTCCTACGTGTCGTGTGTAAAATACAAGTTGTGACAGGAAAAGAGCAGCGTTCTGCTCCTTGTTCATTGTTTCGTCAGTGGGGGCGCGGTGGCTCAGTGGTAGAGCGTTCACCTCCGGTGCTTGGGGTCCCTGGTTCGATCCCAGCTCGTGCCGTGTGGACTTTGTGGTGGACAAACACCGTGCTCGTGGGTTTTCTCGGGGTTCTCCCGTTTCCTTCCACTTTCTTCATTCCACCATTTCACTCATCATCACCGTCTCCTTTAGCCTAACCGGCATAACCGTGGGACGTAAAACTAAAGATTTCATTTCATTTCATTGTTTCGTCAGTGTGTAACGAATCTCAATACAGTACGCTTGTCGCTGTTCCTTATTATAAGTGTACAATACATACAGTACTGTATTCGTAAATTGTTCTTGGGGTATGCGTAATGTTCATAAAGAAATAAGTTTATAGAACTCCAGCCTATCTGGCTTTTTTTGTTATCCGGCGTGCCCTTCCGCCCCATTAGGCCAAATACTTTGGAATCTACTGTATAGATTTTTTATAACATTACTTGAAATTATCTTACATTTCTATGCAGAAGCATTGTTTAACTTTATTATAGTTGTCAGTAGGTACATGATAGTATTTCTTGTGTTGGAAGTTAGCACAATACCATCTTCTAAATCAATTTATTACATTCTCAGTAGCACTTCTAATGTGTTACGGAAGAAGAACTAATTTTATTTCTTCGTCTAATTGAAAAGTAATTGATAAACATTATGTCATTGTAAGATCAATTCTGTTTTTCTTTTTACTGCAAATCTTAGCAGTTTATTACAATGGAAAGAGTTAGCAAATCATAATCACATTATTTTTCATCATAAAAGGAAAATGCTAATCAGAAAGGTAGAAGAGAAATTGTTATAGTATTTGATAGGATCGGAGGAAATTGCTATCCACTAAAATCCAGAATATGGATTTTACCGTCTCATACCCATAAGATGAACATTAGCATTCAATATTTCATTAAAAGCAGACGTTAGTGTCAAGACTCAAACATCTTTAAATGTGAATATTGTATAAGGATCAAGAATATTGCTGTTGACTCAGCATCGTGATACAGTTGCCTTTTGTCTCTAGTAAATTTCAAGTTAGCGAACCCTGTTTTATAAAGTCAAAAATAACTGCTATGAGGCAAAATGTACAGACTGTAGTCCTGCGTGGACTGTAAAGCGGGAGTTTACTTGTGTATTTTTAAATGCCTAAAATGGTCTATAGGCTAAGAGCCTCCACTACTTGGGAGATACGGTTGCGCAGAGAAAGGCAGTTTTTAACACGAAGCTTAACTTTATTGAGAAGAATAAAAGAATATTTTATTTTGCAGTAGAAAGACATTCAACATGTCCATCAGAGGTATCATTGTAATTCATTATTTACATTGTTTTCTTCAAATATTGTCTTGTTATTTTATTATATGTTTCTTGTGAGGATTTGAAGAACTTACAATCTCGAGTTTCCGTTGCCTCTGCAAGGCGTGTCTTCACTCGCTTGACCATTGCTGCGTCAACACTTGGACGAAAAGAAGGGATTGAACTTTTTTTTCTGTGAAAGGTTTGTTAATGACGTTTCTTCAGGAAACGGGGAACTAAGAAAAATTAAACTGCGATTACATGTTCCTTTTGTGAAGAGAATTTCCTTAACCAAGTCCGCATTCCCGAATTTTCCATTGTCTTTATATTTCAAAATACTGTACCAATGGGAGCTATGTAAATCGCTCGCCTGAATTGGTGTGTAAGCTTCCTGTTTCGATCCCAGCTCACATTAATTGCGTGGGTTTTGTTGGTGTTCTCCCTTTTTCTTCCACATGTTTTATCCACCAACACCGTCTCCATTAGCCTCGGGTCCTGGGTTCGATCCCAGCCCCCGCCAAGTGAACTTTGTGGTGGACAAACACCGTGTGCGTGGGTTTTCTCGGGGTTCTCCCGTTTCCTCCCACTTTCTTCATTCCACCATTTCATTCATTTCTCATAATCACCGTCTCCTTTAGCCTAACCGGCATAACCGTGGGACGTAAAACTCAAAGATTTCATTTCATTTTTCCATTAGCCTCGGAACACAATCGTGGGACGCTCAACTAAAAACAAAAAAGTGCCCAGAGCTCCTCCGTGGCTAAGCGGTTAGCGTACGCGCCTTTGGCGTAGGAGACCCGGGTTCGATTCCCGGCGGGAGCTCATGTGGTTCGGATTCCACGTTAATCAGTAGGTCCACGTCTCATATAGCCTCGCTGCTGAACGGGACGCTAAACTAAAATCAACTCAACTCAAAAAAGTGCCCAGTGCAGCCTCGTCATACTTTGATTTCTCACCCTCTCTCTCGGGCGAAATTTTCTGAAACAAAAAGCTTGGAACTGGAGGTGCTTAGTCAGAACGATTCAGTACCAGGACTTGTTGACAAGAAAAATTAGGTACGTTTTGGTGTAATTAGCATTTAATAGGTGGGTTTGTTCTTCTATTATACTTGATTTGAAATTTAAGAACTTTTCGTTTCCCGAAGGTTAAAATACTCGTGAGCCAAATTCTCCCACCGAATAATAATAATAAGAAAATATATGTAAAGTTAATCCCTCCTTTGTGCTCATAGCATTAAGACAGCAATGGTCTTCCAGCTCATCTACACCAATTCGCAGTCCGTTGACTGGAAGAGCCAGCCACCTTGTGAAGAGTAACGAAGATTGTGAGTTCTCCAACTACTTCTTTTATAATAATAATAATAATGTTTAGCGTCCTGAAAAATGGATTGCAGTTTAAGATGGAATCCGAAACACCACATACGCTCAAATTTTGTAATGCTCTCCAACCAGGAATCGAATAGAGGACTACATGCGCCAAATGCGTCCACACTAGCTACTAGAAAATATGCAGAAAGTGCCAATAATAATAAGAAACGGCACATTGTGAACTGTTAACAAAATTTGAAGAAAATAGTGTAAAATCATGAATTACTTATGTCATCATCTGATAGTTACATTGGCGTATTTCTCTAATGTAACATTTTGTAGACAATTCTGATTGTTTGATTGTGATCTGCTCCGTGTTAAAAATTTAGTCTTTTGAATTGAAATTTTCTCAGCATTGTTAGCTCGTAAATTAACGAAGTCTGTGATAACATTAATTAAACTTCAATCACTCTTTAATACCAGACGTACTAATTGGATTCGACTATCCGGCCTAAGTGGCCGGATAACAAAGAAACTAGTTAGGCCAGAGTTCTATAATTCTCATTACTTGCCCCGCAATTCCATCAAAACATACTATTTATAGTAAAACTCGCTGTTATTCATATTTTCTAACCTCGTAGGCCAGCACTTTACATATCTTCGTTATGTGTTATAGTGTACATTTTAAAATTCTATTATTAAAAGAGAAGTTCGAAGAATAATATTGTACACATTTTAAACATATAAATTTTACAGTGTCTAATTTAATTACAGGAAACACAAAATAATGTACACTGTAGATACATACAATTTTAAAATAAGCAAATCATAAGCGTAAAACGTAAGCCTAATACTTCAGAAAATATTTAAACTTAATTTACTGTTGGCTGAAAAACGATTACGCAGATGTGTAAAAGAGGCTTAACAGGTTAAGTGTCACCTATATCGCAACAAAAACATCTCCTATGACCAAGATGTATTTTCATGTCTGGTTTCTGTGTGTTATTCTAAGTAGTAATTTAATCATTTTAGGCAATTCTATAGTATTGATACTTTCTTGTGATGATTACGTTAGTCTATGCGGCCTCAGATAGACCGACACCCGGAATAGATTTAGTGACCACGTGAAAGCAACATACCACTATGCAAATTTTAGCCAATTGTGTCCGGATTCTTTCAGAAAATGCGAACGTATAAGTTAGTAATGAGTTTAGTGTAGCTGCAATTTTTGCATACTTTGTTGTACTTTAACTCCACGTGATTATTATCTCGCCTCAGGTTTGAATGACGTGCATAATACATTAGACCTTTGGGTAATGTAGAAAGCACAATCTATTTTTACACTCTGTCGCTAGAGCCATTGAGAGCACGGACTCACAATTCTATAGGCCAAGGCTGTTTCTCGTACTACTACATACTGCAATAGCTTTTAATATGAAAATTGAAATCAGTAAGTCACTACAGGCCATAAGCTAACAAAAGTTTGTGTGAGACCAACGAGGTCTCACGCGGCATTTAACCTGTTAAGGAAAAAGAAAAGAGATCAGAACTTAGTTTTTAGTGTTTAAAGAAGTCCTTGATAGAAGACTACAATACAAGATCAAGCTTTTATGAAGACTCTACAAGTCTAGTAGAGTGTTTTAAAAAATCCTAATTTTATTACCAAACTTTTATTTTATTTTATTTTTGAACTAGGCCGAAAAGTTTGAAGTTTAATGTACTCATTTCAAAGTGTTCCAATTTATAATTTGTGGACGTTTTTGTGTGTGTGTGTATTAGTCTGTTCTGGATTATTGCAATCAGGAAATAGGAAATCATTCTTTGTTCTCACAGAGCTTGATTTTGGCCCATTTCCTGGCATCACGTATAAATGGCCTGTTGAACATAATCTAATTTGCATAAACTGATTTTGGCTCGTTTCCTGGCTTTGCTATATTGCCAAATGCCAGATATTTTTTGTAATGTCTCACACTATTGTTAACCTAATATTTGTTTATTAGCAGAAGGAAGCAAGTAAACAGCGGTATTCCGAGTTGGATGAACACCTGTTAAAAGATTGGGATTTCGCCAAATTCTTCCAAGGCCTTAATGATAAATCAGCGAATACCAATAGCACTGATGAGAACGCTGTTAGCAATGATGTTGGTCAATCTCGAAGAGAGAATTTTGGTGTTCCATTAAAAGAAAAGAAAAATGCGGTGGGTAAGTTCAGTGAGCAGCAAGTGCATAGAAGAAGTGAATCCAGTTCCAAAAATCTTGGTTATAACAAAGAATCAGTGAGTAATACCCCTCGATGCTCATTGATCGATCCCGATTCCTTGATAAGCAAGAGTGGTATCCTGTTCGCCTCCAAAGACTTGGGAAGATCTGAGTTAGGAAGAGCTCATAAGAAAGGAGGGGAACCGATTCTCACTGATTTCAGCAATCTTCGAGGGGTGGAGAACGACGTCCGACACAGTGCGATTCCTGTCAACAACGTTCCTCCTTCTCACGTAGAGTGGTGTCGGCGTCGAGAGAAGACGGAAGGAGACATTCGGCGACAGGAGTTCCGTTGTGAGTTACAGTTAAGACAGGCTGAAATTGAAGCCCAGTTTGCACGAGAGGCAGAGAGAATGAAACGACGGAACAGCCAAGGATCAACTCCCATTGAAGTAACAAATGAATATAGAGAAGAGTACCAGGTTAGTTACGGCTTGAACAAAGGGTTTGCCACAATAACACGAGAGCATGCTGTTCGTCAGAGAGTTTGACGGTGAAAACAAAATTCAACTAATCGCCTGTAAGCATGAGAACTTGTTTTGTGTATGTCTTACTAATCCAGTTGAACTTTTGTGCATTGTACAAAGTGATTTCTCTTTCCAAAGTTGCGTATTGTCTGAATCTAGGACTTCAATATCTTCACAAGAAGTACGAAGATCAGGAGAACAGTGTGACGTTGATGCATGGACGAAAAGTAGTACTTGTGTGGCGAATATTGGAATGCATGTTGATCATATTCCTTTGAAAGGAGGAAATATATTATTGAAAAGAAGAAACTTGATTTAATACCATCGTAAGGCATGTACTTCTCTGAACACTTTCAATATAAAATAAGACTGTAGATATTTTTTATTGCTTCAGCTATCCAGTAAAACTAGATGAGTAGCAGTATATTCTTCTGTGCCAGTGCAAGACTGAAATACAGATAGAAGTGAACTCTTCGCCATAGATAGTGTGCTGTGTTTTACAAGAAGAAAAAGTAGTGTTTGATCAACTAGTATTTAACTGATAACTTTCAGCCAAGTCTCTTCCATTGAATCGTACGTGTTCCTTATTTTAGGTTGAGAGGGATGTGTTGTTGTCCTTCACCGATTCTTTGTAATGCTTTCATTTTCACGCTGTAGAAGTCGAGTGTAGGTAACTGTAAATAGTAATATTTGAATGGAAGAGACTGCTGATGGCTTCCTTTATATAACAGCTACGAGCGCTGCAATATACGTAGTAGTTTGTAGATTTTTTTTAACGTTATTATATTCTTTTGTGTGTAACTAACGTATAACTTATTATCTTTCATTCAACGGTAGTTAAAACTTTTTTTTTCTTTTCGAAATATGAGTGACTTAGCTGGCAGGCATGGTGGGACAATGGCAATTCTTAGGCTGCTGATCCCCAAGGTCAGTCTGTCGCAGGTTCGAATCCTACTTAGGGCATGGTGTTCCGTATTTACCTTTCTCCACTCATTATTCATAGTTTTCTTTAAACTAAAGAGCAGAACCGTGGGGCATAACACACACACAACTACCTGTAAGAAAAGATATTACCAACTAATGAACTATACTCCGCATCACCCGAATTGGCGTATGGCATCAGCCAATAAGCTCGCAGTGCACTGTTACTAAACATTCAGGGAGGAATCTAATCATTCATAATTGATTTTGTTCGTATTTGTGGACTATTATGAATGATCAGATTCATCACTGAAGGTTTGGTAACAACTCACTGTGAGCTTATTGGCTGACGCCATACGCCAGTTCAAGTGACGAGGGGTGTAGTGTAAGCTACAGTTTTTAACGTGCAGCTGTTCCATTAATCATGATTATTATCAGATATATCTCCTGTCATTGTTAGAAGATAAATTGACGCCAACGGTTCGCCCCTGATCGCGTGGTTTTACACAATAGTAATTATATTGTAGTATCGCCTACCGATTGTGAAAACCTTTCCGCTTTCTCTTTAAACTTTCTGTCTCATTATAGGAAGACAGTTTCTTTTCAAATAATGGTTTAATTCAAATAAATTTTCGTACTTGTCTTCCACAAAGAAAGTATTTACTTTAAAATTTTCTCAGGAGTTATGGAGCAATGGTTCTGATTCCAGTACCCTCTCCTCTCCTCCCGAGTACGTGATTCATCAAAACGTGTTGTCTGTATAAATCATACAGGTTTTACACAGATTTTCATTTACTATAAATATACCACATTGACTTGATCCCTAGTCTTCCGTCGCAAGCGCTGCTATCGGCTGAAGGAATTCCACTCACTTTCTCTCGCTTAGCAACAGCTGAACCCTTATTGGCTCAACGCGTGGGTAGGTGAGGGTGTGAGCTTTAGTTCGCATTTTTGCCACGGCTCAAGACATTTTGGCAGCACAATACCTGCTTTAAACTTTTTTTTTATTCCCTTTAAAGTAAATTATGGAAATCGACTGGAAGCTTCTCGAAATGTGGGTGTGTAAAAGAATGGAGAGAATTAACTGGTTCGAACGAAAACGAATGAGAGGGTGTTAGAAATGGTGGGGGAAAAGTTCGGACGTTGGCTAAGAAGGAACTGTATCATGAGGAACGTTTTAGAGGGTATGGTAGCAGGAAAGAGAGGGAGGGGCGAAGGAGACTACAATTAATAGACGATATCAAAACAGAAAAATGATGCGTGAAGACGAAGAGGTTAGCGGAAGACCATCTAGCATGAAAGCTTCTCAGTAGCAGCAAGTGACCTGCCAATAATGTTAGAATACCTTTGGTTATGATGGTCTAAAGTACGTCATGGTCTACCTTTTCGGGTATCCTGTTAAGAAGTATTTAAAAATAATTGCGTGTCTTGGGACATTGGTCTCTGTTTTGACTCCAGCTCGCGCCAAGTAGGCTTTGTGGTGACAGACACTGTGTACATGGCTTTTTCCAGGACCTTCCATTTCCGCTCACTTTTTTTATTCATTCTTATCATTAGCTACACGGCATAAGCGTGGAGCCTAAAACTGAAAGATTTGAAATGGGCTTTGCGATAAACAAACGCCGTGTGCGTGGGCTGTCTCGAAGTTCTCTCGTTTCCTTTCACTTTCGTCATTCCATCATTATCATCTGTCTCATCATCACTGTCTCCCTTAGCCTCGGTGCATAATCGTTTACCGTTTTTTTTTTTTAAATACATGTCGTACTCCTTGTCCTTTCCATCCTCTATTGCTTTTCTGCTCTTAACTCTCGCTAACATTTCCTTCCATCAAATTTTCATTTAATCCAGTGAATTTTCTCCATTCTTTTCTACACCCAATTTCCAAACACTTCCACTTATTTTAATCGTTTTTCGTTCCGTACAGTGAGAAACATGGTATTACGAACAAACACGTTCCCAATCTAATAGGTTTTGCTGTAAAGTGCAAATAAAATTGAATGTTTAGTTTAACGTCCCAAGCTTACGCTCCATAGGAATCATTTTTAACTGACTGATGTATGATCTAGAAGCATGCTTTTACAATCAGAGCAAAAGAGGGGAGAGCAGGGAATAAGCAATTGTTGGCAGTGTAAAAGTAGTATGTTAGTGTGCTTCTTTCTCAATCCCATACTTCCTGTCTACTCCTTGTTCTTCCCGTGTGAGTTACTGAGGAGGGAGTAGCAAACTGATGTCACAGAGCCTCCAGTTGGAAATGACAGGAGTAATTAATGAAATGAGGATGTAGAAGGAAACAGTAGAACCCTAAAACAAGTAAACTCTGGTAAAAACCGTAAAGAAAATCAGTGACAAAATAATTTAAGCTATTTTTCATATATTTTTGAAAGTTTATATACCTATCATAGTCTGGGTACTGGCTGCCCCCCGCCCCCAGGTTTTACCTTCTAGATCCGCCACTGGGTTAAGCACGGACTCAGTGGTAGAACGCTTACCTCTTGTGCGTGAGGTCCATGGTCCGATCCGCAGTCAAGTAAGTTTGTGATGGACAACATCTTGTCCTCCCAGTTTCCTTCCACGTTCTCATTCCACCAATTCCTTCATCATTCACTTTTAATCATCCGTTTGCCTTAGCCTAACGAGGATAATCGTAAGACGTTAAACCAAAAGATTTCATTTCATTGATAAAGTGGGGAAATTCTCGTGGTCTGTTGGCAACATTGTGAACAAGTAAAATATTCAAGTGTTATCATACGTGAGACTTAGTAGCTGGCGCTCATCTTAAGCATGTTCTAAAATCCATTGTTTACAAGGTTCACTCTTAAAAACACAACATCATACAGTTCAAAGTCGTGACAGCATGCAAACTCAAACATTGGGCGGCATGAGCAATGTGCACCGATTGAGCAAGACTTGGGCTTGTAGGCGTGTTTATTTTTAATATATGGAACAATCTTAAATATCTTAGAAATATTTGGGTCTTTCTCTCGTTTTAATATTAAGGGCCTGACATACTAAAAATAGTATAAAATTTACCATTTTTCTTTTGTTTGTTTTATTCATAAGTGAAAGGAGACAATGAAAGACGACTTGCCACAATCATAGATAATGTTATTTTACAACAGAAAATGAACCTGAAGAATTTTCAGCGTTGCCATCCATAGAAATTACAGTGTTGCCAGAATAACATTTCCCCCAAAATCTAAGTTAAGGGAGCGACTAGAGGAACGAACTCAACTGCATTTGATTACGTATCATGTTGTTTTTGTACTCGGTGAACTCTTTTTAAATAGCATTATTATTTAATTTTAATAACTGTATGTTAAAACTATTTACATGTATGTTGTATTACAAACTAAATACAACTAATATTTAAAAAGTAGTTCACAGTATTCCAAGACAACATGATACGTAATCAAATGCAGTTGAGTTCGTTCCTGTAGTCTCTGCCTTAACTTAGATTTTGGGGGAAATGTTATTCTGGCAACACTATAATTTCTATGGATGGTAACTCTGAAAATTATTCTTGTTCATATTTTCTGTTGTAGAATAACATTGTCTATGATTGTGGTAAGTTCCATTTCATTATCTCCTCTCACTTATGAAAAACAACCAAAAAAATGAAATTTTTAGGCTCTTAAGATAATGATGATGAACTTTTTCGTTCGTAATGCATGAAGTTCTCGTACTGCAGGATAAAATTAAATTTGGAATTTAAAGCATTTTGTGCGTCTGTTTGGGTGGTTTTAGTTAAGATCATATGAATTTAGAACGGTAATTTAAATTGATTTAAATTCAGATTGACGGGAAACTCTTTGAAAATGTATACTAGCCGAATGGAAGTTATTATTATTCTTGTAAACAGTTCTTATAGAAACTTGGAATGTAAGTAAATAGTAGTTCTGGCAAATATGTGTACCTACAGCTATGCTGAGGTAAAAATCTACATGAAATTACCAATAAATAAATATCTTCGGCCTCTGTCATTGGACTGACAGTGGTATTCATCTGTTATTTAGAAATATCCGAAATTTTGAATGGGAATCCCCATCTTCCTCAGGGATGTTTTCTTAAAGCATCTACAGCAACCTCATCACATCACATGGCATCCGTGAGCTCCCTAGTTAATAAGCGGTTAGTGTACGCGCCTTTTCTTGGGAGAGCCATGTTTAATTCCCAGCGGTAGCTCATGTTCAGATCTCACGTTAAGCTGTAGGTCCACGTATCATGTAGCCTCGCTGCTGAAAGGGACGCTGAACTAAAAAAAAAAAAAAAATCAAATCAATTAAAACTACAAAACTTCTTTTTCTAGTAATAAAAATATGATATTTGTATATATTTTTATTACTAGAAGAAATGTCTTTGTTTTATTATGTCATGTTATGTAATTCGTTTGCTAGATGCTTTAAGAAAACTCTTTTGAGGAAGACGGGAGTTTCCATTGAAAATATTAGCAATTTTTAAATAATAAACGAGTGAATATTTATAATCATGCATTTGCTGAGTTCCTTAAGTTGTTATATCTGTCATTTATTATAATATACGAGAATGGATCAAAAAAACTACAAAACAGAAAAAAATTGAATTAACAAGAAAGAGAAAATATAAACGGGGAAAAAAAGCGGCGTATGTGCCGATCACTTTTCCAAATAATTCAGGCATTTATCAGAACGCAGGACCCTCTTTTCTAATCTGGATTGGTAAAAGTCACGTCTCTGTCTGGTCAGCCAGTTCTCAGCAACTGTTTTCACATTACCGTCTGAAGCGAACCTTCTTCCGAAGAGGTGGTCTTGCAATGCCAGAAAAGGGAAATATTCACTGGGAGCCAAATCTGGGCTATAGGGAAGGTGGCTCTACACTTCCCACTTGAACTGTTGCAGCAGTGCTTGAGTTTGGCGAGCAGTATGGGGCTTCACATTATGATGCAGTACATACCTTCACCCAATATACCAGGGCGTTTTCATCGGATGGCTTCACATCTGGTCAGCGTTGCACAATAACAATCGGCATTACAAAATGGTGACGCTCCAGATACTCGATTAGGATCACATCGCATGAATTCCAGAATATAATTGTCATAACTTTACCGGAAGAGGTTGTAACCTTAAACTTCTTTCTCGTTGGTGAGCCAGCGTTTTTCCACTCCACTGGCCATTTTGCTTGTTGGGACGAAATGATGAAGCCAGGTTTCGTCCCCAGTAACGATGTGATCAAGGAAGTTCTAGCCGTCAGCGTGGTACCGCTCCAGAAATGTGAGACTGGATGTCATTCATATGTGTGTCTGCTCCTGGAATAACGCACATGGAATCCAGTAGGGACACACTTTGGAATAACGCAACACATTAGACACGATACATTGCACGGTGCCGTAGTTCAATTCCAGCTCTGAATTAATCACACTTTCGATCCACTTGTACCGTGTTTATATCCGTCTTTGCAGAACTTGGACGACCGCTCGGTGCCTTATTACGGTTTTCCACCTCCTTTCTGCTCAGTTGAAAAACACATTTCGCCACATGTTGTCTTCTCATTGCTTCTTCACCATACACTTCCACGATCTAACTGAATGTCCAATAGCGACACATTTTTTGCCCATAAGAAACGAATTACTGCTCGCAACTCCAAACGATACCAGCTTTCTAAATGTCTTACCATTTCACTCCTGACACGTCTACGAACGCACAATACCTACTCGCACATCAGCTGACAGACAACTAGCGACATCTGTCTTCACTCGGGAAACAGATTCCTTCCACAATTTTTGCTTTTACAATGTTGGCGTTTGAAACCTTTTTTCTTTCTTTTTTTTTCGTGATCCATCTTCGTGGAACCAGAATAACGTGTTACATAACGATGGTAAATTAAACTGTTAATTGGAAAGATGCAGTGCTACATAATAGATCGTGTTATTCTGTGAAATCAAGTTAATAAAACTATACACTTTTGGTGTTTTGTGTTTGGTCTTGACTATACGTTTTACGTAATATTTATTGGAAAGTTTCTATCAACGACTTTGGAAGAGAAGGTAGTGTAATAAGCAAGAAAATAGTCTAAAATCTGAGCAGTACAGAAATAAAACGATTGTTCGAACCTGCACGAGTTAAGTGATGAGTGTGTGTTTGCTTTCATATTTGGTAGATATTTTTATTTATTTTTTGGTGCTGTCGGCTAATACATGCTACCATGCATAAAATATTAATCACACTGGAATTTGTGTTTTCAGAATCGTGATGACAGGCGAAGTGATTATAGTCGAATGGATTCCTCCCCTGGCCAAGTAGGAACTCCAGGTTCTCGTACCAGCTCTGTCTTACCTGATTTGCTTACTCAGGTGAGTGAATAAAACCGTATCACTAGGTGTTTGTAATGTTTAAAAAAGTGTGTAAAAAGATTTTATTTTTTGGTGGGATACAAAGAAGTGGGATTAAGACTAAAAGCATTGGGCGCTAAAAATCAATCTAATTAATCGCGCCCAAGGCCCAGACCTAGTCCCATTTTTACTTTTAAGCAATGAAAAGAAATAAGTAAATATGGTGATCGTCCAAAAAAAAATCAATTCGAGGGTTCAACGGATTTACACGTTTCGTGGCCAAATTTGAAGTTCTTATGTAATTCTCCAGGGGGAAGGTTCGAATTTTCTTCCTATTGCTGATAATTAGGGTAGTTTTACTGGAAAATGAAAAGAAACTCGATTTTCTTAAAAACTTCTCTAACGATTTTGTTATATTTCATTAAGGATCCCATATTGTGGTATGTCATTTTTCTTGGAAAAGTCGAGGTTTTTTCCTCTTTGATTTTCTCACTAGGGATGAATTTAAAATTGAACCTTGAATCTGGAGGCAACCTATATATTTTCTGAAAGGGTTTGTGGAGCAAATTCCAAAACATGTATCAATTCCTTGCTCGGAAATGGCCCCATCTGTGCAGTGTTGGAGATGTATAGAACAACTTAACCTATATGTCCTATATATACTATGTGATCAAAAGTATCCGGACACCCCCAAAAACATACGTTTTTCATATTAGGTCCATTGTGCTGCCACATACTGCCAGGCACTCATCAGCGACCTCAGTAGTTATTAGACATCGTGAGAGAGCAGAATGGAGCACTCCGCGGAACTCACGGACTTCGAACGTGTTCAGTTGATTGGGTTTTACTTGTGTCAGAAGTCTGTACGTGAGATTTCCATACCTAGGTCCACTGTGTCTGATGTTATAGTGAAATGGAAACGTGAAGGGACACGTACAGCACAAAAGCGTACAGGCCGACCTCGTCTGTTAACTGACAGAGACCGCCGACAGTTGAAGAGGGTCGTAAAGTGTAACAGGCAGACATCTATGCAGACCATCACACAGGAATTCCAAACTGCATCAGGATCCACTCCAAGTACGGTACTATGCCAGTTAGGCGTGAGGTAAGGAAACTTGGATTTCATGGTCGAGCGGCTGCTCATAAGCCATACATCACGCAGGTAAATCCCAAACGACGCCTCGTTTGGTGTAAGGAGCGTAAACATTTGACGATTGAACAGTGGAAAAACGTTGTGTGTAGTGACGAATCACGGTACACAATGTGGCGATCCGATGGCAGGGTGTGGGTATGGCGAATGCCCGGTGAACGTCATCTTTGAGCGTGTGTAGTACCAATAGTAAAATTCAGAGGTGGTGGTGTTATGGTGTGGTCGTGTTTTTCATGGAGGAGGCTTGCATCCCTTGTTGTTTTGCGTGGCATTCTCACAGCGCAGGCCTACATTGGTGTTTTAAGCACCTTCTTGCTTCTCACTGTTGAAGAGCAATTCGGGGATGGCGATTGCATCTTTCAACACAGTCGAGCACCTGTTCATACTGCACGGCCGGTGGCGGAGTGGTTACACCCTGCCTGACTTGAATCCTATAAAACACCTTTGGGATGTTTTGGAACGCCGACTTTGTACCAGGCCTCACCGACCTAAATTGATACCTCTCCTCAGTTCAGCACTCCGTGAAGAATGGGCTGTCATTCCCCAAGAAAAATTCCAGCACCTGATTGAAAGTATTCCTGCGAGAGTGGAAACTGTCATCAAAGCTAAGGGTGGGCCAACACCATATTGAATTACAGCAGTACCGATGGAGGGTGCCACGAACTTGTAAGTCATTTTCTGCCAGGTGTCCGGATACTTTTGATCACATAGTGTATATATCAAAGTTCCTTTTTATTATTATTACCTTAGGACATATAGGTTAAGTTGTTCTATATATTTCTAACCCTGAAAGGGTGGGGTCAACTCAGGGTAAAGAATTAAAACCTGTTTCGGAATTTGCTCGACAAACCCTTTCAGGAAATATATAGGTTGTCCCTCGAGATTCAAGGTTCAACTTTGGAATTATTCCTAGTCAGACGACTCAATTTTTCTTATTACATAAATAAACGTTTCATTAATAACCTGATAGTATGGCATAACTCATTTGTCCTTTTAAAAATCTACGAGAAATAGTTTTTTACAATTGTCTGAAAAAATGACTGAGACGATTTTGTTCATATTTTATAAATAAAATATTTCTTTAATATTGTTTTAATGTTGGCGTAAATCAAGTCTATGAAAATATCCACAAAGGGTAGTTTACGTTTGGGGGTAAAGTTATTCGAAAACACACTATATATTCTTCACAAGAAAATGTTTTATAAATAACTGTAATAGAGCATGGTTTAATTTAAGGAATTTTAAAGTTTAGTGCGGGGGACCTGTACCTTTAAATTCATTTTACCCGACCAACAGAATTGTTTTCTCCTTTTTTGAACTTTTTTTTTTTTTTTTTTTTTTTTGTGTGTGTTTCCGGTGAAAAGCTCTTGTTATTTCTTCGAGTGCTACTGTTATTTCTGTATCTTTTGCTTCTCACTATCTTTTACCGCTTGTGCTTTTATACGTGTCAACAGACGGTTGCTCATAGCTGTCCTTATAAGACTTCTCATACTTGTGCATAGCATTAATCGGAAGTCTTAAAAGTTCAAGCACTCTAAATTGAATTTGAGCGCTTCGACAAGAACTATTTCGTCTTTATAGACTGGTGTGTTCGAATTCGACATCTTGAAATACGAAGGCGAAATTTTTTAGTTGTTAGGTTTTTGGACACACTTTTCAACGGTCTTTTGTTTTCATTTTGACTTAGAGGCTCAACCTTCGCACTACCTAGTTATTTTTTTGTAACCTGTTAAGATTAATGTATCTCGCAAAAGAAGCAAATTAGAACCTTAATAATAATAATAATAATAATAAAAAACTTCAGTGACTGAAGTGAACAGTACACAGGATAAGAGTAACATCTATTTATTATGCTGCCATCTAGGAGTGACAATACTAAATGTCAGTCACATGTCCTACCAACGGGTGGAGGGACTTTATACCCACCAACTTAAAATAGCAAATTTATGAGACACACTAACGTTCGATTTGAATCACCGTAAGCTATTCGCTTTAGCTAAACATGTTGATCAATAACATATTTTCTTACAATTTTGAAGAAACTGTTAGAAGAGCAATTTCAAAAACTATACTGTGGTGGGCACAAAGTACCCTCCCATTGGTAGTTCGAGGGTTAATATAAGTTGCACTCTTTCATTTCATACACAAATTCTTGTCATTTTTATAAGAAATATTATCCCTTTTCATTTTTCTGGTTTATTCCCTTTTTTTTTCCTAGTTTTACATTTCCTTTATTGGCTACATGGCTGAAATCATCGATATGAATCGAAAATTCATTTAAAAAAAAAAGTACCTCAATGGAATTTCTGAAAGTACAACAGTAGCTTACTGCATCATCCAAATGTACTTTTAATTGTACTAAACTGGTTCAGCAATCACTGTCTGCTTCGTCAATAGCTTTGCGAAACTCACATCAAAATATTTTCATTTCTCTGAATGTCATTTTGCACTTTTGTTGTGTGCTCAGTTAAAAAGTGACGAGGTTTTTTTCAACTCTTGTTAATGTAAATCCCTTGCACTCGAACAACCCTTCTTTCGTATGATTTACTTCTGCAGGTACTTAGCACTACAACTTCTTTCTATTTGTACAATTGTGTTAATTATTGAAAACACTTGTAAAGTTATTGTTATGGTTATACACTTACAAGGTTACATACTTTTTAACTTCAGTTAAGCAACAACTAGGGGGGAACAAGATGGCGACGGACATCTTTACATCTGGAGTATCATGCTCCTTCAATTGTGCAATTGTGAATTCGTACATAATTTAAAATTTTGACAAAATTTAGTTTCTTTACAATTTTTATATAATTACATCTTTTTTATATATCCTGAGCCTCTAACCCCCAAGTAATTTTACAAATTGTGTGAAAACAAATTTACTTAGAACAGGCGAATTCGTCCATCTTGGAACGCGCCATTTTATTCAAAACTACGTTTCCAAAAACAATTAAAACAAATTTAGTGAAGCAGTCCACTGGGCTGTAAGGCCGGGATTTTCTTTATAAATCTCCCAAAAGGGAGATAAATAGAACTAGAACAACTACATACCGTGAGGGTTTTTAAAATGGAGTCTTATTTTTTTATTTAATTTATTTGTTTGTAATAAAGTTATTGTTTGTAATAAAGTTATTATCCTTTAATACACCAGAAACCTTTCGACAAGTTACTGAATCATCTGTGTTCGTTGAAAAAAAAAAGTTTTAGTGCTGTAATGATTTTTGTATGTATGTATCTCAGGGAAATTCTCCCCACGTGAAGAAACAGTTTTATGAAATGACCTTTAGAGTATCTGGAAAGTATGTTAGCAATAACATACTATATGCGAGAAGTATAAACGAAATGGATTTTCACCATTATACCCAACTCCATCTACCAAATACAACGTGAGTACAACGTTAATCAGTCCGAGACTATACAGGCAGGTACAAAAGTGATGTGTTTTTTTCTAAAACTTTTCGAGTTAACTTGGGGGGAATAATATTGTGAATGTTCTTAAAATCCGAGTTTACTTGGGATAATAAGGTTAATGTGTTTTGTATTTCTACCAAGTAGATGTAAATGTTGAATTTTGTTTCTATATTAAAGAAGTTGTTTTATTGTTGTTATTATTATTATCTTTTAGGCTTCTTCAAGTCCAGGAACCCCTAATCAAAGGCAGGATAAGTCAACAAGTGAGGAGGTGCGTGAATATGTTTTAAATCTATATATTTTCATTACATTTTCTGAAAATGAAATTAGTCTTTTAGTCTGTCATATGCAATTCTCTATTTGATATATTTTTTTAAAAAAAATCAGCTTTAATCTAAACGTACTAATGCGTAACAGTTAAATATTTCTTACATCAGCTGTTTTACATATTTGCATCTACTATAGAATTTGTAGTGTTATCGTGAATGATTATCTTTCAAGTGCATGAACATTATAAATACTAACTTTTTAACATTACTTTATACGTTTAGACTGTTAAAATGTTAAATATTTATTATGAACGTCATTATTTCATGTTTATCTTTTGTGACTGCTAGCAAAATATTTTTGCTTGTGGTTCATTCAGTGTTAATTCAAACTTTTGACGTGTGGGAAATTACAAAAGACACAGCACAACACACAGAACATATTAAATTGACTCTGCATTGTTTCAGTCATCACTAGAACACAGATTTTGGAATGAGCACCAAGTTAATCGTTTCAACCCTTATTGTGCAGAGGCTTCAATATAACAAGCTTTCTTTATTTTTTTGTGTTTTGAATTGCCAAATGAAGTTGTGTGTGCAAAATTTCTGAACTAAAAATGACTTAAACATTTCTCAAGTACTGCTGCAAAATTCTGAGTGCGAGGGGTATTCGTAAAAAGAAATTCCTACCCGCAACCAATAAAATCCATACATTAACTGTATACTGTTAGTCTGTTTTTAGAGAAGCTGAAAAAACAAAGTAAGCTGATAATAGATTTTTACGTAAATACATAGTATTGAAATCCCTTTCCCGGTAGAGCTCATGCGTGGCTAAGCGGTTAGCGTACGCGCCTTTGGCGCGGGAGACCCGGGTTCGATTCCCGACGGGAGCTCATATGGTTTGGATTCCACGTTAATCAGTAGATCCACGTCTCATATAGCCTCGCTGCTGAACGAGACGTAAAACTCAAAATCAATCAATCAATCCCTTTCCCGGTAAGTGGAAACCAATCTCTAATTAATATTTCCATGCACACCTCACATTGTCTTTGAGACTATCTCGTGTATGCTTCAGAAACTCGTATAGATTTTGTGGCCTCATCACAACAAAATCTGAGATGGATCACCATCACTATGTAAGCACTGATTCGTAAAATTCAGTTGTCAACAGTTTTCTTCTATCAGATCGTGTAGAGATTGCAAATTATAGAATTAGATCTTTAGTTTCTCGCGTACGGTCTTGTGTAATATTGACCTCATCATTCGCAGTTCCGATGATCCTCGTTTAAGCTACTTTATTTTACTCCGTTTCACGTTCTCCTGCACAGTCTGAGTCACATTTCACGTGTTCCTCTCTTACTCTTAACACACGTCCCGTAGCCTTGAATTTTTCATACCGTCTCTTGATGTGTAGTTAGCGTACGTGCCTTTGCGTTAGGAAATTCTGTTCGATTCCCGGCGGGAACTCATGTGCTTTGCACCCTACGTGATGCTATGTATATCCACGTCGCATAAAGCCTTGATAGGAAAAAGGAGATTTTAAACTCCAGATCGGCCAATCAAATCAAAGAATTAAGAGGTTCTGGGTATGATAATAAATAAATAAATAAATAAGGGATCTTATCATCCTTTTTGTGTTAGTAACTAAACCAGTACAGAGTTCATATTTCTGGATATATTTATAGTGTTTGCGAATACCCCTCGTGCGACTGTTGCTGTTCAAATAAGCCTTATAGTTTAGGGAACGAATTAAAAAATAGAGTAATTATTCTTATTTTAAGCAATTTTGTTACTTAGTCCAGTTCTCTCCAATGAAAAGTGTAAGCTGTAGAAATGTGCCTCTATCTACACTAGTTTTCGGTTTAGTGTGAGATGATGGAAGTAAATCAATACATCTCGGAGTTCTGAAAACAACTTGCAAATAATCTCATGTAGATAGGTTTATTCCCTTAAACTATAATTGTTTTTATAAATGTCCCTGTGTTTCTTATCAGTTGTTGTTTTTTTTTTTTAAGTAATTCTACTAAAGCCTTTGAGGAACTGTATTCTAGAAAAAAAGTGAGGTATTTTAGATAATGTAAATATTCGGAAACTCGTACGTTTAATACAGTAAATGTTTAACTTTAAGATTGATCAAACACTGGATCTTATGAGGTTGAGAGTCTTCATCCCGGCTAATTCAAATACCGCTAATTTTACAGTAATTATGTGATATCTTCAAATACATAAAAGATAATCGAAATGTGGAACAAGAGCGCCCTAGACAATATTATTTTACATGAGAAAACGTTATCACGACTCACTTATCTGCTTTCGATTTTGAGCCATTTTGATAATCGGCATTTATTTTCGCGTTTCTAAACGGCTGAAAACGGAAAGCCACTAGGTGACTTGTGGTAACGGTACCTCACGCAAAATAATATTGTCTAGGGCGCTCTTGTTCTATATTTCAATTATCTTTTGTTTATTTGAAGATATCACATGATTACTGTAAAATTAGCGGTATTTTAATTTCGCCGGGATGAAGACTCTTAAAAGCTTTTATGCTTTCCTGATCGATCTCACATCCAACGAATATTCTTCCCATTATATAGGACGTATTAAAAGTTCGGGCCATAGGCAAACTTCATGTAATTTTTATCCATCGTTACTCTGGAACTATTACTTAAAATAATGAACACTTTTCTGACCAGAGTATGTATGTACTTATTAAAATTAAAATAAATCGTAACAGTTTCAATAACTTAATGTTATCTTCTTCAGACGTTAACTACCAGGAATATTTTCATAACATTAAATTAATATTGTTGTACAATTTTAATTGTTTCATTTTATAATTTTAAATTTTTAATATGTAATAATGAGGTATTGTTATAATTTACCGTTTCGTTTTAAGATTTCTTAGTGTAACTGTTCTTTATAATATGATATACACCGGAGAAACAGGGAAAAAATCTTAGAGTGAAACAACATAGGGACGATGTGAGTCTTAGAGAGATAATAACGTTATATAGAAACATGTAAAAGAAACAGGACATGATATAGATTAAGAAGGAGTCTAAAGTCTAGACAATAGAATAGAACAATAATAAAAGAATGGAAAGAAACACGAAGGATTAAGAGAGAAAGAAGTGAAAGATTAATGAACTGGACAAATGGACTTTAAATACATGAATTATGAGATAGATTGTTGGAACGAATGAAAAGATAAAAGCCACGGGTATGAAGGGAGGAAACTTCAAAATTAAGTGATACTTAGAGTATTTTTTAAATGATAATGATAATAATAATAATAATAAAAAGGAATGTGAAAATAATAATGTTATAAAGAACAGTTATACTAAAAAATTAAAATGAAACGGTAAATTGCAACAATACGTCATTGTTTCGTATTAAAAATTTAAAATTACAAAATGAAACAATTAAAATTTACTTATTTATTAAAATTAAAACAAGTCGTAATAGTTTCAATAACGTAACGTTATCTTCATCAGACGTTAATTGGTTTATATGTTCATAATATTAAATTATTATTGATATAAAATTGTAATCATTGTTTAGTTAAGTACAGTAACTATCTATAAATTCGAACATTGAAATTGTATAACAATATTAATTTAATGTAATGAAGATATTTTTGCCAATTAACGTCTGATGAAGATAACGTTACGTTATTGAAACTGTTACGACTTGTTTTAATTTTAATAAATAAGTATATACTCTGGTCAGAAAACTATTAATTATTTAGGCAAAATTCGTTTCAGTAACGTTACGAAAAATGGAAATATAGGAAAGTTGTTGGAAATAGGCGATTTTTAAATCGAAAATGGTGAATTGGTTTGAGCTTTACACTGGTAAGACGCCCTCTGTTAAATGAAAAAGCAATATTGTCAGTTCAGCAGACTGTTCCCGCGAGCTTTCTCCATATCTACAATACAGCATTGTTGGGAAGCGGATTTTTGTTGGTCTAGATATCCTCACACAACAATATGCACCTTATCAGTATGTAACCCAAACGGCTAGTGCTATTGAAAAAAAAAAAATCCGTCATTTTAAATTAAAAACCACCCACATACATCAACTTGCGACTTTTTCCATTTTTTTCTATCTTGACTGACATTGGAGTTCTCCTATGGCCTTAGACTTTGGATACTCCCGCTGCAAATTTCTTTAAATTTTAAGCAACCTATCTTCTTCTTTCGTACTATAAAACTTGCTAGGGACAATAACTTAGAACTGCTGGTACCAAAGCATGAGAGCAGGTAACTATACAGGGTGTCTGTCGGTCACGAAAGTCATGAAAAAGTCACGAAATCAGAAAACGGTCATGAGAGTCACGAAATTTAGCTTTTGGGTCACGAATTTTTTGTTATCTGTATTAATATAACTAAAGACTGGAAAATTTTGCTCTATAAAACGTCAAAATTCACTGCCAAAAATGTTTATGATCGGCTTTAGACGCTGCCAAATCGCAAGCAAAGCACGGTTCTATCGCATGCATGAGAATTCGGCCTAATTCGCACCCAAATTCACTCGTAAAATTTTCCTTCTGCTGTCATCATTGAGCAATAGCGATGCAAATCGCATCGCATCCGGAACCACCTACGCATCCAACCAGTTCATTCAACTGTGAGAAGACACCAAGTTTTTATCGCTACAGGGAACAGCCTTTGAAAGTAGAGATAACATAGATAACTGCTAAAGAATATAGGTACTGTTATTAGTGTTTGAATGTTTCGAAATTTTATGGTTTGGTAAAGAAAAGGTCACGAAAAAGTCAAGAAATTTCATTTTGGAATTTTAGTAAACACCCTGCTATAGTACGTAAGTCCATTGTTGCGGGAAGCTGCTTGTAAAGCAGTCTTATAAATAAACTCAAAAACGTATGTTGCTCTTCTGTATCAGATTACGGATTTGTTCAAGAAATCATACTAAACCGTACCGACAGTAGTCAGCAGAAATTCAATGTAGAATATGATTTTTTGTACAGACTCGCGATAGAATACAGAAGAGCAAGGTAAGTGTAGTCCATACATTTTTCTCGTATAGTTGCTGTCCAGAGTCTCTGCACCGTAGATGACTTAGAATGCGAGCAAACTCAGATGGATTTAATGATCATCATCATAGGGCGTTCCATCAAGCTGATAGTTTTCTGTGTAGCCATGTTTTGCGGGCGTTTTGTCATTTGTATGTGTTTGAAGTTCGTACTTGGACTTCCATTCAGGCCTTTTTTCGAAAAGGAAGCAATATATTCTTCGACACTAAGGAAAAGAATGTTGTTAACTTCACGAACTTGAAAATGTAACAAGATAAAATGCGACCCACTTCCCATCCGTCTCAAATGGCAAAATGCGCTTTGAAAAATGTGTGACCTATTTTGTAAGGGAGTTTCAGTTGCTTCGGGAAGTTTTCGTACATAATGCGAGGTCGAAGGACAGGTTATGCCAGTGGGAGGGTTGATTGTTTGAATCATTTGGGTGTTGATGGTTAGGTTGTGCCGGTGAAAGATTAGTGGTTGTTATAATTTGGATGCTGTTTTGTGGTTATGAGTGAAAGAGACGGAACCTTTGAGCTTCTGAAACTGTGGATGACAATAACATATCTACTATACCTTTTGAGTTTATTTATAGCACCCATATATTAAAATAGTCTCTTTTTGCACCCTAATAAATTGTTCCCTATATATATTTCCGAAAAAAAAGTAACGGTATTTGAGGCAAGCATACCAGTTACTCGTTTATTCAACAGTCTTGTATGTTGATCAAAGTTTGCTTCTAAATTATGTAGTAAAGATACTGCAAATTGAATCAAATTCGAAAAATACGGAAGCTTATTTTAGTTTTTCACAGTTCATTGGCTTATTTGAACGCGATAGTTGCATTCAAGCTTTATTGCCTCTATTTTAAACTTGAATGAAGTCAATCATACGCAGCGCTTATTTAATATGTGAGGTGCATTTCTGTCTTCTTTTTAAGTGTACTTGGACTGAACAAAGAATATGTGTAACCTAAATGTGGAAACGTAAGCAGAATGCCTAATTTTGTAATGAAATGAATGTATTGAAATGTATAATGCCTTGTGCTGTAAGAAATCTATTGGGATGAATTTCCAACTATTCTGTTATCTTATAAATCTTATTTTATACATATACAAAGGCTGTCCCAAATCAACTGTGAGTGGCGCTTGTATTTTTTAACATTGCCACAGGGTGACCCAGCGATGGGATAGGCATGTAGTCCAACTCGTTGTTACCATAACAATCCATCAGATGTGGGTTAAATATATTAGTCTACGCTCAGAAGCGTGCAAAGGTGTGTTGATGTGAGTATGGATGTAGAAACGACGCTGCATTGTGAGATTTTTGATATACTGTGTTCAGCGAGATTTGTCGGCCTTGGCTGCTTTGGAGGTGAAGAACAAGAACACGTATAAAGAAGAATGCTTAAGTGTGAAAATAATATTTCATTAGCATGAAGAGTTTGTCGTAGATTTCGAGTCAGTCGCGGTAATGTCTCACGTTGACCGGCTGCCAATGACGATTACTGAGGGAAACATGAACATTCGGGACAGTTGATATTTGTTACATCAAGAAGGAACAGAAACGCGTTCATACTGGCAACGATAGCGATATTAAGGAATTCAGTTTGCTAAGAATCCTTTATATATTTACTCTGCCTGTCCTTGCGTCCGGGGTGCAAAAAACACTCAGAGTTACTTGATAGATCAGAATCAATTTTGGCCAGGATGTAGAGGATCTAATATTGGGAATCAAGGGAGATACTATTGAAACCGAAAATGGGAGAAATCAACCACTCTCGGTTTGAATGTTGATCACTGTAGAATAAAAACTGCAGTAAATACCGAGTAGTAGCTTCCTGCAGTCCATTAAGCGTGTCAAGAATACATTCCATTTCCATCCTCAACTCTCTACAAGGGGTCCCGGGTTCAAACCCTGCTCCCGCCAAGTGAACTTTGTGGTGGACAAACACCGTGTGCGTGGGTTTCCTCGGGGTTCTCCCGTTTCCTCCCACTTTCTTCATTCCACCATTTCATATATTACTCATCATCACCGTCTCCTTTAGCCTCACCATGGGACGTAAAACTCAAAGATTTCATTTTTTTAACTCTCTACAAAGACCGGAAATGGTAGAAATCTATAACTTCCGGTTTCAGTATTATCTACATAGAGCAAAAACGATAACAGATAACGAGTAGCGTTTTTTGGAATCGATTTAGCGTTCTGAAAACAGGTACCATATACTCGTTCAACCCTCTAATCAAACCGGAAGTGGCAGAAATCAACCATAGAGTAAAAACGGTAATGGATAGCTAGAAGCAATTTTCTGGAATCAATTAAGCATCTCAAAAATACATTGTAATCTCTCTGTTCAAAGCGGAAGTAGTAGAAATTACTACTACTGCCATATAAACCAAACTTCTTCACGTATGTACACGCGGCGCTGTTGCTTGTTTTAAATTTACTCGTAAACACGTATGGTGAAATTTTTGTAGCACCTCCTTGAATTCTGTAACTAACATAACGTAAAGTACCTCGCAGCCCCCCTCTATCCTTAGCTGATGCATTGAACTATATGCCTAAATCGTCGGGTCACCTTATTAACGTTATTCGGAAATATGAGCGCCGGTGATTGTTGCTTTCCGAAGCTTTTGTATGTCTTACCTAAATTCTTCAAAAGTTACTTGTTTGAATGGGATACGTTTTCTGCAGGTACTCTCTCTTCTTTCAGAATGAGATGTGATTGTAAAAGTAAGAATTTGCAAGAGTAGTTGTAGAAAGCTTTGAGCCCTCGTGTTATGTGTTAGCTCAATCTCTGGCACAATAAGGGTATTTGTTTGTTAATAATCTGAAAGGAAAAAATTTGGCGTTTGATAATTAGGTACAAATATTTAATGCATTCTATGTTTCAACTAGTAAGTTTCTTTTAAAAAGAGCATGAATATGCTTCTTGTGCACTTGGCATGAATACAATGATTCGTTTAGACAGAAAGAAATAATATCTGTAGCTGTGATTAAGTACAGTATTTGAAACAGTCGCATAGATTGTGAATAGCTCTAACATTTGTTGAAAAGTAAAAGAAAAGCAGAACTACTAATACTTTATCTTTCTTGGTGCAACTTCCTCTCAAAAACCATTAATGGGGGAAGGAACAAGAACATACTAATACTATGTAAGTATCATTCATTTATATCTTCTATCTTTAGATGTTAGAGGTTAGATAATTACCGTGTTTACTCGCGTAATAGTCGCACTTTTAATAACATTTTTAATGTGAAAATGCAACTGCGACTATTACGCGAGGAAAGCTACCATTCAATTATCGCTACGATCCAAATAATTTCGAATTTTGATACATACAGCATTGTGTCAACATAAAAAATAAGAAATAGCCTACATACGGTAAAATATTAAAACTTGTAAAAATTAAACTCGTAACTTACCGATTCGTGGGAGACAAAAAATTCTTCTTGGCATCGGCACAATAGAGCGATATATTTAACTTAATTAATTGGGTTACTGCGACTTTTATGCGGAGAAATTTTTGCGGCGAATATTTTTGCTTCAAACTTAACATGCCACTATTACGCAAGTAAACACGGTACTATAAGGTCAGGGAGAATTGTGTTCTAGTCAGAAGGAAATCTAGTGTTGTACCGGTATTTTCCAGGAAGCTTGTAACTTAAATGATAATATAATTTCTATATGAGATTTAAGAATACTCTGTATCTAAGGATAAGACATCTTATTAATACAAATTCTCTATAGCTTACTACAAACGGATATCATAACTGATAAAAATATTCTGTATTCTCTACAAATTTTAGAGGAAAAGATACTTTGCATTACATAACTACAGCAAGGAACTGAGCCACCTTAAGATAAGCTTAATACAGGATGTTTCAAAATGAATATCGAGGTTTTAAAGCTTTGTAGTGTTTATTACAATTAACTTACAATTGTAAATAATATCCCAAATGAAACAGCAAGTCAAACAGTTTTGTACACACGCATGCGCATGCACTGTTTCCTCTGTCTGTCGTTAGAAAGCGCTAATAGCAAAGATGGCTAACAGTGAGCAGAAAACTTTTCTGAATTTTACATTTTGCATAGACTAAATCTGTAGTTACAGTGCAACGTGTTTTCCGTATTAAGTTCAATTGCAATCCATCAAATGATAATAACACCCGTAGATGGTATCATCAGTTTGAAAACACCGGCTGTCTGTGCAAAGGGAATAGTACGGGATGACCAAGAGCAGCGCCGTGCCGTGGAAAATCAGCGCCCGGGGCGAGACTACACGACGGGGCCCCCATACGTATATTCCAAGTAATTTTTCATATCTTTTTTCTTTTCTATCCCGATTTTTTCGCCCCCCTTACTTCGGCTCCCGGGGCTGTCACCCTGCTCGCCCCCTTCCCCCCACGGCACGGCCCTGACCAAGAGTAACTGAAGAACATGTTGAACGAGTAAAGAGAGTCTTTCCCGCGTAGCCCCAAGAAATCCATCCGGAAGGTTAGTCGTGAATTAGCAATTCCAGTAACGTCTGTGTGGAGAAATTTTATTTAGGTTGAGGAATTTAAGAAAGAAGATTGTAGTAGTTGTTGCAACAATTACTCCAAACACACTGATCAAGGTTTGGGAAGAACTCGCCTATCGACTGAATGTGTGCCGTGTGACGAACGGTGTTCACATTGAACATTTGGTGGTGAGCTCTTTCATTTGGTGTATTATTTGTAATTGTATGTGAAATGTAATAAATACTACAAAACCTTAAAACCCCAATATTCATTTTGAAACATCCTGTAGTTTTAGTTACCTTGTGGTAATAATCAGTGTGCTTTTACAAAGTACAAATTAAAAGCCTTTATTTATATTTTCATTTTATTCAAAGAAAGTGGAGTTTTAACCTTAAGCATGACGTTTTGTCGTTTTATGAAGACAAATTTTTTGGGGTTTGTTGAATTTTAGTTCTGAATGTTGTAGTGTTTGATTTCATACGAATTTCGACTTCAGTAAATTGAGCAGTGCCATTTTATTTTTCGAGAAGAAAAAGTAAAATCGGTTGCTAAGATGTTTCTAGTTAAGAGTCTTCATCCCGGCGAAATTAAAATACCGCTAATTTTACAGTAATTATGTGATATCTTCAAATAGATAAAAGATAATTGAAATATGGAACAAGAGCGCCCTAGACAATATTATTTTGCGTGAGGTACCGTTATCACAAGTCACCTAGTGGCTTTCCGTTTTCGGCTGTTTAGAAACGCGAAAATAAATGACGATTTTCAAAATGGCTCGAAATCGAAAGCAGATAAGTGAGTCGTGATAACGGTTTCTCATGTAAAATAATATTGTCTAGGGCGCTCTTGTTCCACATTTCGATTATCTTTTATCTATTTGAAGATACCACATAATTACTGTAAAATTAGCGGTATTTTAATTTCGCTGGGATGAAGACTCTTAATTGTTTGGAGTTCAACATTCCGCTTCAGCGCCAAGGCTATGAGATGGGACGTGAAGTTCGAAACACTTGAACTCCTACAGGAAATCGGAGGCACGGTGGCTCAGTAGTAGAGCGTTCACCTCTGGTGCGTGGGATCCCTGGTTCGACCCCAGCTCGCGCCAAGTGGGGTTTGTGGTGGATAAAAACCGTGTTGGTGGATTTTCTCGGGGTTCTCCCGTTTCCTCCAACTTTTTTCATCCCACCATTTTCATTCATTTCTTGTGATTTGTCTTCTTTAGCCTAACCGGAAATTGAAAGATTGCATTCATTTTTTTCCTTACTGGAAATTTAACTTGCCTCTCTTTTGTCAAGTGTGGGGAAGCCAACTGTTAGGCCGCGAGGGAACTTCTATAAATTTGTGGACTTGCATGATGTATTTCTTTGCCGGTGATAAAAGTAAATTCAGAGCTCCTTCGTGGCTAAGCGGTTAGCGTACGCGCCATTGGCGTGGGAGACCTGGGTTCGATTCCCGGCGGGAGTTTATGTGGTTCGGATTCCACGTTAATTAGTAGGTTCTGTCTCATATAACCTCGCTGCTGAAAGGGACGTTAAACTCAAAATCAACTCAACTCATAAGATTCAGAAATGAAGTTTATTGACAATAAGGGACGAAAGGAAGATAGCTACTTGTCACAGAAGTAAATAATCGCATTACACTCCATTTTAATAATCACATACGAAATATTGGCTATCGTCGGTTCTACAAGAAAAAAAAATTATGATAAGTGAGATTGTACACAGTAATAATAAGGTAAAGTAACACATTCAGTTGATGTTCGGCAACTGAAGCAGGTGGTAGGTACAGAAGTATCAGACTTCTTAAGTTTTTTGGAATTATTCTATAAAAATGAAACCTTTCTTTAGATGAATAATATTACTTATTTAGTTTAGTTCTTAGTAGTTTGGTAAAGGGCATGTTAATGTTACAGGTTATTTATATGCATGTTTATATATAGATAGGTAAGAAGCATTGTGATTTGTATCTTCAAAATGTTGAAGAGTAGTTCAATTGAATTGCCTAGAGAGGTGTGGATAGGTTATTACAGAAACCGCATAATAGTGTGGATAGAGGTGTGAGAGGAATGTCAGATTAGGACAGTGAATATTTGTGCAGTGCCTGGTTGTCAAAAGTCGGATCTAGTGCAACCTCTAATCTTGATACCCTTGGTTCCACAGCCGAAATGTTTTTAAGAAAGTCACATTTTCAGTTGCTGGACAAGTTCAGGATTTGAGAGAAGCAATTCAGTCCGTAAATATTGTCTTCTTTAGTGCAGAAAATGAAACGAGAAGCCGAACAAACACAGACATACTGTGTAAATTTCTTAATTATTGTAGTAGCGAAATCAGTCAGTCATGTACCAATTTATTCATATACATTGTTTTTTGTGAAATTTTCAACACCAAGGAGGCACATGTAGTTGGAATGAAATTTATACCACAGATTTGTTGTGCAGCTATACAAAATTATTAAAATTTTAGAAGTGTGCACAACGCCTGTAACCTTGATAACTAAAGGTGGCATACAGGCTATATTATACCTCATAGAATCGTCTCCAACAGACATTGGAAGTGCGGCGGCAGTCGCTCAGTGGCAGAGTGCTGTCTGTGGGTTTTCTCAGTTTTCCCACTTTCTTCATTCCACTATTTCATTCGTTATCATCATGACCGTCTTCCTTAGCCTCAGAACATAATCGTAGGGTAATTTTAAAAAAGCGTTGGGTATGTTCCTAAGGAATCGACTGTCACGCTGCTTGTATGCGAATCCACAAGACATCGACAGTGTGTGCTGGAGAACCGTGAATACGGACCGTTCCAAGAGTTCCCAAAGAATCACCTGTCATGCTTGTATGCAAGCCCATAAAACATCTACATCCACACTTGTCTGCGGAGTAGCATGACGAAGAAAGTGTCGACTAACCATATATCACATATGATAGATGTTCGAATGTAAGGCGACTGTGCTGGCCAAGAATGCACCAGTATCCATTGTTCCAAAAGTTCCTGGGGAATCAATTGGCACACTGCTTGTATGTGAATCCACGTGACATTCACATTGTCTGCTGAAGAACAGTCTCAAACAGAGTGTCAGCTAACGAAATGCCACATACTGAATGTTCGATGAATGTAAGGCGACTGTGGAGGCCAGTGGTACCTATCGTTCCTCGAAGGCGGCTTGTACATTCCAAAATACATGTGGTTGGGTATTGCCCTGCGGGATATTAAGATCAGAGTTGTCTGAAGGGAAGATATGACCTTGTTAGTATTCACTGGTAAGGTTGCCCTTCTAGATCGCATGCTGTACCTAATCACACCTGCCGTTCGACAATGCACTCTGGCAGATCGCTCACCATGATAGCATCTGAATCGTATATGGCCATCACAAGGACAGGTTGAAGTAGGACTCGTCCGAAATCACGAGCGCCTATTGTAGCCTGAGGTGTTTTCGATTTGGGGTCAATAGAAGCCGATGCAACAATACGCCCCCAATACGTATGCTGCCGACTCAATGTCGAACTCGAAAATGTGAGGTCCGTGGTGGCCATATCCTGCGGACAAGATATTATGTCATCCAGTGGTGTGAGTCCATTCCCAGGTGTCAATACTTTGTTTTCGTCTGTTAATTGTTTCCACTTACGCAGCACTGTCGTGGCGGCAACAGTCTATACATATCAATTTGACGGTACGAGAATCAAACACCTTCGTGTAGGCCGACCATGCAGCACCGTTCCAATGCAGTCGTTTGTTTATGTAGCACTCTTTCACGTCGACAAGAGATATTTGCCCCACACTTAACCTGTTCGCTGGTCCACTCTCAATGAGTGGTGTGGTAACCACTCTTTCGTGACACTACTACAAGCACTGAATCGAAGACCCTGCTCTTTCCACGCATGCGCCATCCTGCTGAAATTGTCATCGTTGGTACGTCATACCGTGCCGTACAAACCCTGTAGACTATGATACATTTGCGTCATTTGTTTTTGGTGTTGTACTTTTCATAAACAATAATGTACCTAAGAAAATCGAAATTTTTGTTTTTGTATTTTCAATTTTTGTTTTTGAAGTGTTTAACTATTTTTTTTACTTAAGTAGTATATTATTTTTTTTTTATATGTGGTTCAATACTTTTCTTTTGTAATTGTTAATATTTTCTATGTATTGGTGCTTTAAAAAAAAAAGAATGTATGCACGTGGTTAAGTGCTCGGAGAAGGCTGCAGAGCCTTAACTTCGCCACGTAAAAGAAGTCATAAATAATAAATAAATCAAGACTGATAACTGAACTAAACTAAACAAGATAATACAGAGGGATTTAACCTAGATCTAGATAGTATTTGCTTTTGTTTATGAAGAAATTTAAAGAGATTGTATTGTTTCTTTCGGTAGTACCGACAGGCTGTGAGTAAGACTCCTCCCCATCTGCAGCAGAAGCAGCGCTCCTTCCTCACCTTTGGCTTCGGGGCTGGAGGCTCAGGGCCCGTCAGAAGAGAAAGCCACGTCAACGTCAACGTCACACCCACATCACATGACATTGGATCAGACACGCCCGAAATTAGGAAATACAAGAAGAGATTCAACTCGGAAATACTGTGTGCTGCTCTTTGGGGTAAGTGAGCAATTAGTCGTTTTTTGACAATAAAATAGTCGTTTCTGGATATGGTGGTGAGACCTTCTATTTGTAAGTATGTTTTTATTCTCAGCGGAAACTTGACACTTAGAGTGAACACTCCGCTAAAAAATATACCACAAAAAAAAATGTATGGTGAGTAAATGTTTTCATCAAAAGTACAGGTGTAAAAACGGAGTGCCGGCGGCAATAGGGAAGTGGCTGGTATCCTCGTGCCATATTGTGTAGTGTTTCCCCAGGTCTATCGGGTGAATGACGAGATGGTATATTTATAAATATACTCACACGGTCTTTAAATATGGATGTTCTTCCACCTTCGTTTTCATTGTTATTGTTGATGGTTAATAATGCCCACGTAAATGACTTGTCACCTCTTATTAGATAATAAATTGTTAGTTACAAGTGATTAAAGTTAGCAATTAAGTCCTTGACGCGAATTCTTTTTTAATTAAAACGAATAACAATATAATGTGTAGGTGCGTGTAAAGCAAATTTTGAATATTGCGCTTTGCAAAAAGTTGTGTCCAATACGAAAAGAATCCTCTTCATATCACGCATTTTAAACAATTCTACTACCAAAATTTCTAATTCTGGATTACACTATGGCCTGCCAAAAGTACATAACGCCATCCTACGTATTTGCAAGGGGTGATCAGAAAGTAAGGTTACCAACCCTACAGTGAAACGTCTATACATTATTTCATAAAATCAATACAGCCAACAGATAGTACATACATTAGGTTATTTTTCGACATAGTCTCTATATTTTTCGAGGCACTTGTTGCATCGTGGGATGAGTTTGAAGATTCCCTTCTGGTAAAAGCCTTTCCTTATGTGTTCAGCCACGTTGTCACGAAGTGTTTCACCTGTTTGTCTGAAGCGAAACGACGACCTCCTACGTGCTTCCAAACGACATTCTCAATTCTGCCATCAGATGCCGTACCGTGATCCTTCTGTTGTCCTGAATCAGGCCCTCCACGCAAGCTGTGTTCAAATCTGTTGATGCGTGCTGGGTCGGCGCTGCGTTTCTCGTCGGTGACGTTTTCTCCATCAGCCGCAAACTTTGGACACTATTCTGCGACATGCTGACGAGACATTGCAGTCTCTCTGTAAACCTCTACCCGTATCCGGTGAATTTCAGCCGCGATTACATCTTTCGCCCACAGAAATCGAATAACTAAGCAGATTTCTTTGCGAGACCAGTTTTCCAAACAAGTCGCCATTTGTGTTTACCTACAACTAACGCCGTAGGTGGCAGGTGGCTGAAACTTTGCACAGTTGCCAAGTCTTATGTATTACAATTACCGCATACTCCTCATTTCTCTATAACAGGCGAACCTCCAGAAATATCGTCCGTGTAACCTTAGTTTCTGATCCTTTCTCGAATAAAGAGACTGGTATTTGAAAATTTATTTACTCTTTAAAAGAATACAAAATTCAGTTTAGACAAAGGATGGTTAAGCAATGATGGGAAGCTGTAATTACAAAATTTACACAGCATTGGCATAACAACAAAAATACCAATGAGTTGGCAAGCTTCCACTAAAGAACAAAAGAACGCAAAAAAAATCAACTCCGCCGTATCGCAAGTCGCACCACCATCATTTCACATCTGATCGTTTCTTTTGACAATGTATGTTCCAGCACCGCTCTTTCCTTGGTTAATTCATTTATCATTCTTTTCCCTGTTTTTATCCTCCGTGACCAAGACTCCAAGGGAGAGTTGAAAACTCGGAAATGCAAGTAATATTCAGTAAAGTCTGTAAATCTGTAACTAGAATGATAGAATTCCTGAACGTGGCTTAAAATTGTCTGAAATTCATCAGTACGTGGTTACAATGATTCACTCCCTGCTTCCTCCCTATAGTGAGTGCCTAAAATACAATTATTACACACACTATCAGCACACCAACCTGTTTTCTCCAACCACCAAAGCTACATACACCTACTAAATACCTAGTCTTACCATAAATACTGTTCCAGATTTTGAGAGTGGCTGTACTTCCGTTCGTACAAGCGAGCGACGTCAAAAGTGGTATCGTAAAGCATGTCATTGCTGAGTGAGCTGAAGAAGTGTAAAGGTGTCAGTTGTAAATGTAGAAGATGGAATGAAACGAGTATGAAACTCGTGATAGGGTTGCACCCCATAGCAGAACATGCCGCGATCGCAGAAAATTTGCCGCGCCTGTGCAGAAAAATGTGCCAGAGGAAAGAAAATAGCCAACAGAAAAGTATAAAAACATGCCTGCTATGTGTAGATGTCTTAAATGCACGGACGACTCGCATAAATATAGTTTGAACTGTTTTTCACGTCGCATAAAGCGTATTTTTAACAATCACAAGTGTTTCTTCTACTGGAACTGATCATCTTGATTTTTTATTTTGGAATTCCTGCAGAAAATTTTTTACTTACAAGAGCTCATCGCAGAAAGACAGAAAGTTCTGCCATCGGGGGTTGCACAAGGTAGGCAAATCATCAGGGGAGATTTTCAGAACAGAATAAGAATCTGGAAATTATTAAAAACAATTCGTTTACCGCACTATCCAGCGCTTTGTTGAGACTGGAACTGGAAAAGATCGCCCACGAAAAGGAAGACTACGCACAGTACGAACACTGGAACTTATGAAAGCAGTGGCGGCATATGTCCAATGAAATCTAGCTAGGAAACAGTCAGTTATGGCTCGTGAGCTAAAAATATGGAAAATGTCTATGTCTCGCACGTTAAGCAGTGACCTAGAACACAATGCTTACAAATAATACAATAAGGACATCTGACAAATGAACTGAAGCGGCAGAGACTCCTAAAAGCAAAGCGCTTACTTGACCGTTATGCACCAAATGGGCACCCCGGAATCCTTTTCACTGATGAAAAGATTTTCAGTATTGAGGAGACTTTCAATGTCTAGAATGACAGGATATATGCCACATTTTCTAGAGAAGCTACTGAAAACACTCCAAGCATCCAGAGGGATTAGCATCCCGCCTGTTATAGTGTGGTTGGGCGTGAGCTAAGAGGGCACAACGGAGCTCTGTTTCTGTGAAAATGGGTCAAAACGTCAGCCAAAGTGTACCAGGAGACAGTGGTTGAGAGACTAATCAAAAATCTTACCAACACCCTCTTCCATGGACAGAAGTGGAGGACTCAGTCCCAGCACACAAAGCACGGACAAACCAACAGTGGTTGGAGGCAAATAGTCCAGACTTCACTTCCAGTTCAGATTGGCCTTCTCCATGTCTGTGCCTAAATTCTTTGGACTCCAAATTGTAGTCCAAGCTTCGGGAGATGGATTGGAAGAAGATACAATCCAATATCGTAAGAAGTTTAAAGCGGTCTCTTTGGAAGGGAGCTGCAGATTTTCCAGTTGATGTGTTGCGTAATCCTATTGGAGAGTGGCCACAAACACTTATGCATCCATCTAATTCATGTTAGTAGGAAATTAAAATATCTCTAATCATTTTGAGTCAATGTGCTTAAAACTTTATGGCAAGACTAGGTAGTTCTTAAAAAGTGTGATTTGTTAATTTCCAAACTAAGGATACAATTGAAAATAGGTTATTATTATTATTATTATTATTATTATTATTATTATTATTATATTGTGCATAATAATTTTATCTGTAGAGATTTTTCAGTTGAAATAATATGAATAATTCTCCGTCTTCCAGGCGTGAACTTGCTGATTGGAACGGAGAATGGCTTAATGCTTTTAGATCGCAGTGGCCAGGGCAAAGTGTATCAGTTGATCTCCCGACGTCGATTTCAACAGATGGAAGTGCTCGAAGGGCAAAATATCTTAGTTACAATCTCTGGGAAGAAGAACCGAGTCCGAGTCTACTATCTCTCCTGGCTAAAGTCAAAGATCCTCCGCACGGATGGGGTGAGTGATGTAGGTGATCAATTGATTATTTTCATTTGTAACAGGTTAACTATTTCTCTCATTAAGAAAAGCTTCAGCTTTAACTAAAAGGTGGTGGTAAATTTAATTATTTATTAACGCATTAATATTTTGTTAACATTGAATGGTGTTACTGTTAATTTTCTTAATAATCACTAGACATCGGATTTTTATGCACTTAAAATTCATGAAATGTGTACGCAACTATGCAGTTAAATGTGTCAAAAGATGCACTTAATATGCATTAATAGTGCAATAAAAGAGAGCATTTTCAAAATTGTGACAAAATTTGTAAGTGAAATATAACATCGAAAGTGTACTTTACCTTTCAGTAACTTCTCTTGAGAATTTATTTTTATGACAATTACAGTTTATATGCATTTAACTTTATATATATATATAAACAGATTATGAGTTTAAATTAAAGGCAGTGATATGAGAATACGATCTCTAGTTTTGCTTTAAGTGTGTATTTACTTCAAGAGTGTGAAATAATACCAACCTCACTTTTCTACATGTTTTCACTGTAAAAAGATAAATCAGTTTTTGAGGATTTACTCTCCCGTAGTTAGCCTTACAGTTCATCACAAGATGCTTCCCTACAGTTTGTGGTGTTAGTTTGCAACATTTGCAGTCAGAAAATAAACTTATATCCAGTGTTCGAAGTGTAAGAAAGTAGAGGCGGTATGTTTTATGTCGATTTTGACTCGACATACCAGCTATCTAAATTTTGAAATAAATTGAGGATGTGTTGCCTAAAAGATTGCATTTCTATTTATATAATAACTAAAAACTATTGGAGCTCCCGCCAAGTGAACTTTGTGGTGGACAAACACCGTGTGCATGGGTTTTCTCGGGGTTCTACCGTTTCCTCCCACTTTCTTCATTCCACCATTTCACTCATCTCTCATCATCACCGTCTCCTTTAGCCTAACCGGCATAACCGTGGGACGTAAAACTCAAAGATTTCATTTATTTAAAAACTATTGGAGAGTTTCTCTGTAGTTACGGGGGCGGCAAGGGAGACATGGAGAGAGGCAATCTCTAAAATATATAAAAAATCCCCTTTTGTTGTTTTATAGAGAGTTGTACAGGAAAATGCTCAAAAACCGAGTTTTTATATGAACAATTTTTTGCTGGACCCCTACTCGACTGAGGGGTATTCCAAACTCCCGGAAGATCCGTCCCCCACAACAGACAACCACTTCTCCGCCCATACTCAAAACACGACATGTATATGCATTAAGGCAAGAAGAGACACACACAACTTACATAAGAAAGAAACAATACAATATGACACATCAAAACATAAACTAGATTAACTTTTTTGAAGACGACTCATTTTAAAAACAAAATGTAGGAAAAATATAACAAAAATATTAGTGTTGTCAACTTAAAAATTATTTCTACATAAACTAGAGTTAAGTATTCACTGAGCAGTATTTCCCGCGTGTCTTATTTCTGAATTGATGTGGACACGATATCACAATGAGTCTTTATCATATTTCTCTCAACGTCTTGGCAGCTGTAAGCTTTTCTCGTAGACTGATCTGTTACTAATATTATTGGTTCAAAAACTAGGCATTCTTCCATCCTACCGTGGAGAAAGCTATTTTACTGCATAGATATGTAAAAGCATTGAAAATAGAAACTAAAACTGATTTTATTCCATGCTATAAGCATACATCTAAAACAAAAACTTACAGAATATGCTGAAAATCCTCTTAAACATTAATATATGCTTTAACCTTTGAAATGTGCAGTATAAAACTTCGAAATCGAGCTATATTATAGTTGGTAGAGACCCCTATAAACTTTTAACAGAGATGGATATAAGCAAATAAAATATGAATTTGCATAAAAATCCGATGTGTAATAACCACCACCTACCTGAAAGCTTTCTTATATTTTGCATTAATTATTCCTATATTTTACATTAACTGTTATTGCTACTTTTTATATTTACCATGGTAATGTGCTTCATAATTCGGCTTTCATGTCGCTAATGCTTGCAGGATAATTTCGCATTTATAGCAATATGTAATAGTTTTAAGATTTGTTTTCAGATTCGTAGAAATGGTTTCAGTTTTAGTTCAGTCTCAGGTAGTAGAAGTATTTTTTGTAGATCATGATCCTTTTTAATTTTTTTTCTTATTGCTTTATTACGTCATTTTTTCTCTAACTTTCAGTAGATATTTCTAAAAGTTAATTTTCAATTATTTTCGTTGTGAACAATGGACGAGTGCTCGCGGACTTTTAAAACGTAGTAGTGGAGTGGGTACACCCTTAAAGTGAAATATAGTATAACGCGATACAACGTAACAAAGGATCAAATACTTCAATGAAAGCAATTTAACTTTGATCAAATTAAACAGATATTTCAAGTAGTGCACTATTTTATTTCCGGGGCCGCGATGACTCAGTGGTAGATGTTCAGCTCTGGTGCATAGGGTCCTTGGTTCGATCCCCGCTCGCGCCAAGTGAGCTTTTTGGTGGACAAATACGGTGTGCGTGGGTTTTCTCTGGGTTCTCCCGTTTCCTTGCATTCTTCAATTCACCATTTCATTCATTTCTCATCATCACCGTCACCTTGAGCCTAGTCGGGATAACCGTGGGACGTAAAACTTCAAGATTTCATTTCATTTTATTTTCTTGAAGATGTTTTCAGGCAAGACTTGGGGGATAGCTTATTGTGCTGCATCCGCCTCAGTTTTTAACAAAATAATAAACTGCTGGTACAGCAAGCATTTCTTATTAACACAACTTCTGTACAGTGTAAATCAGTGGTCGCCAAACTCATGAAGCTTCTGGGCTACCGTCCTACCAACCAAAAGAACTACTAACTTTTTTTTAATGCACATTTGTTTATTGCCTATAAACTTACATTTCTAGTAAATATGAAAGATATAACGTGCACAACCCCACGCGTATATAATTCAACTGTGAAATGAGACTGACAATGGTAGTTGCGCAGGAGAAACAAGCTGTTATTGTCGTCAGCGCCACCTGTCATTAGCGTCAGCTCAATGGAGGAATCAAGATTAGCCAACCGGAGCGTTAACGCGATCTACCGAAATTGTCCTCGCAAGCTACTAGTAGCTCGCGATGGACGGTTTGACGATCACTGATATAAAGAAAAATTTTGGAAATAAGTTCATAGTGATGATTTAACGGTGAAAACCAGATGATGGTCAATAGGGACGTTTTATGTTCTTGGTGCTCTTTGTATGTGAGTTAGTTTCCACGTCAAATGTTCACATTCTTTCTGAAAAGCCTCATTAAGTGATGAAAGAGTTGAACGCTAAGAAATCTGGACTCAGTCACAGTGGAAGATATCCACAGAAGTAGTCTCCAGTAGGAAAGGGAAACAAGCTGCTTCTTAATAGTGTATTTTGTTCACATGCACAGCCAGGGCCGGCTCTACTATATGTGCAACACGTACATTTGCACGGGGCGGCAGATTTCGAGGCCGTCTTGGAAACAGGCTTCATGACGATGGTAGTTAAATTTACTAAGCTGACCTTCTATTGGAATACTATATTTATAAATCATGTTTAGGTCGCATTAGTTGAAGGTCACATGGACAATGCTAAAGCAAATCGTCAAACAAATACCAACATGAATTGCTTGATTGTTGTCAAATACAAGAACTCAGTTCTCGAACAGTACGGAACACTTGTTACATTTAGTTAGTTGCCACAATTTTTATATGAAAATTAGTCTTGTCTTTGTCACAAACAAGTTCCTTATCATTGAAGGAGGAAACAAGTTTATTTTATTTTATTTTTTTTTTTTTAACAGATGTAGAAGGAAAATTAAGAAATAAAGATAGAAGAGCTAGTTGCACTGGAGTTACAAACTGATATATTGAGGTTGAAGCTCGATATTGAATTCTATGAAAAAGAATTTCTATCTTTCCTCTGTAGGTGTTTGATTTAACTTTCACAAAAATAATAGATTATTATTTAAAGAAAAAACGGACACAGATTGTAGTGTTTAGGCCTTTCTGAGTGCAAGTGTTTCCCCTTTTGTTGTTTATGATAAGGTAACATAGTTAAAATCGTGGCACTTTAAAATGCGTTCTTTCTAGAGAAAGGGGAGCGGCAAATGATGCTATTGCACGGGGTCGCAAATGACATAGCGCCGGCCGTGTATACAGCATACAAAGAAATAATCTGAAAAAACAAAATTATTACTGGCAGCGAACGGCATACATCTTAGCGCCATTAAATTTATTTTTATATGAAAGAGCACATCTTCAACTATTTTTCGACATAGTTTTCACCAATGTTCAAACACTTGTCAGAGCGGGTGACCAACTTACCCAAATCTTCCTCAAAGAAATATCCCGCACAGTGTTTGAATATTGAACGTTAACTGCAAGAAATATCCCGCGGTTAACGAAACGAAACATATTCAGATATGATAATAGATAACTAGGCACTCAAATGTGTCAGTCGCCAACAGAAGTGCATACTCACGGCATACAAAAATTAATAAATTTATCTACAATTTATCTACTGATGGCAACATTCAGGAACAAAGCAATCCATTATAATTCATACCAGCGGTAGGTTAGATGCCGATCCTTCCTCAGAGCACATAAACTCGCCTACGTTCCTCTCCATGCGCGCATCGCCAGCAGTTAGAAGGCAATTTTGAGTGAGTGCTCGTGGACTACAGTCATATTTACGAAGCAAGATCAGAGGAGCTGGTTGAAAATTGAATGCGCTAGAGGTAGGAATGCAAAACAGTGCTACGAAGTATTGCAAGATCTTTGCGGTTCACGTGTATTATTATATTGTACAATAGCAAGGTGGGTCAAAACCTTTAATGATGGACGACAAAATGTCACAGACATGCCTCGTTCCGGCCATCCTCCTGTAAGTGAAGGAGATGTGTAGAACGTGAACGCGTTAGTGCTAGCGGATCGGAACGCCACTATTCGTCAATTGATCAACGATACAGGACTAGCGCATTCAACTGTGCTGAAAATTCCGGAAAAGAACCTGGGATTGCGTAAAATCGCCTCAAGGGTTCCACGTGATCTGACTGAACAACACAAGTGGCTGCAATATGATGCCGCTCGAACACACTTGAGTATCAACATGAAGGTGAGGCCTTCTTACGGCGGATCATTGCTATTGATGAGACCTGGGCCAGAGCGTATGAACCACAGCTGAAACGGCAATCAAGCGAGTGGCGTCATCCTGGGTCACCGAAAAAATAAAAAAAACAACAATTCGGAATACCCCAACCAATGTGAAAGATATGCTCACCATTGCATACGACTGGGATGGTGTAATCAGAAACCATACCGTCCCCCAAGGGACGCCGTTAGTACAGAGTACTACTGCAATTTTTTGCAAAACAATCTGCGAGAAGCTGTAAGACAAAAACGACTCCACTTCCTGACGAACCAACCCATCATTAATATGTTGGGATGACAATGCAAGGGCACATTCAGCAGGTGCGGTCACTAATTTGTTGCATCGTTGGGGCGGGAAGTGCTGTATCAACCCCCGTATTCTCCTGATTTAAGCCCATGCGACTACGACCTCTTCCCGAAGATGAAGGAACCACTTCGTGAGACACGCTTCCGTATGGTTGATGATCAATTCTGGGCGACCGATCGCTCCATCCGCACTATCCAGAGATTAAGCACTGCCAACGTCATCCAGCGGCTTCCACATCCCTGGGAACGCGTGATTCACAATGCTAGTGATTATATCGAGGGCCTGTAAAACTTTGAATCTTGTAAGTACTCTACTTCTCAAGATATACCGTTGATTGCCATTACTAAAAATCCAACTCTTGTATATTTGTAAATATATATAAATGAAAGTGACTATGTTCGTGACTTAATAACTCTTGAACCACCCGACCGATCTTGAGCAAATTTTCAATATAGATGAGGTTCGGGCCTGGGATGTTTTTTATCATTCACTTTGACGGTGCAACTTATGGGAGGGAGAGGGATAGATATTTCAAAATAATCGAAAATGACCAATAGTACTGTCGAATCCATAGTTTTTAGGACCGCTGAGATGAACAGTAACACTTCTAATGTCATTTAGATCCAAATTCAGCCCTGCAACTTGAAAGTGGGGGGTAGAGATATACAAAAATGATTTTAAAAAATGACAGATATTAGTGCCGAATCCATAGTTTTCGAGGTCATTGAGACGAACAGTTACACTTCAGATACCGTTTAAATCCAAATTCAGTTTCGCGACTTGAAGGGGAGGGGGAAGATATATAAAAATGATCGAAAATAACTGATATCAGAGAGCGCTTCAGTTGTGTAATAGTTGAAGATGACTGACTAATGAAACATATTTTTTTTCTTATTTTAACCCAGCGAAGCGGAGAATTGGCGCTAGTAAAGTACTAAAGTTGAAAATGAAAACAATCCGAAATACTTATAAGATCCGCACAGAAAGTAAAAACCGTCCAGTAGCGTGAATTAGTAGAAATCTGTTTTTTTTTTTTTTTTTTTTTTTTTATTATTATTATTATTGATCTTGGTATTTGTTACACTAACTAACAAATTTCTAACCGAAGACAATAAACCGAACCTAGAAGTGTGTCCCCGTCTTAACTTTCTGTTAGACTTTCAATTATTTTGGTTTTTTTGGTAGTGACTTTTATTTTCTTTTTGGAGCCTAGAATGAATAACCCAATATCCTGGAATATAGCAGGCGTACCTCTGATTTTTCTTCTCCTTTTTCTTTTACAGCAAGTAGAGCGTCGTAATGGATGGATCAACGTAGGCGATCTACAAGGAGCTGTGCATTTTAGGATTGTTAAGTATGAAAGAATCAAATTTCTCGTGATAGCGTTGAAAGAAAGCATTGAAATATACGCTTGGGCACCGAAGCCATACCATAAATTTATGGCTTTTAAGGTAAGTGTATATTTCTAGTATATAGTTCTTAAAATGGGTAAGGAAAAAGAAAGAAGATAGATAAGTGTGTTAGAATATGGATTGAGGATCACTTGATATTATAGAAGAGCAGTGAAGACGATACCAGCTACTCCCATTTGACATTTAGACATATAGTTGGGTCTGCTGAAAAAATACGAGAAGTTTCAGAAGGAAACCGCACACAGCGGGAGCTATGGTCATCTTCTAGATAAATTCTGCAATAGAAACGTACCAAGCTTCGTAGAATTCCATTCATTCGTCTGTAGTCAATGCTGGTCTCCTACTTGTTAATATCATTAACCCTATCGAGGGAGGGTCATTTTTGGCGTTATCGTAGACTTTCAGGTAATGAATTATAACCCTCAGACCATTTACTCGATTGATATGGTTAAGACCTTGTTTTTTAGAAGAAAAATGTAGCAATTTTATTGCGTAGGTTTGGTTGCAATGTTGCCAACGGGAGGGAAATGTAGGGGTGAAAATTCACAAGAAATTCCCAATCCGAATTTTAAGATTTTTTGGAGCTGGCACCACTGGTGCCACATGGGTCCAAGTCACCTCAAAAAGAAGATGGAAGATTACATATAACATTCACTAGATAAAACTGATATCTCTTCAAAATAATACTAAGCCGTGGGCTTAGTCACTTTTGGTGCGTGGGGTCCCTGGTTCGATTCCAGCTCGCACTGACTGGGCTTTGTGGTGAACAAAAACCGTGAGAGCGTGAACATTGCTTTTCTGGAGATTCCCATCTCCTTCCACTTTCTTCATTCCAATTTCATTCATTCTGATCATAACCGTTTCATTTACCTACATGGCATAACCGTGGGACGTAAAACTGAAATATTTCACTTCTGAAAGTAGTAAAACAATCAAAATTGGTGGATAACATTTAATTTACTGAAAGAGATCTTAAATTAATAACTAAACTAAACTCCTGGCGAAACAGCTGGCTGTAACAGTCATGCCTTTAAAGTGATGTGTGGTTACCACACCAGTTTGTTGCAAAGAAAACAAAAGTCATTCCTTAAATGTCAATGAGGTAAAAATACATAAATAAGTAAATAAGGATGGAGTAGGTTTGATTCGAGACCGCTAACATCCTTCCGTAAACTTCTAAGGATGTCTTTGATGAATTTAAACCAAAAGTGTTATAGAGGTAGTTGATGACCATCGCAGGATTAACTGTCAAATTTCGTTAAGATTAGTCCTGAATTTTTATTGTTTTTACTATTATATATTTTCTCTATTATTACTAATTATTGATATATATTTCCTATTTATTGTTGTTATATATTTGTTATTGTCATACACAAGGACTGTTCGGAAAGTGACCTACGATTGGTTAAATAAGAAGAATTTATTATATACATCTGAAAACTACTTCTTTGCTCTATATTTCAGTACAGTTTGTAGGCCTATAAACATTAAAGCCTTGTCATATCTTTGTACTAGCTTAGAAATTTCATCAGCATAAAAATCTGCTGCCTGTGCCATAAGCCAATCTGTGACCGCATCTTTCAGCTCCTCATCATCAAAGCGCTGAGATCCAAACCAATCCTTCATATGCGTTATGAAAGCTCTGAGATTGTAAACCGTCGATTATCACGAACTTTCCACGAATGTTTCACGAACTTTTCCATCAATTTTTCGGAAAGAGTTCATCATCCACATTTAAATGAACGAACCCATTCACGAACAAATGCTGCACTCATCACACTTGGTACATACACGGCACAAAGTTCCCGATTAATAGTTGCTGCCGAATATTGTTTTGCCGTAAGAAAAGGTACAACAATTCCCACCTCGCATTTACCGGGGTTTTCTATTTGCAGTACACATTTTGAGACGCTACAAAAGTGGAACTAGTGATCAAACAACCTTCACTCTACCAAGGCAGGATGCAGACAGATGTACCATGCACATCTTTGCAAAGATGATAGCGCTGTCCCAATCGGAGGTTACTTTTCGAACGCGTCTCGTATTTATTTTCTTCTTTTCATTTAGTTTTTTATTAGTATTATTTCTCTTTTGCAGTGTTTTTTTTCTATATTTTGATATGTTTGTTTTTATCGTGATCGTGACTGGCATAAATAGCCTAGATGCTGACGTCAGCATTCAATCAATCAGTCAGTCGTTAAGATCAGTCATGGCACGAGTGTCTAAAAGGAAATCTGCTAATAGAAACGATAATTAGTGTTGAGCTGATAGTGGGCAATATACTGTTACATCACCGTACATAGAGTCGGCATAATAAAATAAAATAATGTTTATGTTTGCGGATATAAATCACTTCACTCAGTAGAAAGAGCATTATCTGGCATATTAGTCAATATCAGAATAATGACTCAACAAAACAAAACAAAGTATAGCTGACATATAACAAGATGTGTAATGTGAAAAGTAGCAAGTAAGGGGAAAAGGGCAGGACAAGGACTAAAATGTAGACATGTGCGGGGTAAAGGACTTCTGCCATTGCATCTAGTTTAATAAACCATAAAAAGTTACATATTGCTTCAAAGAAGCTTGAGGCTACATGAGTTCAAATCTTCTTGAAGAAAAAAAAAATGTGACATCCATCAGAGTGGAACGACGGACTTCCTGGACCATATCTCTCATCATGTAACAATACAACGTTCTCAGTCTTACACGGTCCTAAAAGATAACGGTAACCACATAGAAAGGGAGGAAAGAGTGGAAATGACATTAGATCACCAATCAAGTGATCGCATTTGACTGAACTTTGTTATGGACAAACACGGTGTGCGGGGGTTTTCTCGGGGTTCTCCCGTTTCCTCCAACTTTATTCATTCCACCATTGCGTTCATTTCTCATCATCATCGTCTCCTTTAGCCTAGCCGGCATAACCATGGGAGGGGACGTAAAATTTAAAAAGAAGACGACATTCGACTAACACAAGCAGCTAATTTTTTGAACCTAATAGTTCATTATATGTACCTAGAAAATTTACTTGTAATATAGGAAAAACAAAATTTTAAATTGTGCATCAGAAGATACGATTAATTTATTTATTTATGCCTTCAACAGAGTAAATCACTCCAGTTAAAGAAGGCTTACAAATAATGCTTACAAAATAATATAGATTTTAAATAACATTCAACAAAAAATATAAAACCAAGCCATGAAAAGAAACAATCTAAATAAATCACTATATTATATACAAGATCTACCATCCAGTAATCTAGTGATCAGATATTCACGTTGGAGAACTCATATTCTTGTTAACAGCATTACATTAACAATACAATGCTAAAATTTAAATTCGACAACGATATTTTAATACTATTCATACCATTAGCAATTTGAATTTTTAATTACTGATTTTATAATTTTTATAAGCGTGATCAAGGTAACTCCTAAATCCAAAACTGGATGTTTTGCTGATAGAGCATTTTGCACAAAAGTACTAAAGGAGAATTCTTGAATTTTTCAGTTCTTGGAATATCATATTAAATAAATTTCTATTCTTGTTTCTAATTCCATCAGCATTAAATGAGATATTTTCCAAAAATCGTGAATTTTGTATAACAAAATGTGCTGGTGTCTTGTAAAGTATGATAAACTGAAAAGTATAACTGGCAGAAGCGAATGCCTGTGATTCAATATTGGTTATTAGTAACTTTGTAAGGAATCTTAAGATCTGTATATCATTCTGTTTCCGAAACACTAGATTCTGTGTAAATTTACCGTAAAGCATATTAATTTTTTTCGATAGTTTATACTATGTGGTATTTATTAAGCCATGAATTGCATGTTGCACAGAATAAAATTATCATATTAAAAGAATCTGTATAACTTTTCATAGTGGTCTTTTACTGTTCAGATATATGAACACAGTACTAAGAAAGAAAAAAAAATGTACTTGTTCGTTGTTGTAACGAATGAATTTCTGCCATACAAGTGCGAATAATACTTAATACCATCATTTAGTCGTATCTATTACATGCAAACAGATAGCCTGAGGTAGGAGTTTTTAATAGTACTTATAAATAGCTACCTGTTTTCAAAAAATGTTCCGATTTTGTGTTGTAGTAGTGTAAGTTTGCCAGTTATACGTAATGTCCTCATTCTACGTTTGCTTTCGCACTTCCCCTTCTGTTTGTACAGTCACGTTCAAAAACAAATTTCTATTTTGGTCATTCCTTTCTAACTGGATTGAGCACAATTTTATGTATCCTTAAGGAGCTCATGAAGGATGTTTTCAAAGTTCTGCGAATTTTGTTTTTACTTTCATTAATTTCTCGTCCTTCATTTGACTGTCTGCTTGAAAATCGATGACGATGACACTATATATTGTACGAGCTCAACCTAATTCATCCAATGGGGATCAAACTTGGCATGCTGTATAAGCTTGTGAAATATCATGGTGTGCACATCTTTGTTTCCTAAGACATACTTAAAATAAAAATCAAACGAAGAACTTGTACGAGCATCTGTAAGTATTACTTCCGCTTAAATGTATGCACATTTCCCACGCAAAACTAAGTTTTTCAAAGTATTTTTGAAGAATTGTTTCAAGAGTTTCTTTCTCTTTTCAACTAGTCTGTAGCACGCTTTATATCATTTAAGTTCTGAAATTTTACACTGCGCGCAGGTTTCTTCAGTTCTGAAAAGAAAAGACTCCGGCAGTTACATCTGACAAATAAGGTGAATATGGAACGAGTGATTCCCAACGGAAGTCTATTAACCTTTAAACGTCCACTAACGCAGCTGCTGCGTTAAGGCTTTAAAACTCAATAGCTCAGCCCTAATTAAGCTAAGATAATAATTGTGGTATCAATGTGTTGCTGGAGGATGGAGCTTTCCGCCGATATGCATTTTATATAAGGGGGGTACCACGGCAGAGAAGGGAGGGTTAAGTCCGTGTTTTTTTTATCAGCATTTGGGAGGGGGCGTTGTCCCCTTGAGAATACACTCATAAAAATTGGTATGTGAAGCAACGAAGTAGTGCAGTACGTGGTAATGCCCTTATGTGTACTTGTTGCATATATGAGGGGACGAGTTGGGGGCAAAGTTGGCCGATTTTTTCAGTCTCAGTTCTGTGACGTAAATTACATTTATCATCAGGATATAAGACAAGATATCTTTTCACTGAATTGGTCTAGAAGCATAATTCTTGTATCTTCCTCGTTGGAATCTGTGTCCCATAAGCTTTCCAATTATGTATTAATCATGACTCTGTCGTAATTAGAGGGGTCACCAGGGCCCCCAACGTGAGAGTCTATTATTTCGTTCAAATCCCTGGCGGGCGTAGAAAGGTTAAAAATTATTTCATTCAGCGAACAGTATGGTCTTGTATTTTCAGGTTGCATAAATGGTCGGGTATAGATCTTTCCAAGTACGGTAAGTGTTTAATAAACTCATGCCACAATGAACCAGACAGAAGCTAAAGTAATATTAAACGTTTGGCGTTTTCTTCAGTTATTTGATTTGGAATTGCGTTCTTTTCAACACCATAGCTGTATGAGACGTGGACTTAAAGCACAATGGGGATCCGAACCACATGAGCTCCCACCGGGAATCGAACTCGGGTCTTCGGTAGATAATTGTGCAAGATAATCCCAAAACATCGTATTATTACCTTATCAACTGAAGATACAGAACGTATTTTAAGCGAAGGTTCTTATTATGACCTGCGCTACTCATTACGTTGACAAGCTGGTCTAGTAGCTAGCGCACGCGCCTTTGATGAACAGGATTCCTAGTTCGATTCCAGGTCCTAGATCCTTGAAATTTGAACGCATTACGGTACTTAAGCTATATGTAGTTCCGTGTCTTATATGGCCTCAGTGCTAAAAAGTGACGCTAAACTAAACCATTTTTAAGTTGACTTCGGTTTTCGGATTAAAGTATAGGATCTGTGTTTTGCCAGCTATTATTATTTGTTAGTGTAATTCTCTGTAACGAGTAAACAGCTTTACAAGTTAATGGTAAGTGCCGGGATATCCAGTTTCTGCTCCGGTCTCAACAGGCAATACACCCAGACAGCTGAAACCTTATTGACTTCCAAATGATCGTACAGAATCTCATGAACCTGGTCTGTACAGTCCGCAACAAAAAACCTGCAACATGAGCATGTAAGTTTATTGTGAAACGATGAAGTCTTTTGTTCCAAAATAAATGTGCAAGGGAGGACGCCAAGGTTTCTCCAGGCGTGATTCGTGCCATTTAGACGGTATGTTGATTCCCTGCGCTGTTAGACGTAATTTCACAATAAACTTACATGTTCATGTTGCAGGTTTTTAGCTGCGGACTGTACCAATACCTGCATGTGAATTGTTCGTTATTCGTCTGTCTTTCAGCAAGATGTTTTGCCAGTTTTAAATCGATCAACTCAATGAGAAACCGTACTGTTGGTTTCTACAGATTTGCCAGCCACTTGTAATCGGTGAGTGGTTTCAAAAATTTTAACATCGTCTTTCCGCAGAAAGAAGATAATGGGTTTTTGAGGATTGATTGTGTCCTCCATATTTTCAAAGTTACTCGCAGAAGGAGGCTAAACCACACTTGAATAAAATCAGTTCTAACAAATAACACTCTCCAGTTTTGATCTATAGAAATTCATTTTTCCTTAACATCAGTGGACTTTTTTTTTAACTATCATCAGCACTGTATTGTTTAAGCTACAAAAACAATTCCCAGATCTTTAAAATCTCGTAAAAGTAAAAATCTACAGAAGATTTCACGTGATGTGTTTTTTCTTCGCGGTGTACAATTCTAAAATCGAGAAACTCATAAGACCCATGTTTTCCACAGCAATAGTGATCATAGATTACAAGGTTTATGAATAAATACACCTTGGTTCAATCATATTATTGAGGAGGATTCTCCATTAGCGTTGAAATTTACGTATAGGCAACCACAAATGCATCGATGCAATGTTGGGTTAGATAAAGCATACGAATATTTTCATTACTGAAATATCCACTGTGGTTGTAGTATCTCTAAAAATTGCCAATGTATGGGTTGTTAGTAAAAGTTTGAAGTGCAAAGCGCCAGAACATAACTGGTTATACCGCTAGTAGCTCGAGTGGTAGACCAGTCCTCTGGGAAGCGGGATATACAGTACTGTAGCTCGTTGTTGCTTTTTAATTGCCATTGCGTAGTTGATTTAAAGATAGTAATGCAAAAATGATGAGTATGTTGGGATGTTACTGAGAAAACATTATAGTTTGCACACAAAACCAACTTTTTTCCTTTAAAGATCAAGATCTACGGGTATTATTATTTAAAAGAAGATCAGGTCAATCTTGTGCCTGCTTGTGATAATAGTAACTGGCTAACTCTTTTTAACGGTGGCAACATGTAATCCTAATGTCATTTTGCTGAAGAAAAGTTGGGTAGTTTGTAATTTTACTATTCAGAGATTCTTAACTTTTGAACGTGACTGTACAACTCCGTAGAGTACCTTTCACTGTTGCTGTTAGGTTTTGTATTATTGTCTTCTTCTTCTTCTGTCAGACCATATAATAATGTTTAATTTTTTGATTCATCGTAAGTACTAGTAGTTGTGCAGAGATCTACTAACAACTACGATCATAAGTTTGACAGCAGATTTACATGTGAAAATTTTCTCAACATATAACCCTCAACACATGTTGGACCATGATTGACAAAGTAAAGTAAATACTAAGTGAAAGTTCACCACCGAATAACTATGTGACGTTTTACAGGGTCTCTTCTACGAACTTTCTCACAGACTGCGGTGGCTCAGTGGTAGAGCATTCACCTCTGATGCATGGGGTTCTTAGTTCGATCCCAACTCGCGCCAAGTAAGCTTTGTGGTGGACAAATACCGTGTGCGTGGGTTTTCTCTGGGTTCTACCGTTTCCTCCCACTTTTCTCATTCCACCATTTCATTCAGTTCTTATCATCATCGTCTCCTTTAGACTAGCCGGCATGACCGTGGGACGTAAAACTCAAAGATTGCATTTCATTTCTTCCTCTATTGTCTATGGTTGACACATTTTCCTTCGTTTGATCAACACTGCTTCCACGCTTCTTCATAGCCAAATGCCTTTGTGTTCGATCTCTCATGGGGTGCTAACCTCGGATACAATCGCTTCACGCTAGTCCACTGTATTTAAGTAAGCAAAGATGAACACTTTGTTATGACATTTTTTTCTCAGTGTGTATGTCTTATCATTGTGAATACGACTTATTACTGTAGAGATACCCTAATCATTCGCTGAAGCAAATTCCTGTTTTGATGTGGATAATTATACTTTCTTGGGAAGAAACCAGGTATACTTAAGAAGCAGATCATGACATGGTATTAATTTTATATTCTCATACTGAACCTTAAGCTCGAACTTGCTTAGTACAAATCCCGTATGTTCGGATCCCACATACGCGTAAGCTGTCAGTTGACGTCTCATATAACCTTAGTGCCGCGGAGTGGCTCAGTGATAGAGTGCTGATTTCTGGTGCGAGTGTCCTGGATTTGATTCCAGCTGATGTGAGTTTGTGATTGACGCTATTGTGTCCGTGAAGTTTCTCTGGATTTCCGCGTTTCCTCCCAGACTCTATTTCACCAATTTTATTAGCATTATCTTTCATTAATAATTTGTCTCCATTTGTTATTTTTATTTCTTCTAATGGGCTAGTGAATAGATAAGTAAGACTCCTAGTGATTTCTGGGACCGTGGTGGCTCAGGGGTAGAGCGTTCACCTCTGGTACATGGGGTCCTTGGGTCGAGTCAGTTCGCGCCAAGTGAGCTTTGTGGTGAACAAATACAGTGTGCGTGGGTTTTCTCGGAGTTCTCCCCTTTCCTCCCACTCTTCATTCCACCGTTTCATTCATTTCTTATCACCGTCTCCTTTAGCCTAGCCGGCATAACTGTCGGACATAAAACTTAATTTCATTTCATTTTTTCCTAGTGATATCTGAATTGAAAGGTAGCCATCAAACCTAAAAAGGTTGGTCACTCCTACCCTGTAGAGTATAATTGATTGAATGTTAAAAACTAAAGATTTTATTTATTATTATTTTGATTACAATATATCTCACATACTGTCTAATATTTTTTTGCTGTTTTTTTTTTCTGATTTGGTTATTAGATGTTCGAAATTGTGAATAAGTAGTTTCTTCGTTTTACAGTCGTTTGGTGACTTGATTCACCGGCCTCTTCTGGTAGACCTTACTGTGGAAGAAGGTACACGGTTGAAAGTAATTTATGGATCAGCAGATGGCTTTCACGCCGTCGACTTAGATTCAGCTTCAGTCTACGATATTTATTTGCCAAAACATGTAAGTGCAGTAAGTAGAGATTTATTACTTCTTAAAGTTAATGTAGTTTGTGAAATTAGAATGTTGTTTATTAATACGAGGGATCTCCAGAAAGTAACACACGTTTTGAAATAAAATGTAACAGAATAAACAAACCAAACTGTATTATATACATTTGAAAGTTACACTCTCAAGCTATTTTTCTCATAATCGCCATGCAAATTAAGGCACTTATCACAAGATTTTTAATACCGTCCGGGTAGAAATCTGCCGTCTGCGACGTCAACCACTGGCTTACAGTTCAGCGTCATTATGAAAGCGTCGTGTAGCGAGCCATGTCTTTACCGCTGGGAAGAGATAACAGTCGCTTGGCGCCAAATCCGGGCTGTATGGTGGGTTATCGAACACCTTCCATCCAAAACCATCCAAGAGCTCTCGGGTACGCTTAACCGTGTGTGGACGTGTGTTGTCGTGAAAAAACAACGCCTTCGCGCTAAGTTTTCCCCGGCGCTTGTTTGATGGATTTCAATTGGCTAGTAGTTTCTTGCCAACAGAAACCTAATCACAAAACTCACCTCACAAGAGGCAGTATTTTCCATTGCAGCGCACATTGTAACACGTCACAGAAAGCACAGCAAGAGCGTCATAGTCTTCATGCTACCTCAGCTGGATGCGTACTGAGTGTGGCAACGTTCTGACACCAAGGAGGCGACTGTAGCCCCGCTCACTGTCGCGATAGGCCAAAACGTCTTGTACTTTCTGCACAGCCCTCGTATTATACATTTTTCATTTTCTTCGTAATTGTCTTACGTGATTGGTTTCAGCGTTAGTCATATATTGAAGTAGCTCGATTTACATTTTCTTCGTATTAAAGAAAGAAAGAAGAAAAAAGCGAAGGGACATAGCATTCAGTTAGGTATATAAAAATAATATGTAATGATTACTCATCAAATAGTTTAGTACGATTGTACTGACCAAATACTTAATCGAAATAAATACAGCTACTTACCCTAAAATCAGTAAATATTATGGCATGCACTTAACTCTCGTTAGAATTTCTGATTTCCCATGACAAGTAAACATATTTTATCGTCTTCTATTAATCTAAATACTAGCATTAAAAACCCAAATCATTCGTTGCCTGACATAACTTGCATATTATTAAGTATTCTGCCTTTTGGCAGGTCCTGGAACTAATGAATTGTTTGGTGTGGGCTTGGAAATGTTTCTTCCATATTTCTCAATCTTCACCTTCTTCCCAATATTTTCTTCTATTTTTCAAATAATCAATCAGTTGTGTTAACATTCTTCGCTTTCCTGCTATGGTAATAAGATGTGTCCAATCGAATTGGTCTTCCTACAAAAGATTCTGGCTACAAGCGCTGTCTTCTGTCCTATTCGTTTTAAAACATCTTAGTTTGTTACTCTCTCTCTGTCGATTTTTTCTTCTCCATCTTCTTCCAACGCCACATTTCGAAGCTCTCGAAAGATTTCTTCTCTAACGTCCGCAATGTTCAAGCTTGTGAGCCATACAGTCCAATACTCCATATATAGCACTTGACTAACTTGCATAACCATTTACATAATCATTCAAATATCCAACACATTATACTTTTGGTAATTGAGATAAACAAACACAGCCTTAAATACAAATAAAAACTGGCCAAAGAAAACGCTTATTATTGCTAGCCTCTATTATAGCTTTGGCCTTTATCAGACACGTTGACTACTGCCAGTGCTTTCCTTCCTATATATATTATATCTTCGTCCCGTTCTTTATATTCATAATAGCTTGTCTCACACTTTCTGTTGCATCTGTCTTCTCTGATGAAGGCAATGATATATAGCCGAAACAGTAACACAGATGAGTAATACGAGGGAGGATCACAAACTAACGTTACAAGGCTGATATTTCTGGAGTTTCGTCTGTAATAGAAGAATAAGTGGTAATTTTAATACATAGGGTTAGCAACTGTGCAAAGTTTCAGTCGCCTGCCACGTATAGCGCTAAAAACGTTGTAGTAAACACGAAGGGTAACTCGTTTAGAAAACTGGTCTCGCGAAGAAATCCTCTCAGTTATTCGATTTTTGTGGGCGAAACATGTAACCGCGGCTCAAATTCACGGGCAGCTAGTAGAGGTTTACGGAGACACTAATGTCTTGTTAGCATATCACAAAATAGTGTTAGAAGTTTGCGGCTGTAAATAAAATGTCACCGACGAGGAACGCAGTGGCCCTTCCCAGCACGGCATCAAACAGATTTGAACACAGCTTGCGTGGTTCAGGACAACAGTAGAATCACGTTACGGTATCTGATGGCAGAATTGGAAATGTCGTTCGAATGCATTCCTTACTTCGCTTCAGACGAGGAGGTGGAACACTTCGCGACAGCTTTACTGAATACGCAAGGACAGGATTTTTACCAGGAGGGAATCTTCAAACTCATCCCACGATACGATAAGTGCTTCAACCGATATAAAGATTATATCGAAAAATAACCTAATGTATATACTATCTGTTGGCTGTATTCCTTGTATGAAGTAATATACATACACGTTTCACTGCAGGCTTTGTAAACTTACTTTCCGATCATCCCTCGTAATAAATGTGAGATTTTATTTTTTTATTTAAGTTACAAGGTGAAATTGTCCATCATTACCGAGTCTTAATTCAGAACCCGGATAAAAGTGAGGAAGAGGAATGTCCTCATCCATGGTATTCTGTGCTGTTAAGTAAGCCCGCATGATATATAATGTTGGTTGCAATCAGGCAAGGCGTTCTTTGAAACCACGAGAAGTGTCCATAAATTTTGACCCATGCCAATCCTCCACGAACCGGGAATAGAAAAAAAAACTGCTTCGTACACGATTGCATTAGGGAGAGATCTTCTGTGGCAAAATTGGGTGACTACGTGATTCCCGTTTACGTGAAAAGCTGATGATAAACGCTTTATTTCATCATTATTGAAGATACTTAGTTCCAAAACTAGAAAGAGCAATATTTAAAAAAAAAAATGACAACATAGTAGCGCTTTTGTGTAGTTCAGCGATTAGGGCGCGTGATGCCGGGATCGATTCCCGTTAGGGGAACAGTTTTCTGGTAGATTTAAAAGCCATAGAATTCATGTTCATTGAGCATTCCAAAGCAAATGGGAAACTATTTGAATTGAGACAGAGAGGATTCAGATGCAGAAAGATATAAATATGGCGTTAGAAGTCGACGAACTGACCACACATCATCAATATTTTCTCCAGCAGACTATACGACCCAGATCCAGCATTCGTGGGTTGCATTTTTTTCTCCCTAAGATGTTACTTGTGTCTAATTGGTCCAGTTGAATAATTAAGTGTAGAGGTTGCCATTTGCTTCTTGGATAATTTATAATGATCTTTATTATGAACTAATTTTGAGGATACTCATTTTATTACGGTTATGCTATGAGTTATCTATGATCTACATAGAACGAGACGTATGCAAGAGGTGTCATAGCAATAACCAAAACTTTCTTAATAATCTAGACATCTAACAAGGTGTTCCTCCTGATAGGTCTTCAAAACTACTACTGCCCTGACTTTGGAAAAGCCCAGTAGTTTTGTTACTCGACTCGAGACGAGGTTATGGAACTTCCTGTACTCATGGTGGGATACGTAAAGACGTGAACCTCTGAAATTCACTTCTGTCATCATATTTGTCAATACATGGATCTTACATGTTGAATTGTGAAAGCTAGCTGACTTCAGTGCTTGGGAACAGTTTCAAAGACGCAATTACATAGCAGTTTTACAGATAAAGAATTCATTAATTAATCACAATTTAGTTTTGAAATATCCATCATTTCCTTTCGCTGTTCGTTGAATGTCCTTTGAAGAATATTAAACTAAAAGTACAATCACGGACAAAGTTTAACGATGATATCGATGAGCGTCCGTGACATTATTTTGTGCATTGGACTTTCGTTTCATGTGCTCTCTGTTCACGTTTAATCCTTACCCGTGGGAAAGGAGCTCTCAACGTGCTCTCACTTTGCTAATACGTCATGATAAGGCTCCAGCCAATAAGAGTGCATGTGCAGACGAAATGAATAAAAATTCCTAATATGTGAGGGGTTTGGGACTTCATTTTACGCCTGGGGCGGGGCTTCGTCAGAGAAATGGGAAAAGCGAAAGACTATTCTGGAAGATGGCGACATGAGAATTAGACCTGCGTGATATAACATCCAATTTCAATTTGGTAGTGATATTATTTTCTTAACCTTTGCGTACTTACTACAACAAAGTAAGAATCTAACTGTGAAAACTTGCCAAATATTCTCAGGTTGAATTGTGGATGCATTGGATTCATTGATGCCCTCGTCTGTGTTGTGCATAATAAGTTTCTTTATACTATGTTTTCTATAATACAATCAATTTGGTGAAGTATCTTGTTTCAAAGGAATCACTATAAATTGGCACTAAGCTTTGTCAGTGCACTCGTACTGCAGAACAAAAGCCATAAAGAAGGATCTTTATAGCACTCATAAGTAATGGCTTTGTTGGCTTTTAAAAGGATTAAGTGAAATAGTAAGGAAGATCCGTCTTGTTACTGAAAAGGAATTTTAATTAATCTATGATCAACGAGGAATGAAGCTTGTACAATATCAAAGGGAGGGATTTAGTGTCAGGAAGTAAAATAAAATTTCATTGTTAAACATTAAAATCGCTGATGTGTTGAAAACTCATTTTGTTTGTAATTGCAGACACAGGGACCTATATCACCGCACTGCATTGTGACTCTACCTAATTCCAATGGAATGCAGTTGCTGTTGTGTTATGATAATGAAGGAGTTTATGTGAATACGTATGGGAAGGTAAGTATTGAATTTAGAAACTTAAAGCCATATGCGTGGTCGAAGTGATTCAACGACTGTTGGAAGTAAAAATGTAATGAGAAAAAAAAAAAAAAGAGCTCAGTTTAATTGAGGCAGAAATTATTAGTGAATTGTAGTAGTATTAGTTATAGATTGTCTTTTGTTTTAGTTTGAGACAGGAGCGCACCCACGGAGAAAGTCAACAGGGTCCGGACCCCCCTTTCGCCCCCCTCAAAAAAAAAAAAAAAAAAAAAACTTACTAACTCAGCATACATGTGTACACTTTCTCAATAAAACTCTACTTGTTTAACAGTGAAATGGCTGATGTAGCATGAAAATTTTATCTTACGCCTAATCTCTACCCTTTCTCTTTTATAAACAACCTAGTTCTATAATTTTTTTCTGATAATATAGGTGGAAGTATTTTACAATTACTTATCGTTTTTTCGAGTACAGAATACCGGTAATATCCATTCAATACTACACAGATGTAGTGACTTGTAGTATTGGAGCCCCTCCCAACAAAAATTTCTGGGTGCGCTCCTGGTTTGAGAGTTGGTGATATGTTAGAATTTCAGCATAGAGTTGGAGAACAAAATACTGAATTTGTGAGGTACTGTCGTGTCAAACATGTGAAGTAAAAGTCTATACAGAAGTATGTGCGGTTTCACTATTTTGGCGTAACTGCTTTCAACTATGTTTTGTTTTAGTCCGTCTAGTCAGTACTATTATTTGCATATAATATCCGACATTGACTTTTACTTAAAAATATATAGTCAATCCTTACACAAAATATTAAGTTCTGTTTCTGTTTCATAAATTATTATAGAAAGAATTTCAGTCCATCATGTAATATCTTATCCAGTTAAATAAATCCTTTCTGCCTGTATTTAACCACATTGTGTTCCATTACATTCCTACTTCCAGTGACTTGTGATAGATAAAACGTACACTAAATACAGGGGCTGACAACGCTGCTGTAATTCCTACCTGGTTTCATTAACAGAAAATACCAGGTACCTAGCTGGATGAATCGCGCGCTATATTTACTGTCTTCTGCTACACTTTTGGTTGGCATCATACATTATCAGGGTCGTCTTTTCACCTGTGGCACCTATGGTGAACTCTCGTGTCTGGGTGATCCCGCGAAGTGTTTCTTTCATCTTGGCGAAAAGATAGTAGTCCCACGGACCCAAATCTGGATTATATGCTGTAGTTCCCTTCATCGCCAGTTAGTAGAATTGCCAGCATAGTACCCCATGTGACTACTAAACAATCAATTGCAAGCGTGTGTACGTTTTCCCACTATCGTGAAAAGAAAATTCTAAAGTAGATATGTGATGCAAGGAGGAATTACGAAATCTTCATGACTAACACCGTTCATCTAATATCGTTAATGTTATGAAAATTAGAACGGGTTATGAAGCCAGGATGGAAAATAGTATAAATGTCTTCAAAATATTGATTAGAACGAACCCAACAGCAAAAATAACAGGCATAAATCCAGATGGGACGACGTATTATAATGGATTTGAGAAAAATTGAAATAGAAAATCGAAACTGGATCTAATTATCTAAGGATTAGTAGAAAGCTTTTGTGAATGCAGCTTTAAACGTTTGGACTCCATAGGCCATGGAGTGAGGTTTTTTTTTTCCCTCCAAAGTCACATTTAACAAAGAATTATAGAAAAACGGATATAATTGAAATATGTTTGAATGTAAGGATGAGAAAGTACGGACGGAATTCTCGTACGCTGTTCGCCAGTAGTAAAGATGATTAAAAAAAAGAAAAGTGTTAGTATTTTAGTTGTAACTTGAATAACGCAAGGGAGAGAAGGAAAAAAGTCGCTGAAACATAAGTATGTTACCTTCTTGATAATAATTCTAACAGCCTATTGCTTAACATGATACAAGAAGAAATGTACTCATTTTGTGTGTTTCCTTTCGCTTTTTGTATTGTTCATTCTGGATATCCTGAAGTTAGTATTAACCATTAATACGAGGGAGGATCAGAAACTAAGGTAACAAGGCCGATATTTCTAGAGTTTCGTCTGTTACAGAGGAATGAAAAGTGTGTGGTAATTTTAATACATAGACTTGGCAACTGTGCAGAATTTCAGCAAGCTGCCACCTACGGTGCTAGTTGTAGGTAAACACAAATGGCGACTCGTTTGGAAAACTGATCTCGCGAAGAAGTCTGCTTAGTTATTCGATTTCTGTAGGCGAAACATGTAACCGCGGCTCAAATTCACGGGCAGCTGGTAGAGGTTTACAGAGAGACTGTACAGGGTGTCTACTGACCTGGAAAACCTTGAAAACCTGGAAATAACCTGGAATTTACTTTTGGACCTGGAAAACCTGGAAATAGCCTGGAATTGGACGAGGAACCTGAAAGTTTTAAAATTGTTTTTAAAATATTGTTTTTTGGGTTGGTATGGAATAAGTATATTTTTGTAAAATGCAAGAAAGTTATATACTACAGTGTAAGTTAAAAGCCAATAATAACTTATTCAGTGGAGACGAAGTTCAGAAAGAGAGAGACGTGAGCAGAGTGCAGGCGGTGAATGTTTTTGGAAAGTATGTTGAGGGTACAAGAAGAGACTGAATAAGATTTTATTTGTTTGGCATGGTCGTTCTGAATAACAGTGACTACAAAAAGAGCTAAATTAGTCCACGATGTTGAGAGTAAGGTAATTGAAAAAGTTAAATTTCATGATCTATTAAGTTTGTGTCTTAAGAACCTACATTTCAGTCATTTTTTTTTTCTTTTCATCTTGTCACTTAAAGAAACTATCACTTGCCGTATGCATTCCCTAATTATAACCAGTTTTTGTTAAGAACTATATAAAATTGCATTAACTTATACGTGTTACAATAAATGTCACTCTACTGAATAGACCTGGAAAAAAAGGAAAAATAAACCTTGAAAACCTTGATAAAACCTGGAATTTGAAAATGAACATTTAGTAGACACCCTGCTGTAATGTCTCGTGAGCATGTCGCAGAATGGTGTCCAAAGTTTACGACTGGTAGAGAAAACATCACCGACGAAAAGCGCAGTGGCTGTCCCAGTGTTGCGTAATGAAATACACATATATAATTCCATGTATCCGCCAATTCTCAGTTCTAGCTGTTAACCAGTAGGAATGTAAATAGCATTAAATTCCTTTACTGCAAAATAATTCCCTAAAAGAAAACAACCAGTACTGACAATTAACGTCCACACATCCCATGAGCGCGATAGTTTACCATAGAAGGGTTGAATAGGTTCTCATCTGTTCAAAATCACTGCAAATCTCAATTTCAAATAACAACTAATAAACTTTATGTGTGTAATTCAATAACAAATAACATGCACGAAATTTAATAATGGAAATCCTCCTTTGAAATAAATCAATTTCTCAAATATAACACCCAAAGAGAGAAGTAAGACTCTTCACTTTTTTTTTCTTTCCAAGGATTTGTTTAACAGCAGAATATTTAAATATAAAATCCCCAATTTAAAACGCAATAAAGTTATTCTTATTGAGACGTGAAATAATATAGGAAATTATCTACCCAATATAATTATGACCAGGGTTTGACGCTGTAATTTAAATTTATAGTTAAAACAAATAACATAAAAAGGCTTCGTATAGACAGTCAAACCAAGGCATTTACTGGTTACGCAAGATGACCAATTCAAACTTTCTTTCCTTTATTTCTTTTTTCTTTCCTCGGACGAGATAATAAGGAAAATGAAATGGAAATTGCGAAATTCTAACATAACATAAATTACCATACATACCATAAAGCTATTTCATTCATTCTCTCTCTCTCTCTCTCTCTCGCGCGCGCTCTCCAAACCTGTTTTCCTTGCCGAGCAATTTAGAGGTCAGAATAATGCTTCGGTCTCCTTACAGCCATACTCCATTAGTTTCCTGTCTTCATAATTTAAATATCACCAATTCCACTTCCCACCATCACGTTACGAGAAACTTATTAACTCCTGCAGTACCTAGGTGAAAATACGCCGTCCGCTAGCTGAGCAGCAAGCAGCTGGCTGCAGCGACAACTAGCGACACACAGCGGAAGCTCGCGCGCTTCCACCACAGGTATTGCCAAGGTCAACCGGTTACGAGTATCTCACGAACTTATTGTCATTTTAAAACGGAGATTTTATTAACAAACATTTTACATATTTTTATTTTCGGACTAAACGCAACACCAGCACGGCATCAACAGATTTGAATACAACTTGCGTGGAGGAGCTGATTCAAGATCACACGAGGACCATTACGGCATTTGATGGCAGAATTGCTAATATCATTCGGAAGCGTTTGTCACATTGTGCACGATATTCTGCAGAAGAGGCGGTGAAACACGTGGGTTGAGGCACGTGCCTGAACACATAAGGACAGGCTTTTACCAGGAGGGAATCTTCAAACTCATTCCACGATGCGACAAATGCCTCAACTGATACGGAGAATGTCGAAAAATATCCTAATGTATCTACTATCTGTTTGGATGTATTGGTTGTATGAAATAATATATACACGTTTCTCTGCAGGCTTTGTAACCTTACTCTCTGATCACTTCTCGTAGAAATATTTATGTGTTATATTCAATAGTAGAGATGGGCGTATACTTTAATATGATATACTCCGAAATTTCTTCTTTACATTAATTTTCATAGCGGCATCTTTCTTAGTGAGACTGTATAGATAAACGTTTCTAGTTGGACGGTACACTTGAATATTCATATATGCAAAACACACGGCCGTTGGTGCTTCACATTTTTTTACATAGGGAATGTTTCGAAAGCTAAAACAATGCTAATCTTAACGAAATGAAAAGAAGGGAAATATTATTCCTTACCTCTTAATTCGAGCTCTCTTATTTGCGTGAAAGTATTTTTGTAATGTAGAGAGGATCGAACTCACCAGTAGTTTTTGGGTTTTGAAAACATTTTAGTATTTCAAAGCCGAAAATCGATTTTTCATAAAACGAAAACCGAAAATGAATGAAACATGAACAGCACTAGTGTATATAACTTTGTGATTTGGGTTGTTATAATTTTATATAACTTTGTGATTTGAGTTGTTACCCATTCTTCAGTTGTAAATGATTGTTTTTTTGTTGCAGGTGTCGAAGAACATAGTTCTTCAGTGGGGCGAAATGCCAACCTCCGTGGCTTACATTGGAACTGGCCAGATCATGGGTTGGGGCAATAAAGCCATTGAAATTAGAAGCGTAGAGACTGGACATTTGGACGGTGTTTTCATGCACAAGAAAGCACAAAAACTGAAGTTCCTCTGTGAAAGGAATGACAAGGTAACTTCATTTGTTCTTGCTTTTATGTTCATCAGATCTTCTCTTTAGGTTCTCTATTAATACACTTGTGATCTTTTCTAATTTATAAATAATAGAGGAAACGAAGGTCCTGAAATACTTTCATATACGAAATAATTCATATGACAGATGAAAATCATGAGTTTTTTAAATGTAAAAGATCAGTGTTTAACAGCTTCATGCCTGCTTTTAACCTTTTTTAATATATATAACATAACCTGAACCAGTAAAGACGGAATTTTCAAGTATAATTTCAGAAAACCGATACCGATGAAAAGTGTACATTATGTATGCTTGAAGAGAACCACATTTATTGTATTTTATGTTCTTGAATTTTACATCTCATGCTGTCCTTTATGCTAAAGGGCATGGGGGAGATAAGAAACGAACGGTTGAAGGACACTATATATAATATCCATGCGCTCCTTTGGGCTAAAGGGCATAATCATGGGACATTAACCATTTTAAATTTCAACGATAGGATAAAGTCTTCATTATTCAATTAAAAAGTATTACGTTTTTTTTTAAAGCGTCGAGGCATTGTTGAACACGTTACGCAGTTTCACGCCTTTCTGCTTCGAGACATAGGATGTGATGACGTCATAACTTGAAAGAAGATTTTTTTGTTAAGTCTGTTTTTATTATTTTTGGGGGGCGGGCTTACATTTGCACTAGAAGATTGAAATTTTGCACGGACATTCAGTGCACCCTGTAGTATGTTTCAGATCTGCGTTAACACAGGGAGGGGGGGTCCAGAGGGGCAAAAAGGTTAAAAAATATATTCTTTAACAAAAAAATCCCTTTATTTGTGATTTTCCTGCCTCAGAAACTGTATATGGTGGAGACACGTGAATAGTGCCGTTTAAAAGACTGTTCTATTCTGAAGAGAATGAGGTACGAACCATGATCCTAGAATAAATGGGGATGTCTCAGGAAATGTTTACCTGAAATCCTGTTTTATACGGGAATCTCGCATATTGTGAGGATATTCTTAGCACATTGGTAAATATTTTTTTACCTTACTTTTCTTGATAGAAACTTGAAATGTTAAACACACATTTCGTTCACCCCTTAGTATTTTTAGTTGATTTTGAGATTTGTGCGTTAACACAGGAGGAGGTCCAGAGGGGCCCAAACTTAGAAAAAAGTTTTTTTCCACTAAAAATCCCTATTTTCCCTCAAAATTTCCCGCCTCAGGGAAAATGTGAATTGTACCGTTTGAAAGGCTGTTATATTGTGAAGAGACGATGACTGTAGGATAAATAGGGATGATCCTGTAGCTGCTTGACTGAAAGTCTATAATTTACTTTTAAAAAGACAACATTTAAAAGGTTTAAACTTAAAGAAATTAATTTTATTTCAGAACGAACCGAAAGTGAGAACGAACCCAGCCCCTACTTACGTGATTTTATCTTGGCAGTATTGAATTTTGTTTCTTTTTAAATTAATTTTTTCCTTTCTCTTTTAAGAGGAAACATGTAACAACACGTTTTTTTTGGTTATCATTTTAGGTTTTCTTTTCGTCGGCCAAAGGCGGTTCTTCATGCCAGATCTATTTCATGACCCTCAACAAACCTGGAATGGCTAATTGGTAAATGTGGAACATGTATTCGGAGCTACATGGATCTATCATCACTTAGTGTGTCCAGGTGCTCTTTCTTCGTCTTCTCCTCATTCATTAATTCCGTTTTATTGCTACGTTTCTTAGAACTGTGGAAAGGAAATTTTGAAAGACATCAACTTTTTATATATAAACTTTATACTTCCCATCAGGGTCTGTTGTGTGGGTGCGTGCATGCGTGTGTGGATGAGCGTTTGATGGTCATACAATTACACAAACACTGTAACAATTCATTCGTGAATGATATTTAATGGTTTGTACCTCATGGTTGTAAGAAGTAGGCTTGCACAGTTTAAAGACTGCAGTCATTATTCTATATATAAATACACAATATGGTGTATCCTTTTTGTTTTTATTATTATTAAAAGGAAAGAAAAAAAAAGGTAAAATAAATTTGTATTTGAAGACTAAGACAAGTCTTAAGACTCCGTGTAACTTGCAAATAACTAATTGTATGTCTTTTGTTGGATGCTTGTTTCGAATGAGTGAGGAGCGCGTGTGCGAAGTTGTTGAATGTTCCCGTGAATTTGAAATATTCTGTACAAAGGTTGTAAAGAGTGCATGATATTTGTATTAGAGTAATTCTGTATGATTGTTTGTTTTGCATAAAATTATTATTATTATATTATTATTATTATTGTGTATGTATCACAAATTTTGTATGAAAAGCAGAAAATATTCTCTTTTGCATGGAAGGCAACATATTCATTATATATATTAAAATACAAGGCCAGAACAACTAAATCCCAATGAAAACATATTTTAAAAAGGTGCTCATATGGTTTAGCAGAATGAAATACGCATGTTGCAGGCATACATTAAATTCTGTGGGAATGCTTTCTATCTTCATAATGGTTGTCAGGCATAAAGGTGAAACTTCCTATTTTCAAAGAATGTCACACTATTTCGGGTGGACTTTCATACATCATTAGATTCGTTGAACTACACAGCAAAAAACGAGGTGTTAAAAGAACACAAAATGACTACCACTTTAGCGTGTTTCTTGTGTGTTAATTTAACACCAAAGACATCCCCTTCCGACCATACCAGAGGTAGCTAGCTAGTAATAGTCAATGAGAATTTGAATTGGATTTTATTGTTTGCAGTGAGCAAAACTTACACAGAACATTTGACATGCCAAGTAATGAATAACGTGAAATGTTTTGATGTAATCGGTCGCGAAAATAGTTTTGTAAGCCTATAAATTGTCTAACAACAGTTACATGAGGAGCAGTGCTGCCATCTGTTATTCTTATATTTTAGCACATAAAAAAAACAGATGGCAGAACAGCTACTCAAACAACTCATAGGCTTATAAAACTGTTTTTCGTATGTATTAAAATATAAGAACAACAGATGGCACTACTGCTACTCATGTAGCTGTTGTCAGACAATTCATAGGCTTGCAAGCTTTGCTTATAGGAAACAATAAAATTCAATGCAAATTCCCACTGACAATTACTTGTTACTTCTGATATGCTTGGAAGGCGATGTCTTTGGTATTAAATTAACACACAAGTAATACCCTAAAGTGGTAGTCATTTTGTGTTGTTTTAACACCTCATTTTTTATTTTGCTGTGTAGGTAAATACTGACAAAAATAACTACGTTGGACGCCGGAAGTAAAAACATAATTTGTTGGTCAGTCAATTGAAAGTTTCACCACTTGTTTCGCCGTACCTAATGGAGCTCCGCCTCAAATATTGACATTGTTGATTTGTACCAGTTTTTTTTTTTTTCTCCACCTACGTGGGTGGTGTCCAAGAAAATCTTTAGGTAGTACTGTTAAAATTTGAATAATTGTTCGCCTCGTTTGAAAACATTGAAAACGAATATTCGGATATTGGAATAACAGAAGAAAGAAAGAAAAAAAATAGAAATAATTTGAGCAGCACTATCTTTAGCGTTTGAATGTAAATCGTCGAAAGTAAGCTTGTAAATTCTGTATAGGTGAATACATTCACAAGCCGCTCTTTACGTTTAGCCACTCATTTATAAGTTCTGTATGTAAAGTAGCTGTATTTTCAGAATGTAATTTGTTTCGGAAAACCAGAACATATTTTGCCTAATATATAATTTTAAATGATGTTCTGTAACGCGTATATCAATCTATTTCGGTGGATTTCGATCTTCAATTTATAGTGTAACTTTTTAAAAAATGATAATAATGAAACACTAACTAAAATTTGAATTTTGTTCTGTAGTAAAATGTCGAATTTTCCCGTAAAATTCAATTTCATTATTTTTCCATTGAGGATGTTACATAAATTAATATTAACGAAAGAAAATGAAGAACCTTGCCTTCATAGACATTAACAGTCCCTGTAGAGCGTGATATGTCCGTAAATCAGCATCCGTTTGCCATCTGCCAACCCAGTGATCGTTTTTCTTTTTCAATAAAAGGTTCAGAACTAAAATAACATTATGGTGTTATTATGTTCGTATATTTAGTAAAACAATATAAAAAATTTAACCACGTCCAAATGCACTTTAATTGCACTGAACTATTTCAGCAATCCCTGTTCCCTTCGTCAGTAGCTTTTCGGAAGCTCGCACGAAAATTTATTTCACTTCTCAGATTTTATTTCCGTCTGTCCAGTTAAAAAATACACACGAGAAAAAAAAAAAAATCTGCAAAATTAAATTTTGAGGGAAAAGTCATTTGAGTTTCCGAGAGCTACTTAAGGAAGGATCAGATATTGCTACAAAAGTTTAGTGCAATTAAAGTGGATATGGATGCAGTAAGTTTTATCTTCTTGGATGAAAAGATCTAATATATTTCAATTAAAACTTTTCTAATAGGCCTTATATCTGGAGAACTACATATAGTGTAGCCAAATACAAACTTATCACTTAACTCAGTATAATATGCTTACTCCGTAGAAAATACGAAAACTCGATTTAGCGGCCGTTGAACAATTTTGTGGCCCCTGATCTAAAAACTAATTATTGGCCAAGATCGCAATCTTTTGATCATTTCTAAAATTCTTGTTACTAATATGTAAATGTGCACCAATAAGTATATATCATTAAACTAAGTACTTCTGTTGGCGATAGTTCCCGAGAGAGATCTGGTAACACTTGCTTTTACATTGTTACATAAGAAGATTTAGATTGACGAATACACTTCCAACTTTTGCAGTCGTGGAGACCTGCCAATCATCATGAGAAAATGGAAAGCATTGACATAGATTTAATTTTTGTTCCTTCGCATTTGTATTGGTTGCTGCGAAATCATTGGAGTGCCTATTCTTTTTGCTTTATGTAATAAAGATTTTTAAAGATAGAATAGTTATAAAATACATTAAAAAGTTTATTGACATGTATTAATGCGTGCCTGATATTGTAAACAAATGAACAAACGAACGTGCTCATTTTTATTTGTATTTGTAATAGAGACTGTTTAATTATTGAGTTGGTTCATGAAAGTACAAGCAGACGTCATGTTTGTTGAGTGAGTAAAGAAAAAGCTATGCAAAAGAGTAATTAACTAATGTATATTGTATAAAAATAACGGTAGTTGAATTCTTATATAGATATATATATATATATATAAATAAATAAATAAAAAAATGTACTTTATTTTATAAAAAAATGAAAATGTTTATCTGTTCCGAGTATATCTTTATTAAATTATATCTTTATCAGCAAATAAGGTATTTATTACTTTATTTCGTGTGATATTTTCTTTCCAAATATGTTCGTATATATATATATTTTTTTTTTTCTTAAACAATTCCGTAATTATTTTGAAAATTCGAAAAGCCAGTTTATTTTTTTCTTTAGTACGAGTAGGTAATTGAAACTGTTATTACGACACATATCTTGTTATTCCTTGAAACCCCTTTAACTTTTAAAAAAAAATATGGACTATAATTGCTGTATGCACTCTCTCTTTCTCTACAATGACTCATTTCATTATAAATATATATATATAATTATATGAATAAGCATTGCATACGTTGTAATAATTTCTTCTTGTATATGATATGATAATGAACGATCGTGGTGCTCATATGTTCTTGTCATAATTAACAGAATCATAATGATGTAATTTTAAACAAGAAAAGCTCGCATGACAACACAGAAAAAAATATATATAAATATAATTGCACTTTTTTTTTTATACAGCAGATGTTATATCATGTTCACCCATCATCTATGAATTAAAAAGAAAATCTTTATTTGTCCCTTGCTTTTTTTTTTTAAAGACAGTTTATTGATTGTAATCGGTGCTTCCTGTTATTTTTTTGAAGATTTTATATTTGCTTTTTGTGTGCTGCTGGGTTTCTCCTCCATTTTGTAATCACTGATTGTGCTCCTGTTTGTTTCAGTGATAGAGGTGAGGTAATAGGATGATCACATGTAAAACAGTGTACTTGAGTAATATTGTGAACTCATGCTTTTTATACCAGAAAATAAATGAATCAATGAAAAATTATGACAGTCTTTGTCTTCTCTGTCGTATCTTACAAGAATTTGCCGTCATTTCAATACAAGTTACTAACCGATTTAAAAAAAAAAGTAACGCCATCAAACTCCCAGAGGTTATTGCTGATAGGAAAATGTTATAATAAACTTGAGCGAAAAACCTTTTAGAGCTCGAAGTTACCGTATATGTGAAAAATAAGGTTTCGAAGCGTCCTAGGATCAAAACTGTGGGACCTAACCCAAGCGGTTTCGGAAATAATACGAGCAACTAATATAAGTTTATCCAAATTATTTTCCTTTGTAAAGTTCATGATCGCCTTTCCTGTTGTTATTAGTTTTTCGGTTGAAGAGCTTCAATGTAGAAAGCAGGCCCCTTTTGACATCTGTGCACATTAACTTATTTGTTTGTGTGTGCATAGATTAACCCCCCAAATGTAATACCAATTTCAATAAGGTATATATATACCACATTGCCATTGATGACCTTACATCCCACGGAAGACAAGTAGACGACACAAATGCATGACATATGGTGATAGAAGGAAAGTGAGCTCTTGGGAGAACGTCATATAAGCGCTAAGTCGAAATGAGCGGACGGCGAGAGTGAAATGCAAATGAGATGGACATGGTCATCGGAACCATCTATTAGATCATTCATATGTGACATTTCCGACAAAGTTCAGATTTCAGATGCTATAGCGTGTAACCTAGAAGTGAAATGGGAACGAGAAATAGTGATAAAACAGCAATTTTTATTTTATGATAAAACCGCAAAATATGAAACAAAAGGGTCGGTTAAGAGTTTGGAATTCAAATTATCCTAAAATAATAATAATTTCTTTTCACTTGGTGAGGAAGTTTCATGCGCAATTCCAGTTTCAATATTGACATCTTCATACATTTAGTGTAGAGTAAAAGATCGTAAATAGAATCTACATCATGTTCATATGTTCCTTGTTTTTCGACAAAATCCTTGTATTCTGAAACTAGGAAAGCAAATAAGTTCCTCGTTGCTGACGATTCTTTATCACGTGTATTAGTAGAATAAAACAAACTGATCCAAGGAATGAATCAAATTTCAGATGTTACGCGGATTTAAAGTATTTTCCATGTTGATAATAACTTAGGGTGCATGATACGGTTTTGTGTTAAATAAATACCAAGTGGGAGGGTTTCTCCAACGTTCTTTCGTCCCCTCCCCTACTTGCATTCCTTTCATTCTTACATCATTAACTCATTAATTACTATCTTGTTTTTGGGACGTTAAACTAATGCTTTAATGTGAAGTATAAATGTTAAGCAAAAACTATGTTGTCAATAACCGTAAGGCGCATCCGGGAATTGTATACGAATTTGCAATGATTGACTTCTTTTATCCGTGTACATAGTGTTCCTGAATACGATTTTATTTTTCTCAGGAATAAACTGTTTTGTGCTCGCTTTCTGGCATGGGAATTTAGTTTAGTTTCGTGATAGTATTCGTTGCTGTAAAACAGAAATTTGTAAATATCGAAATATGCAAACCTAATAGTTAATACAAAGTAATAAATACAGGAGTACAAGAAATCTTAAATGGATAAATAGCGCATAAGAATGAGTGTATACGCTTTATTGTCGTGTATTATGCACGTGACAGTCTTTCATTGTTGATGTGCTTTAGTTCAGCACTTTCATTTCTTATCTTAGAAACTACACAATGCTTACACGCCTACACTAAACACAAAATCTGGTTGTATCCCAAAGAGGAAAACAACTTGCATATGTAAGTTTATTTCTGGCACTGGATCAAGGCGACGTACGTGACAAAACAAAAATATTTTATACAATTAGCAACAACAGGCTTTTGTTTACGACAACACATTGTTGTTGTATAGAAAGGCGGTTAATAAGCATGGGGGAGGTGGGTGCATAGTAGAGGTCTGCACGGGCCAGAATTTTTAGTCCGGGCCCAGCCCGAGCCCGTGCAGACCTCTAGTGGATATTAAAATCTTTCTGTTGGTTTAGCGTGGTGGTTCGAGTTACAGAGGCACGATCGAAAGTGAAAACGAGTTGTAGTTGTGGTGTTCAGTGTTCCTGTGCAGAGAACAAGCATATCAGTTTCAAAGTATTCGAAGACCACGTTCAATCCTTCCTGCTTGTTAGATAATTCTTTATCATGCATTCGGAAAATACCAGGTGACAATTTTTTTGTTCGCTATAACATTTGCCAGAGTGTCTTTTTTGCTGAGTAACAAGGGACAACACGCGGCAACAAATCATATGAAAGGTAAAAAGCCTATGCAAATGGCCGGGTCCTCCTCAATATTAGGAACAGTTAGTGCCTTTGTGAATCAAGGAAACAAGACAGTATCTTCTGACTTGGACAGTCATTGTATTTGTACCTCACCTTTATAGAACTTAGAGGTTTCTGGTGATGTTACGTGTTCAAATGTGAATTCCATGATGCAAATGGATATGAATTCAGGAACGAAACTAACCAAACATTAGCTCAGGATAGTAGAAACCACGCTCAGGAATTCTATTTACCGATTTCTGTAATTCCTGAATTTTCATAGTTCCAAGCTTTCGACTCTCCCCCGGAGTCTTGGTCACGGAGGTTAAAAACAGGAAGAAAAAGGAACGGACTTACCAAGAGAAGAGCTGTATTGCACAAAAAACACGTTGTCCAGTGCGTCAGCAATCTCCAAATGAGATGAAACGAACTAAAATATAATAAAATCAATTTGTGCGCCTATCTTTTTTTTTTTTTTTTTTTTGAAAGGTTGCCAACTCATCATTTTTATTGTCATGCCAATGCTGTGAAAATTTTGTAATTATTGCCTCCCATTCATCATTCAACCATCCCTTCTCTAAACTTTTTTTTAATGAATATATAAATTTTCAAAAAAACAGTCTCCCTAATTCATTTCTAGCTCCAAATAAAATTTTCGAAGCTTCTACCCAGTTTTGCGTTTCTTTTAAATGTTTCGATAAACCTGACACCGGACTTTCTGCTTTAGAATCTCTAATGTGTTCCTGTATTTGAACTTTTAAATGTCTTTTAGTTTTGTATATTGGCAACTGCATTTTATTTCGTAAATACCCGATTTTTCATTGGGATCCGTGTAATAAATCTTAAATTGGGTGATTTTTTTTTTCTAAAAAGTTTTAGGTTGTTTGAAGCTGTACGGAAACCGTATTGTGTATAAATTCTGTTTAATGCAGTTTTCAATCTAGGAAAAAAATAGGCAATCCAATCCATTTTTACCATTTAATTCGGTTAAATGGCCGCGGTGGCTCAGTGGTAGAGCGTTCACCTCTGGTGCTAGGGGTCTCGGGTTCAAACTCTGCTCCCGCCAAGTGAACTTTGTGGTGGACAAACACCGTGTGCGTGGGTTTCCTCGGGGTTCTCCCGTTTCCTCCCACTTTCTTCATTCCACCATTTCACTCATCTCTCACCATCACCGTCTCCTTTAGCCTAACCGGCATAACCGTGGGACGTAAAACTCAAAAATTTCATTTTAACCTGATTATACCAATTATTTAATAATGAAGCTAGGTACCCATTCAAAGTACGAAGTTTCATTTGATCAGGTATTCAATCTCTGTCTGTATCTTTTTGCGTGCCATACGTCTCACTTCCTTAAAAACAGATAGCATTACAAAAGGAGAATTATTAAGGTGTATTCAAAGTGTAATGATATATATCAATGCACACTGCTGCTAAACGTGTCGAAATATTCAAACTTATATTCCCAAAGAGTGAGATTGGTGGAAAAATGCAGCCTCAACGTAACAAAATAGCATAAACTTTACTTTATGGTTTATTACCATACTTTAAAAGTGAATTAATTCAGTTGTTGTTAAAATCTATATGTGCGATTCTAGATTTTGATTGACCTTAGTTTAGCATTCATTTCAGCTGCGACGCCATATGAGACGTAGACCTACAGCCTAACATGGGATCCGAACCGCATGAGCTCTCGCCGGGAACTGAAGCCGGATTTCCCACGCCAAAGAAGTGTACACTATCCACATAGCGACGAGGAAGGTCGTGCGATTCTGGAATACTGTGAAAGGGCAAGTGTTCACGCCCTTTACCTGACATTTTAGGGAATTCTACAGTTTATAATCTTTTAATTATTTCCAAAGAGACGCTTTTATCTTTGAACTTCAGAAAGATAAATCAAATTTCAATGGATGGCCCTTATGTAAACTTTACACTTCTGCATACCCTCAAATGAGATACAAAGACATCGTCAAATGACACTGTAATATTTAATATAGGAAGCTTTAGGTTACTTACCTTGCATGGAGCATATAAGACTGCAATCGAGGTAATGAATTGAAGAGTTGTTGAATTTGTAAAAGCTCTGTATAAATTATTTAAGGATATTCCAGCAGCCGTGCCAAGCTCAGAACATCTTCCAATGAATCTTTTTGTGTTGGCGCCAAATTAATAGTGTTGCCCAGTGAGCTATTGACATTCATCCCTACCTCCTGTTGTATATTCAAGGTGTTAGGAAAAATAAGAATGTTCCCAGCTCTCCGATCTATCAGTTTGTGTCAGTTATGTTCACTTATGTTGGAAGATTTTGTGGTAGACAAACACCGTGTGTGTGTGTGTTTTTTTTTTTTTGGGGGGGGGGGTCTCCCGTTTCATCTCACTTTCTTCATTCTACAATTTGCTTCATTTCTCATCATCACTGGTGCAAATCCCGGGGGATGAGGGGGACTGTCCCCCTCCCCCAATAATCCGATTTGAAATGTGTTTTTGGGGGGAAATTTTATGATTTTTGTTCGATTGCCACAAAGGAACGTGAGATGAAATTTATGTTCCCCAGAATAAGCCTTAAATCTGCCTGCCTCCCAACGTTGAAGATAACTCTGCTCCTCTGATAATTCACATTGTTTTTCAACTTCATACATATTTTGGACATCGCAAATGAAAAAAAATAAAAACGGTCTTACGCCCCTCCCCCCAATGTTGAAGACAGATTTGCGCCGCTGCTCATCATAGTCTCCTTTTGCCTAACCGGCATAACCGTGAAGAGGCACGCAACTAGAGGGGGCCTAAACTTTTCGTGACCCCTCCAGACCTCAATACAAAAACACAATTTAGATATTTGTAACATAACTTTTGATGACTTGGCTTCCCCTAACATATTCATGATCCCACCAAAATCTCTGTGGCTGGTTTCAGGCCTGACTGTGGGACGTAGAACTTAAGAAGATTTCATTTCATTTTTATGGTGGAAGAATATAAAATGCTTCGCTTGCTTCACAATTAGAACCTTTCCTTATTGAATTTCAGTCTGACGCTCCTCTTTGTCCATTTCTTTACAACACTTATCGGAAATGATTAAAAAAAAAAAAAAAAAAAGTGATACAAGCCAGAAACTTTCAGTTTCTCGAGTTCATGCATATCAATTGATGTCGAAAATGAAGAAAATCTCCCTGTGCAAAACGCTAACATTGGTTTTGCCATACATACTGCCTTTAAGAAATATCAACTAAAACAGATTTTGACATTTTGGATTTTCGCCGAAATTGCAGATGATGTCTACAGAAATTTGTTCTTAAACTTGTGGAAAAGTCACTTTCAAATCATAAATTGACTAGAGCTTTTTCGTGTTTGGATCCTGTTTCTGCAAGATCCACCATTGGAGTGAATCACATGAAATCCGTTTTAGCTGAACTAGGTGAAATGGTTAGATGACAGTACGGCAAGGCTGTGAGGCAGTTGAATGAGTTTTCTTCGAATCCAAGTTGTAAAACAATTATAAATCCGCTGATAAGTGTTCGGATAACTTTTGGCTAAAGTATTTTAATGCTTCCGAGTAAAATGATTTAAGATATGTTAAAACTCTCTTGATTTTATCTCATAACTGAGGAGAGTGCAATTAGAAGGGGAGTTCAACAGTGATGCCTCTCGCCAACAATATTAAATATCTATCTAGAAGAGACAGTGAAAAAAGGCTACATATTGACGACTTCATTTCAGTAGAGGGTAGAGTGATTAGATGATACGGTTTCCATATGATGTTGCGCTTGTTGAGGAATCTGAAGAGAAAATCAACAATAAGAAAATTTGTGGAAAGACTGTGAAGAATATGGGATGAAAATATATGTTAGAAAGACACAATACATGGTGATTGGAACGAAGGTGGTGTCAAATATAAAAGTAGGAGAGGAGAAAATAAAACAAGCGACTACTTTTCGATATCTGGGTAGTATTATTAGTAATGATATGAAGTGTGAATGTGAAATAAAAGCGAGGATAAGAATGGCGAAAGAAGCCTTTAGGAGGAAGAAAATACTGTTTTGTGGAACTTTGAATAAAGAGTTGAGAAAAAGACTTTAAAAAATGTTTGGTGTGGAATATTGTGTTGTATGGGACAGAAACACGGACATTACGCAAAAATGATGAAAAAAGACTCGAAGCTTTCAAAATGACGGTGTGGAGAAGACTGGAAAGAATTAGCTTGGTCGAGTGGAAGACGAATAAGAGGATGTTAGAAATAGAGGGGGAGAAAAGAACAGTTTTAAATATTATTAAGAAGAGGAAGAGAAACTGGTTAGGACATTCCTTAAGAAGAAATTGAATCATGAAGGACGCCGTAGAAGGTATGGTGGCAGGAAAGAAAAGGAGGGAGCGAAGACGACTACAATTAATGGACGATATCAAAACAGAAAAGTCGTACGTGAAGACAAAGAGGTTAGTGAACGACTGTGGAGCATGGAAGCTTCTCAGTTGCGGCAAGTGGCCTTTCGGCAATGGCAGAATACCTATGATGATTATTCTCTCATAAAAATACAAATCTAGAAACGAGATTTTCAACCAATGCGCATCTGTAGCAGATAGTTTAAAAGAAACTTTAGTAGCGCAAACACGCGTATGATTCAGTAGCTTCTTTTGGTGGCCTTGAGAAACTATCCATAAAAGAAATCCAGGATTCATTATATACGAAATGGTAGAACTCGTTTTGCAGAAGAAACAATTCACTGACGAGAGGTAGAGGAAAAAAACAAAAACAAGCTGAAGATACGAAAATAAAAATCATTCCGAACAAACTTGAAGTTAAAGAAAAGTAAAATAATGGAAGATATGCGCAATATTGATGAAGAAATAAAGCGTTTAGAGTAGTGAAATAAATTACTTAATATTATTGAATTTTTTGTAAAGATTATGTAGTTAATATACCGCAGCCGTTTTATGTATAGTCAGCGACGAAAGTTCTTAGCGTTTAGTAAAATTTATTTTGGAAATAACGGTGGAAAGTGCAGAAAATTACACTATTTTTACTTTACTAAAAACTGTACTCAAATTGTCCTTCCATTCTGGAGTTCTTTACAAAATCAATTTGATCAAACAAAAAGAACTTTTGTCGTTGACTGTACATACATCCACCCTTTTCCGGTTAGTCTCTCATTGTGACTTTTTTTCCTGTCATATATGATTAAACATTCATCATGTGATTGAAGTTTCAGGAAAAGATGTTTACTTTCTTGTTTTATGCAACAATTTCTAGTAGGTAAGTGTTCTGTGCTTTCATAATAAAATACTAGACATTGTTTTTATACTATTATTTGTTCTAGTTGATTAGGAAAAATGTATTAGTTATGTATCATCGTTGCCGTTTTCTTGAACTTGTTTTTCCATGAACATGAGAAAATTTATGACTAATTACGACCGGAAAAGATTACATTATAAAGATCATGCGATTCCGGAGAAATGATGAACATCGATCAAGTTTGTAACACTGCTTAATATTATGCAATTACAACAACTTGTAATTACAATACCAAAAAACTATAATGTAATGTTATAAAAGCAGACGAAAGCAACCATTTTTAATACAATTCACTGCACTATTCAAACTGTATAGCAATTTCTACTCGTTTTTTTTATATCGCTGGAAAAAACTGTCCTCCTTCACTGGGCAACTCATTGCTTGGGGGACCCCAAAAACTATCTTCCTGCGCCAGAGCCCCGAACAGATTTATTACGGCGCTGAGTATGTTATGCAATGCTCGAAATGAGTCGTACACTAGGATATGACATACTCCGATACTTCTTTCTATTTAATTTTTATACTGGCACTTTTCATAGTGAGATCGTACATTTAAAGTTTTTAATTGGACGGTACACTTGAAAATTCATATGCAAAATTTATATAGGCTATGGTGCTAGTTGACACTTCTCGTTTCGAGCGCTGGTGATATACGGAATCTTTCGAACACTAGAGAAATTATAATCTTATAAGAAAGGGAATATCATTCCTCCTAATTCGAGCACCCTTCCTTCCATGAAAGTACGAGGGTTATTTTTTACGAAGATTTGATTGTTAGTAGAAACAAAACTAGTAAATATAGCGCCATACATTTTTGGTTACTTCCTCTGTACACAATGAGCTATTTTTCTACGCTTACAATCTTTGTTTAAACATTTACCATGGCGTTTGACAAGTTTATATATATAATTATAATCCTCACGTCGTAGAAATCACCTGCCTGTGACCGAAGGCAATTCTCAACCGTTCTCTTCACTTCTTCATCGGTATCAAACCGCTGACCGGCAAGAAACTGCTCCAGGTAAGGAAACAAATTACAATCGTTCGGTGCAATGTCTGGGCTGTACGATGGGTGGTTCGGTAACTCCCATTCGAAAGATCTAATTAAAACTTGAGTTTGAGCAGCACAACCCTCAATTTGACGAAACATTTCAGCTATCGACATTCACTGAACCATACACACTGACGCTATGACTGCAACTGGTGTTGCCTCAAGCCATGCTGGAAGACAGTGTGGTGCACATTTCGAAAGAAACAACAAAATAGCCAATAGCTGCAGTGAAAACAACCAGTTTTGGTTTTCAAAACCGAAACCGTCATGAAATGTGAACAGCACTAGTATTTTTTTTTTTTTTTTTTTTTTAAATCGTGGTACTTGCATTTCAAATCTCTAGTCAGCGTTTTGCACTCTATACTGTGCTTCAATGCTCTATAACGTGAGTTGACACACTATACTATACTATATTATAGTGTGCTAGTTGCTCGCGAACGAACTGTATCTTCTGAACGGTTCTTTTGGATGCGCGAGTGAATCGTGGCTCGTTTCTAATGAGTCATGGTTCTTTGAGAGTCATGGTTCTTTTGGAGCAGTGATTCTTCACAAGTGGAAATGTGGATCTTATATATAGATCACTCGCGAACCACTCTTTACTTCCCGATCTTTGTTCATTCAGTTGCTTATGGTTTCAGTGGTTCTCACTGAGCAGCTTTTCAGTTCAGTTCAATAAGTGTGCCTTATCGCATTGTATGTATGTATACTCCCGACACACATACGCTAATAAATAAAACAATATTGTAAAATTCTCTTAGTTCATGTAAGGTAGAGCAATTATCGTACTCGGGAGATTGGACTTCCCCATCACCTTTTATTATAAAAGATCCTCTTGAATACAGAAATATATTAAAATAGTTAGTTTTCTCTAATATGTTAGGTAAGAAAGTGGAAGGAACCCAATGACCAGGCGTTGTAGGGCTTTTGTAGGTAAGGTTTTGAGCGTCGGGAGAGGGGATGAGTTTGTGTGATTAGGTGTCTCTCGGTGACCGGGCGTCGTGAGAGAGAAAGGAAACCCAGTGCCCAAGCGTCGTAGGGCTTAAGTGAAGGTATCTCTCAATTGATCAAGCGTCGTGAGAGGGTAAGGTGAACCCAATGGCCGGACGCCTTAGGGCTTTTGGTGGTTTGATCAACCTGTAGAGATTGATGCTTATTGAGGCGTGCTGCTGACTTTTATCCTAAAATGTCGGCTACCTTCGGTGATCGTCTTGCCGACTGCTGGCGATTGTGGGCAACTCCTCTTCGGTACTGTCGTCTGCGTTGTATTTGTTTACTGCCAACACGTGTAGTACACACGTGGTTACAGCATGATGTGAAGACATGAGAAACCTTACAATATAATACCAATACAGTAAATGTTTGAAACTGATGTGGCAATTGAGCTCATAAAGAAGCTTCACATACGAAACGAAAACTAAATCCGTAAACTTTTCAAGAACAATTAAGAATGAATTTGCAGAGCGCGGAAGCAGGTCCGGTAAGTAGAGCCTCGTAAGAGCTGATTCCTTTCCTTTCCCTGGATTTTCTATTTAATCAACGTAGACAATTCATTTAAGAAATCAAACAATGGAAACGCATATGTATAGCAATGAAGAGAAATAACTGATCGCTCAGCATTTATTCATGCATTCATTTTGCAACTGTTTGTTTCAAATAAAGGTACGTATCCCACAATTCTTAAGGGAAAATGGTGTATTAAGAAAAGCATATAACTAAAACAAAATCCTTAATAATTGCAATTAATTTTTAATTATATTTTATAATAAGAAAGAATCTATACTTGCTGAGACTTAGTTCATTATTTTCTATGGAAGGTAATTCCAGCCTAAAAAATGATGGCTACTTAAGGATATTTTAAGATATAATATATAATACTTAGAAAAATGCTTACGATTGTGAATTGAAAACGCAATTCCCGTACGATGTATCTACAAACATACCTGAATTTTTGGGACCACACAGGATTGAAATGGTTGGGGCCGATGCCCCTGTAAGACTTTTGTGTACTTATGTATTCTTCAATGCACAATTGTTAACTGAGAATTAAACATAAAAAGTAAACATGTACAGCAACGATGAATAGTATTCTTTGTAAATACCTGTAGTTTGAATATCCCTCCAAGCCGCAAAATTTCCCCCGAGTTAAATATCCATTCATACTTAATGTGGGTTACCAGTAGATGCATAGTACTATTTCCAACCCGATCCCCGCGTATTGAAAACCCCCGGGGAGAAAACTGAAATCAGCACTCAGCCCAATGGTTCTCGAATTGAGGCTCGATCGACTGTCAAGGGGCGGATACATTGAAATAAATTAACCAAGCAGGTGAAGGGTAACTAGGATTCTCATTTCACAACCGGAAAACCCCGGGCTCAAATTGTGGTAGTCAACCTTCCTGAGTGAATTTTCCCCAGTTTTCTCAGGCGAATATGTCAGAATGTTACCTTTAAACATGAGTCCTTTTCTGTTACTGTTGTAGTTGTTACTAATTGTTATGATTCTAGTGTGAACTGGTCTCTCAAACTGCATCTGGAAGTTTCCTAATAAATTAAATATTAAATATGAATTTATTTTTAAACTACAAAAGCGTCTACCATGGGAATAAGGATGTTCATCATAATAGGGAATCAAAAACCTATCCCTATCCTTTTTTGAAAAATAATAGAAACCGTTAATTATAATCTGCATTAGTCTAAAATTGTAACTTTTTTTAAAAAAAAAGTTAAATTAGTTAGTAATGGTATGCTTTCAGTCTAAAACTGAAATTGTGCTTCTTACAAAACTGAAAAAAAAAATGTTTTTTAAACGCATTTAATTTGATAATAGGATTTTTTAAATTCACCCCCTCAACTGGTTGTAAAAACGTAAGTGAGCTGCTAAGCCATTCAAATGAATCGAGTCTTTTTAGTGAGTGAGCCGTTGAGTGGCGCTCTGATAGGTGAATCGTTTTATCCATCACTATGTTGTACTCTAACACTAGCTGCATATGAGGTGGCTCAGTAGTAGAGCATTCACCTCTGGTGCATGGGGTACTTGGTTCGATCCCAGATTGCGCCACGTGAGCTTTGTAGTGGACAAACACCGTATGTGGGGGTTTTCTCGGGGTTTTCCTGTTTCTTCCCTCTTTCTTCATTTCATTTATTTCTGATCATCACTCTCCTTTAGCCTAGCCGGAATAATCGTGGGACGTAAAACTTAAATATTTCATTTTATTCTTCCATTGCATATTTTTGAACATCTTGACGATTTCCAATAGACGCTATATTGAGGTCACTGCCATCAGCCTCATCTCCTGTACCAACTATGGGCTAGATACATTAATTCGTACTGGGTGTTTCCAAAGTGCGTTTGCACCGGTGTATTAATGGAACAATTCATCTCATCTGTGTATTAATGGAACAATTTGGTCTACTTAAATTAAACAACAATTAAATATTTCACTCATTTCTTGAAATATTAAAATCAGGAAATCAACAACCAAAGAGACATTACAAAAAAACCGATAAAGTAAACTGAAAGCCCATTTATTCTCGCCTTTCTATATACACTATATAGAGTTTGTTCTTTTAGAAGTATATACATAACATTACATAAATAATCTAAAACCTCACGTTACTATTTCAAATATTTGATACCGACTCCACTTTCTGCAGTACTTGTTCTGCCTTTAAGTTCTCCAAAGTCACGCTGCACTCCTCTCCAAAATCTTCAAAATAAAAAAGAACAAGCAGACTGGTTAATATATATTATTCACATTAACAACGTTAAATACTATGCTCTAAAGATTCTTGACTAAGTTCATTCTCATTTTTTTTTTTTTTTTTATGATTGACTGAAAGACAATGAAGGGCAGGGTTGGCAAAAACCATGGTTTTTATTGAAAAAACCAAAAAACCAGGTTTTTTTGGTTTAAACCCGTTTTTTTTTTGTTTAAACCAGGTTTTTTTTTTTTTTTGGTTTAAATAATTTACTCTATGTATTTATATTAGAAATGGACAGAAATTAGTTTGTTTCGTCTTGGTGTTATTGTGCAACAACAAGGTTATGCTGGAAGGGGTCACATAAGCTTAAAGCGGAATCTAAACCGCTTCTCGGCTTCATCCATGAAAAATTGTCCATTTCGACACGAAACCGGGACTAATTGGTCACAAATGCGATTGCCGACTCACTCACGGAGGACTCCTGATAAAAATACGTTGTACTGATCTTTACATAGGCCTAATTGTTAATATAATTGTCAAGAGTCATTTCAGAAGGACAAAAAGATAAACAGTTACACAAGTAAAACCATTATACAATTATATATAAATCGGGAAACTCCCGCCTTAGCCATTGGGAAAATCCTGTTATTACTTTAAGTGTATTTGTATATAAAATTTTAAGGTCAACGTATCATAATCACTACGCTAAAACTGAGGTATTAAATTACAAATTTGGTATGTAGGTATCATTCAATAAAATTAAAACAAAGTCAAATCCAAGCTGATGTTGGAAGCTGCGTAGGCAGTTGATAAATTTTGCCAATTTCTATCAATATATTTAAGCAACCTTGGCTTCTTTATAAAACAACAGGCATTCAGGCAAGTAGAAATATATAATTTGGTTTCGTTTCGTATGTTTAGGCTTAACATCCTTATGAAATACCAAGGCTAGCACGGAGAAGACTTTCGCTTAAAGGGACACCTCGAATCGCTACTTCGTTTACACTTGAAAGATGGGTTGTGGTTCGACCGAGAATTGAACACGGGACCCCTTGATTAAAAGGTGAAAAGTACATAAACGTAATGCAGATGGTTTCATATGTGGAGACTTACCATAAAGTTCACGCGATTTAAAGCATTTTTCGTTCTTTTTTTTGTTTGGTTTAAACCAATTGTTTTTTTTTTTTTTTTTTTTTTTTTTTTTTTTTTTTTTTTAAACAGCTGGTTTAAACCAGCCAACCCTGATGAAGGGTATCAAAAATATAGAATGAGAGAGAAATAGTATCTACCAAATGTTACGACGGGCGTTCCATATTCATTTACTTCCCCCCCCCCCCCCCGCTTCTTCTTTCAGGGTCCACCATTGAGTTCGTCATTACAGTTGGAGAGAAGTAGTACTTAGGTCAGGTTCAGGTGGCAGAACAATACAAAGAAATGTAATCCGTGGAAACTACAGCACATTCCACTAATAGCTATAAGTACGTGAGCGGACAACATGGAAAGTGATCAGCAAGGACAGCGCTGGACAACGTGATTTCTGTGGAAAGAGGGTGTACGGACAGCGGAAATTTACAGGCGATTGTTGGCAATGTGCGTGGAGAGTGCGCACCGTCACGTAAAATTCTATACAACTGGGTGGACGGCTGGAAAAGCGGCCACACATCAACGGAAAAGGGAAGGACAGGTTCCAGCCAGTCAATGAGGAGTCAGACACCTTACCCATCTTAAGGTGTTCGTACACTATGCAGTGCAGAGTGATTCTGGCAAATCCTGTGGCCGCCTCCATTTCCGTGAACGTGATGCACCTGTAGTCCTGAATAAGCAGACCCACTCTTGAAATGTTCACTGCTGTTGTCATAGTCACTTTCCTTTCAGAATTTGTTCCTTTCTCCGTTGATGTGTGGCCACTTTTCCAGCCTCCACCCAGTTGTATACGGTTTTGCGTGACGGTGTGCACTCTCCACACAGACTGCCACCTATCGCCTATGAATTTCCGCTGTCCCTACACCCTCTTTCCTCTTGGTGAAATGTGTTGTAGTATCCAAGGATTACACTTTTCTGTATTGTTCTTCTATCTGAAGGCAGGCCTTTGTCTACTTCCTTCCAATTGTAATGACGAGCTCAATGGCGGACCCTGAAAGAAGAAAAAAATGAAAGAGTAAATCAATATGGAACGCCCCTCGTATATACATGAACTAATAAATGTTTTCAAGACCTCTCGTATCTTTACCCCTTGCACTGAAATGACGAGTCTAGCTCGTCATGGCCTCCCAGTTCCAAATCACACAATGACGAGCTACATTTGTCATAAAATTTAAACTATTGTAGCATCACGTAGGGTTACTACATTGATGTTTTGAAAGTTATATAATGATAAACCATCTATAATACACTTTTATAACTTATACTTCAATCATTAGAATTCAGAAAATAAATCTTAGTGGAAGGAGATGATAATAATAATAATATCCAGTAGAATTACCTTTAAGACAGCATATTATATGAGGGATCTAATGCCGCAAACAAAACGACATTCACTTGCACTTCAATTAAGCTGTACGTACTACAGTAAACAAATTTAAGTACAGTATTACATATACTCTAACTGAATTAACATACGAAATCACGCACACGGGTAACAACTTCCGACCCATTCCGACTTCAAGAAGCTCGAGGTCTTCGTTAGTTTTGATTTATTTGTTTTTACGTGATCAACAAAATCTTAAATTTCATTCATTAAACTACACTTGGTTGACATTCAATAAATCATCTTAAATTTTCAATCATTTCTCACGGCTCAGGTGAGTTTGGTACATCAGAGTTCTCACTCCATCTACATAATTGAATTAATGGGTTTTTCTTGGTTTTCACGGTCCAAAAGTTTCAATTCCACGGTCGGAAAGTTTATACTAGGATCGAGGAACACTTAACCAGGACGTAGTCCTTTGGCTGAGATTTGACTGCATTTTCATCACGCAAGTCTTTGCCAGTACGCTCATAATGCGCTCATTTAATTACACAGCTTCTGAGGATAATGACAAGGAAGTGGGACACGAATTTGAGACAACCAGAAAAAACTTGAGAACAATTAGACAACGAAATCAAAATTTATGAGGTATATTGGTTTTCCAAGAAATTACATATGAACAGTTATTTTGCATTGAAGAGCATCTGCATGATAAAAAGAACGTTATTCAGTACGAAACAACCTCTTAAGCTGAGATATTGTGAAATTATTTACTGATATTATTTCGTAAGCTAACACAACACGAACTTCAGGGATATATTCAACCGTGACGCAATTTCGTAAACAGGCAGGTTTTGAGATATTTTACAGAACAACAAACACAAACACCACAGTCAAGATTGTAACTGTGTGATGGTGTGTTACGGTTATCGAAAGTGGGCTTAGCACACGCATACATTGTCCTGTTCTATTTCGATAGCTATTCTTCAGGAAATGACGAATCAATAGCAATCTTTTTCATTCTAGAATGATCTTGACTTTTTTCTGAATTAATACATCTTATTGTATTCGTTCTTTTGTTGCAGGTGTACCAATGACCTTGCATCCCGCCCTTAAACTGCAAGTATTCTGTCAAGGTGCTGATAAACCCAGTCCCTGTTGACCAAGTAATCCTGGAAAATGGAGCGTAAAGGTTGACTTCGGCTATCACTTGCAGCACAGTTTACATGGTATTGATGACGTTTCCAGAAAGGAAATAACCCTTGTTATTTAATCAAAGTAACAAACACGGAGTTATAAACTAAGCCACTATTCTTAACAGTCACCAACTGACTTTCCAGTAACTCTACCAATAGTTATTAATTCGTAAAAATGGAAAGAAGTCACGACGTCATTGTGTCCAACAAGATTTTTGAGAATGGGCTGTTGTTGTAGAATCCAGCCACACAACTTTGTCTTCATCTCTTCACTCACGAACTTGCACTCACAGTCAAGTTAATATAAGGTAATTATAGTTGCGTGGGCAGTTTCTCAAGATGGAGATGAGTTGAGAGTTGTCTTCTCTGTTAATGACATGAAACTGGTGTTATACTTGCTGTTATTATGTTCATAATCTGAAGATTCACTTTCTGATACTTTACGTCTGGAGGTGGAACCACTCAAGTGACAAATAGGTAACTGTGAATGTGTCTTAGAGCTTACAAAGCCGTAACAATCGGCGGTGCGAAGCACTAGGGTCCCTGAACTAAAGCGCTCCCACACACGCTGTTTGAAGCTTGTATTACTGACTGTGTTATTCATTTTGTTAATGTGAGATATGTACACTGTAACATTTCATATTAGAGCTTCATATTTCATAAGGCCCCTTCCTCTTCTCAGGCTTTTAAATTTCAAACAGCTTCAAAGCACAGTTCTACGACTCAAAACTACTTCTATTTTCTTCTGGTACGTTTTCTCTATTAATTTGATTTAAGAATTAATAACGGAATTCACGGCTTATTCACGATCTCCAGGTTGGGTGGGCACTGTGTACATGCTCTTTCTTCCCTTAATCAACATTAAATGGATTGTATTTTTGTGTCGGCTGCCTCCTCTGCATGAACGAAAATCAGATTACACTGGATTCTTGTAATTGTAATCTGTTCAACACTAAATATTCTTGATCTGTAATTACTTCGAATTATCCAGACAGGAAGTTCAACAGTTCTATTTATCTACAATTTTTATCATTGTTTTTAATACAGTTTTCAGAGAGAATTAACTTTTATTCGAATTATCCGAGTTTGAATTAAGAGTCCGCTATAGTACTTGAAACTGTAAAGCAATATTTTACTAAGGAAACAATGTTACTTGAAAATCGTTACCGACATTCATTGAGTCATGTACCTAACTGGAATAGTAGTACACGCCGTAAAGAAGCAAGGAAACATCAAACAGAACATAAACGTCACTTATGGACATTGAAATAGCCAAAGTCTCAGTATTGAGGTATATGACATACCCAGGGCCGGTTCTACCATATGTGCAACACGTGCATTTGCACGGGCCAGGAAAATCTGTCATAACTATATTGTTTTAAATAAATATTTCTTGTTGGAAACAGATTTCATGATAATGGTAGTTAAATTTACTGAGCTAACTTTCTATTTGAATACTACATTCATAAACCATGTTTAGGTCGCATTAGTTTAAGGGCACATGGACAGTGCTAAAGCAAATGATCAAACAAATCCCGCACGAACTACTTTATTGTTGTCAAATACATTAACTTAATTCGAACAGTAGCGAACACCTGTTCCATTTAGTTAGTTATTACAGTTTTGATATGAAAACTAGTCTTGTCTTTGTCACAAATAAGTTCCTTATCATCGAAGGTGGAAACAGGTTTTCTTAACAGATGTGGAAGGAAAATCTAGAAATAAAGATAAAAGAGCTAGTTGCACTGGAATTGCGAAATAATATATTGAGACTGCTTCTCGATATTGAATTCTATAAAAAAGATTACCACTTTTCCTATGCAGGTGTGTTTGCTTTATCTTTCACTAACATAATAGGTTATTATTTAAAGAAAGAAAGAAAGAAAAAAAATAGATAGGAAGAGATCGTATTTGCAGTGTTTATGCTTTCTGAGTGCGAGTGATTTTTCCCTTCCCGTTGCTGTTCATGATGGGGTAGCATAGATAAAATCGTGGCTTTTAAAATTTGTTCTCTCTGGAGAAAGGGGAGGCGGAAAATGATGCCATTTCACGGGGCGGCCCTGCCTCATTTTTGGACTTACTTTAACGCTGGAAAGTACGGTGCCTTTGTTGTGTGACAATCACAAAGGAAACGTCGTATCAATGAAATAGGTTCAATTTGCTTTAGTGCTTTTTTAGGTTTGCGATATTATTATTACTGATGTGTATATTGGCCAAAAGCCTCGACTTTCACGATGAGTTAAACGACGGCAACACGTATCACGTATGGCTTGTGTTACACATAAGGCCAAAATATCTTGCTTGAATGCAAAAGCTTATTTTACGGGTTGTTAAATAAGGAGTATCGAGAAACTTCTGAAATACTTAATATAGAGCAGTGATTCTCAAACTTTCCGATAACGCGGACCCCTTGTGCATTCGGAAAGTGATCCGCAGACCCCTTGCAATGCTATCTGAAATTGCACGTGGTATTAAAAACTATATTGATTAGAACTACTACTGATAACAAAAAGATTAAGAAAATTATTGCAATAAGTAATGTATTCTAAAGATACATGATTGTTTTCTAGTGAACGAAATTTCAATTCAAAATACAGTAACTTTCAAGACTTTTTTAAGGAAATTCACTTGATAAACAATGTTCTCAAATTTGGGTTCACTAATATGAAGAATGAAATTCTTTCTGTTTTTCCATAATTACACTGAAATCCGGAATAAGTTTTGTCACCATTAATCTTAGGTCTGATTCCACATTTTAAGACGATTTCGCTTTCAGGATTTAATACTGCAAAGTGCAGAAGTAAGTGGTAGGGAAAGGCATCAAATGTTGCAATGTCTTTTAGACAACTCTTTATACTCACAGGGCAGAAATTTAGTAAAGTAGGAAAACATTTAAATTTACAAACGTAAGTATAATTTCTAATTGCTTTCTTTTTACTTGATTGAAAAGAATACTTTTTGCATAACAGCTGTGAGTTCCATTTTATTATAACAGATTTCAATCTTTAGGCGTCGCGGATCCCTTGGCTACGTCCCACGGACCCCCAGTGGTCCTCGTACCCCACTTTGCGAACCACTGATATAGAGTATTCTGTTGCATGAACAGAAATGCATATATAGGGAAACAAACTGGACGCGTTTGAATTGTGGGTACGGAAAGCAACGCCGAAAATTAACTCATAGAACTAAAACTGAATTAGATGCTGTTCGGATGATAGTGGAGGGACAAAAATGAACTCGTAACGGCGTTCCAAAATAAACTACGAGGTCGTCCTCGAAATAGGCCCTCGTGGGCAGACGGAATTTGTTATTGCTATGTTGACCACACTGACGTGTAGCTTAGCTCCTACCCTTTCTAGCAAGTCCGATCACGCGTCAATACGACCAAAACTATGCCCACAGTAACGTCTCCCACGAAAGATGTCGATAAAATCTGACGCCAAGTGTGAGATTCGCAGCGTTATCCGTTATCTCGTTGTGAAGGGAAAATCTTCGTCTGAAGTTTTTAACGAGATAAAAACAATTAAGGAGGGTAATTCAGAGCAAGAGAAGTAGACTGTTGACGAAGGGACTCTGCTTTCTGCACGACAATGCCAGACTTCATACGGTCAATGCAACAAAGCAACTTCTGGAGTCATTCGAATGAGATGTTTTGAACCACCTCGCACATTTCCCTGGCCTTGCGCCTTCAGATTATCATCTGTTCACCTCCCTGAAGATGCATATAAGTGGGAAAAAATTTCCAACTAACGAAAAAATAAACATGGAATTGAAGAATTGGGCAAAAGCGGTGGCGGCAGACTTCTTTGACCAAGGCATAAAAAAACTGATTCCTCCTCTCACTTAGTGCATCGAGAAGGATGGCGACTACATGAAAAACAATTCACATATATACTGATGTAACCATGCAAAAGTTTTAAATCTAGTACACTTATTTTCTGGTTGTACCTCGTATTTTTTAGGAACGGCTGATGAGGTAGAAGGGAAAAGTAGATCTAATTGATGGACAATTTGAACAGATCAGTTGAGAGCAACAGTGCATGGAAGAGGCAACTAGCCTGCCAGTATCTTCTAATAATATTTTGTTCAAAATAACTGAATTGGCAAGAATTTTACGTTGCGTGACCTAAATGTAAGTGAAGTACTTACCATATCTAGCATAGAGCTTTGCTGATATTCCGCTGCACTCTCTAATGAGAATTGGAAAATTAGGGTTGTTTTTCTTCAAGTCTACATAGTACTGGTCAATAAATTGCCTGAAAAAGTAATAAAGGCAGTTAGAAACATAAAGTATTATCTAAAACACACACATAGCATAAAACTGAGAACTTTTACTTAATAAAACTGAGAACTTTTACTTAATTTAATTTATAGGCATAATTAAGTTTTTTATATCGTCGGGATTGTGTTAAGAACATTAAAATCAACCCTGCAAATACTTTTTTTTTTAAAACGGAATTCTTACCTTAAAAGGGCATGAGAATCACAACATACGATTTCAAAACTTCCCTGGTCCCTTATCAATATATCTTCTGCCGGCACACTGCCCTCTAAAACATGATTACTGGCAGTGGTGTACGCAGAATTTCATCAAGAGGGAAGGTTAAGTACTGAATCTCATCTCCTTTCAGGACAAGTGCTATTTTCGTATACACAGGGTGGTCCATAATTCAGGAAGAAATTGAAACATGTAATATTTTCCATGAGAATAAGATTAACGTGAATGTTTCTTTGATCGCCGTTTAGAAATATGGGGAAAATGTTCTAATCGATATTTTTTGTCTTGTTTTGAAGATTGTATGAAGTAGCAGGACGTGCGAGATGGAAAAATGTACAGTTGCGCAGAGAATCAAAATTATTGAACTGTATTTTTAAAACCAGAGGTCAACTGTCTTAACACAAACAGCGTACCGCCGAGTTTTGTATCAGAGATGCATATTCTAAATCAATAATTCGTCGTTTGAGTGGACGTTTCAGAGAGCATGGCTCGGTAGCTAATTTGCCACAATAGAGGAGACCACGTTCGGCAAGAATGCATGCAGTAATTGAACAGGTTCGGAGGAGTGTTCAAAAGTACTGGAGGTTTCCAAAGAAAGACAGGCTGGCCACGTGAGATTGAACGGAACGACATTGCGCTGCATTTTAAGTAATAATTTGCATCTGTATCTCTACAAAATGCAACTGGTGCAACAATCAGATTATGTGGAACGCCTCAGACTTGCCACACGCATTCAGGAATTGTTTTATGAGAACGCAAATTTTCTTGACAATTTGATTATGAGTAATGGAGCACATTTGCACCTCCATGGCTATGTAAACAAACAAAATTGCAGGTTTTGACATACGGAAAATCCACTGGTTATCCACCACACCTTATGAAGTGTACGGTATAATGTGGTGTTACAACCCAGAAAGTGACTGGGCCTTACTTCTTCGAAGATACCAATGGGAATGCAGTGACCGTCACCGGTGCTCGATACCGAGCGATGATTTAAGAAATTTTCCGTCTTGCACTAGAGAACATGCCAGACGTTTGGATCCAGCAAGATGGCGCCACAGCCCACATATATCTATGGATAAAATCGCACTTCTGAGAATCATTTTTGGGTCACGTCACGAAATGTAGACATTGCTTGGCTACCACGATCGACAGATTTGTGGTCACCAGACTTTTATCTTTGAGGCCACCTCAAAGCACGGGTTTATGATAATAAACCTCAAACAATACAGTACCTCAAGGAGAACACCCGAGCGGAAATCCAAGCGATTACTCCACAACTTTGAGAAGTGTAATAACGATTATAACAAGAGCTTATGTGTGCAAACTGCATGGTGGTGGAAACTGACAAACTTCGAGAGGTGAGGCTCCTCATATCATGAAAATTAGCAAAAAATCTCAGTACATATATGTGCTACAAGCGTTATTTCGGAGATATAAGCTGCCAAAAATGTGGAAAAGAATTTCAAAGGCAAAAATTTCAAATATTATCCAACGTAGAGAATGCGGCTTACAAAATCACTTTCAAAGTCATATTCGCTCTTTTTAGTAAATGTTCTCGGACTATCAGCCAGATGAAGATATTGACATCCGCCATTTCGAATGCAGATATTGCATTCATCTTCAGGGATTGTCATGAAGAGACCGGTGATAGTGGGCATACACACACACACACACACACACACATATATATATATATATATATACAGTGACTATTTAGGAGCGGGGCTATGTGATTCGCTGAAGGGAATGCTGCCCTCTGATTGGCTATTGTTGTGCTAGGAGAAATGGGTTTATTGAACGCTTTTTTTTTTTTTTTTTTCTGAACAGGGCCGACTAGACAGGACGGCCCAACTATTGAGACTGTTTCTTTCACGTGAGTTAGCTACAGTTTCGTTTATTATTATGTCCCAAAAATTGCTGCACTTGGCTACTAAAGTGGTATTTGTAAAATCGAACCTGTGTTCCTGCTCTGAGCTATGCTCTGCTTGTCCGGAACCGGAAAATCAGAAAAAAAAAAAAAAAATCAACAAAGCCATTTCTCGTAGCTACAACAGCCAATCAGGAGCTAGCATTCCCCTTAGCCAATCAGAGAGCTGCATTCAATGGATAATAGTAGTCACAATATATATAAGCCCACTCATATCACCGTTCTCTTCATCACAATCCCTGAAGATGAATTCAATGTCTGCATTCGAAATGTCGGATGTCAATATCTTCACCAGGCTGATGGCCCTAGAACACTTACTAAACCACGTCGCCAGGAAAAATTCAATTCTTTCTTCATACTTGCTCTACTGAAACATGCACATTTTAAAACTCGAACCTGTTCGGCAATTGATTGCAAAGAAAAACAAGTGGTAAAATCGCATAATTGATTATTAATTTTTTGGTAATTAATTATCTAATTTCGGACAAAATCACTTTTAATCACATATATACAGTCAATATCGGAGCGAACAGAGCATGATTAACGCATTTATGTTGTAAATCTTAAACAGGAAAATGTCCCTTTGAAATAGTAATTCAATAGACAAACTCCCACATTCTTGGTAAGTTTGTAAATTTTGAGGTCATTAAATGTATCTTTATTAATTCTGGGTACACGTCATAGCAAGTAGGATGGTTTTGGAGCTAAGCATGTCTTCAATAGCTACAAGTCCCAGTTTTAACTGGTCTGTGTTCCCTAACGAGCATACTTCCACCTCAACTCCTAGAATATTATTAACCACATATTTGGAATTTCGAAATTTTTTTGAATATATTCGCAAATCTATTTGAAGAATTTATATGCCGGAGAAAACGCTCAGAAATGATTTTTTTTTTATTATTATTTTTTTTTAACTCACTTTTATCCATCAATATAAAAGTAGGAGGACAGAAAATATAACAGGTGACTAGTTTTCAATACCTGGGTACTATTATTAGTGATGATATGAAGTGTGAACGTGAAATAAAACCAAAGATAGGAATTACGAAAGAAGCCTTTAAGAAAAAGAAAATACTATTTTGTGGGACCTTGAATAAAGATATTGAGGAAAAGACTTAAAAAACGCTTTGTGTGGAGTATTGTACTGTATGGGTCAGAAAGATAGACACTATGTAAAATTGATGAAAAGTGTAAGCTTTCGAAATGTGGGCGTGGAAAAGAACGGAAAGAATTACCTGGGTCGAGCAGAAAACGAATGAAAGGGTGTTAGAAATGGTGAGGGAAAAGAGACCAATTTTAGATATTACTAAGGAGAGGAAAAGAAACTGGTTGGGACATTGGCTAAGAAGAACTGTATCATGAGAGACGTGTTAGAGGGTATGATGGCAGGAAAGAGAGGGAGAGGATGAAGGTGGTTACAATTCATGGACGATATCAAAACAGAGAAATCGTCTGTGAAGACGAAGAGGTTAGCGGAAGACCGTGGAGCATGGAAACTTCTCAGCTGCAGCAAGTGACCTATGATGATGATGATTAGTGTTATAAATAGAAAAAAAAAGTTCGTATTTTTTAACAAATGTACGTTTTTTTAGAATGCCTCTCGTTTTTTCTAAATTTCGTTTTTTTAAATAGTCATTTGTTTATGTATCTAACGTCTATTAAAGTATGAAGTATTTTTATGTAGGTGTAATTACCGTAAAATGCAACATAAATTAAACGCTAAATACTGATACGGAACAAATACTTTATTTTACAATTTACATAAGTAGCATACCTACTAACAATTCGGGTTTCGGCAGTTTCGTCAATATCAACTAAGAAATAAAAGTAGAAATGATTTTTTTTCGTGAAAGCAGGCCTTTAATAAGTATGAAAATAATATCACGAACAGTATAAAATGCAAATAACTTGTCTAAAGATAAAAACTAATACTAATTTGCCTACTACTATTTTTCTAAATATAATATATATATAATTTGTCGACTAGATACATGATATACAGGGCCAGCTCTGCCATATGTGCAACACGTGCATTTGCATGGGGCGGCAATATCTGTCATAAGTATTTTATTTAAAATAAATATTTCTTGTTGGAAACAGACTTCATGATGATGGTAGTTAAATTTACTAAGCTTACCTTCTATTTGAATACTACATTCATAAATCATGTTTAAGTCTCATTTGTTTAAGGTCACATGGACAGTGCTAAAGCAAACGGTCAAATAAATCCCAGCACAAATTGCTTGATTGTTGTCAAATACAAGAAGTCAATTCTCGAACACCTGTTCCATTTAGTTAGTCATCAGAGTTCTGATATGAAAAGCTACTCTTGTCTTTGTTACATTTAAAATCATTATCATTGAAGGTGGAAAATTTAAAAAAAAAAAAAAAAAAATAGAAATAACAGATGTAGAAGGAAACTCAAGAAATAAAGATAAAAGAGCTAGTTGCACTATAATTGCAAACTGATATATTGAGATTGAAGCTCGATATTGAATTCTATAAAAAGGGTTACGATCTTTCCTCTACAGTTGGTTTGCTTTATGTTTCACTAACAAAATAGATTAATATTTAAAGAAAAACAGACACAACGAGATTGTATTTGTAGTAAGTATTTAAGCGTTCCTGAGTGCGAGTGCACTTTATCTCCCTTCGTTGTTCATGCTGGAGTAGCATACTTAAAATCGTAACTTTTAAGATTTGTTCTTTCTGGAGAAAGGGGGAGGCCGCAAATTATGCCATTGCACTGGACGAAAAAATTGCCTAGGGCCGGCCCTGATGATATGTACATACAAGACATGAATATAAAATGACATAATTTGAAGTAATGCATGATGTTTCAAAATGAAAATTAGGATTTTGAAACTTTGTAGTATCTGTCACAATTAACTTACAATTATAAATATTATCAAAAGCTGAGCAACTCAGACAGTTTTTTTGTACGCACTCATGCACATGCATTGTTTCCTCTGTCTGTCGTTAGAAAGAGCAAGTAGCAAAGATGGAGACTAGAGAGCAGAAAGCTTTTTGTGTTTTAATAAAGACTGAATCTGTACAGTGCAGCCGTCTGTGTGAAGAATATGAAGGAGACGCTTACAACTACGTCCTTATCGTTTGTAAATGCTACAGGTCTAAAGCCTACAGACTACGGTTTACGTGCCAATTTCGCAAATAAAATATTGCCGCATGACAATGAAGATTCTCTAGATCATGTCGTCAGTGATAAATCGACATTTCACTAAATGCTAATGTGAACATTCATAATGTTCGCATCTGGCGGTCAGCAAATCCTCAGGAGATGGTAAAGTTGAAACGAGATTCCCCTAAATTGAATATGTTTCGTGCCATATCTCGGCGGAAAGTTTATGGGCCTTTCTCGCCTATCGACCCGATGTATGCCGTGTGACGAATGAAGCTCACATCGAAGACTTGTAGTAAAAACTGTTTGAGGTGTTCTTTTATTTGATGTATTGTTTATAATTGTACGTAAAATGTAATAAGTACTACGAAGACTTAAAACCCCGATATTCATTTTGAAACACTCTGCATTTCTCAGCAACAATATTGGAACTAAGATGTAAAAAGGAGAGAAAATTTTCGTTAAAAAGTTATTGTTTACAACAACGATATTATTATTAGTCGAGACTATTATAACTACTACAACACGAGTTACTAGTCAAAAAAATGTAATCAAATGTACAATAACCCTTTCGGACCCAGGTGGTTAAAGTGGCACACACGGGTGTGTCACTTTTTTAATACGCTCCTGTGTGAACACTAATTAAGATATTGGGACTTTTTTTTTGACAAATATGGTTGGACCATAGTTTATCATATTAGTTTCTTTTTCTTCTGGGTGTCGAATTTCCTTCTCAAATTTCACCCCAGTCAAAAATTCGAGAATTTTTGAATTTTCTTTATTCCTTTTTTCTCCTGTAGCTTCCTTCGTTGTAGAGAGACATCCTTAAGACTTGTTAGGTAGATACCTCGGATGGATACCTAAATGTTGACAGCAATTGGTCTGGCCTGCGCGGTGCTGCCAACTAGGAAAATTAAAATTTCCCTAAATTTGGGCAAAAATTAGAAATTTTTGTTCATAAATCCGTACCTATACGTCCGAACGCAAGTCAACTTATGCCAGTCGAACATTTGTCCTTACTGAGCAAACGTGGGTACAGATCGTTACAATGGGGTAATTAGGGGGCACACGAAAAATTCGGATTTAGGTTCTAACCCTTGATTTTTCTAGTTTTTCCCTACTTTTTTCTCTACCGTAATATATTTTTGGTAATTAAGCTTTGTTCCTTAAATATCGCCATGATACTTGTAGGATATATTAGTGGTGTACCTATGTTTATTTTAAGATAGTTTGAGTCTGTCTGGTAGCAGCGTTGCCAGCTACAGAAAATTTTAATTCCAGATTTTAGGGGGGAATTTTGGGAAAATTTCCTGTTTTGTCACTATTATTTCCCTCTTGTTGGCTACATCGGAACAAACGTACCAGTATCTGAAAGTCTCGTCTCTTCCCTACACAACGCTGTATAGAAAGTTTCAATAGGATAATTAGGGGAAGTACAGTTGAGGTTTACAGTAGACTTTGTTCTCTAAGTGGAAAGATTTTTTTTTTTTTTTTTTTTTAAAGGAAGAATGGGATATTTTTTAATGACATGCTTACTTTATTAGATATCGTCACAATACTTGTAGGATATATTAGAGGGATACCAAAGCTTATTTTAAGATAGTTTGCGTCTGTCTGGTAGCAGTGTTGCCAGCTACAGAAAATTTTAATTCCAAATTTTAGGGAGAAATTTGAGGAAATATCCCTTTTTGTCTCTATTATTTCTCTCTTGTTGCCTACATTCGAACAAACTTACCTCCGTCTGAAAACTTTGTCCTTGGGCTACTCAGCACACCATAAAAAAGTGGAATAATTAGGGGAAGTACAGTTGAGGTTTATAATAAACCATTTCTGTAAATGATAAAGAAAATGGTGAATTTCTGAGGTAGAATGAGATATTTTTTTTTTTTTTTTTTAATTTCATGCTTACTTTGTCAGATATTGCCAAATACTTGTAGGATATATTCTTGGGTACCAAGGTTTATTTTCAGATAGTTTGCGTCTGTCTGATGACAGTGTTTTCAGCCAAAACAATTAATTTCCGATTTTAGGTGAAAAATTCTGAAAATTTCTCTTTTCCCCTCTTAACAAACGTACCACTACCTAAAAAACCTCCTCTTTGACCTACAGAATGCATCATATGAAATTTCAGGATAATTAGAGAAGCTGTAGTCCCGGCATATCTGTTGATTTTTGCTTCTGAGACGTAAAAAGTGTCAAAATTTCATGTGTATGACGACAGAGATTTTTTCTTTCTCTCTTCGAATGGAAGCCAGGGACTTCAGGTGTTTACTGTACCTTGTCAACACTGGACTCATATAGCAACAGTGATGCTAGATACAAAAAAAATCTTGAAATTCGGTTAGGGAATTTTTTGTAAATTTTCATTCCTACATTTTCCTAAATAGTCTCCCACCCGTTGGCAACACAACAATGTAACTTACACCAAAAAATAGCCACATTCCTTTTCTAAAATCAAGGTTTTAACCATATCAATCGGGTAAATGGTTTTTGAGCAATAAGTCACTAACTGAAAAAGTAGGAAAACGCCAAAAATGACCTGGGTCCGAAAGGGATAATCACACCATTTTGCTCGTATAGGTACAAAGAAACAAACGATTTGTAAGTTACGAGGGCTTAGACTGAAGTTCTGTTAATTATTTCAATAATCTGCAACATAAATCAATAAATAATAGTTGCCAGAAAAAAACAGATATTTGAAAAAACGTTATTTTACAACATTAATGATGATGATTTAACCATCAATGTCAATGAAAAGCTTTATTTATATTTTTATATAAAGTAAACAAAGTCTTAAAGTCTACTCTTTTATGTTATATTTCATAAATTGTGTCAAGTTGTGTGCATTCCGAAATAAACAACATATCAGCATTATTCTTAAATATAGTCAAAAAATTTAACATCCTACGGGGCCCTCAACGAGCAAGTAAACTGATGAATTGCGTCGTCGCCTTCATCCATACAGCTGAAAACAATTTCAAATTTCGTGGATAAATTTGTAGTAACTATAAAAATACGTAGTAATCATACATACGGCCACCTTCAATAATTCACAACAGTTTCAAACTCATATAGTGTACTCCAAATAATAACTTCAATCCGTGCATGCACGTGAAAGTTTAAGGGTTGTAGTTTTATGTATATGTAATATTTGTGTATAACTTCCTTTTGCTTAGTTTTAATTAAAATCAAAATAAATAATTAATATTTTTCTTCTATATTACACACTCATCAACACTAACTTAGAGCGCTCATGTCTAGGAATGTGTCGTTTCCCAGCTGCGATAGAGGCTAGGCTGAGCGTCTTGGGGGACGGATTATATTAACTAGCTGGGACAAAGAAATAAAGATCGAAAAAGAGAGAGAGAGAGAGAGAAAACAATATCATTCCAGTATTTTTTAAATATAAGAAGTCACAATTAACCACGACCTCACAAGCAATACAGCATAATATGACAGTGTTTCAAAACAACTGTCTTATTAACTAAACTACAACGTATATGCTGCTGTAATGGAGGGAAATACAGAAATGTAGAGCGGAAACTAGTAAGCGGGGAGTTGTATCTGAGCTGAATGTATTGAAATGTGGCAAAATTTTGGGTGATATCCCATTTTACGTGTGCGTCTGGGGGAGGGGAGGGGTAAATAAGTAAACCCCACGGAGGAAATATGTTACTTGATTTCACAATAGGATTGTACAAGTACCTAATGTAATACGTTGGGATCTTACATCTAAAATGTATGCAAAGGTAGAAATACGAAATAGAAAGTACGCTCTTTACCACCTAATACTGCATAAGGAATACATGATGAAGTGAAGTGCTATGTCAAAGCAATGCACAAAGTTACCGTACAAGCGTTGTAGAGCTGTGCAACACACAATGTTTGTATTTTATGCCTTATAAAGTGTTCCTGTACTATCCTCGTTTATTAGTATACATACCGTCGCTGACGCGCCTGATTCCTACGGACACCCCCTCGCTAACGCTCGGCCTCCTGTTTTCTGCCCCAGCTGAGATTGCATTCGTGCTTTTAATGGCTCCCTAGCACAATTGGTTAGTGTTTTATGCACTGGTTTTTATGCCATTCGTCCATACTTTTTATACTGAACCTTCCTGAAGTCAATTTGCAACTAGTAATATAGCTCCACATTTAATAGCTCTACATGTTATTCTAAAAGACATACATTTTTTTATGACATTAATTCTTAAAAACTAATCGATCATGTGCTACTCTAAAACCTAAAACAACATTTAAAAATCTTATGATTAGAAATCAAATCAATCCAAAGGTGCTCGCAGAAAAAGAGAGAACTGTTTTCTCTTAATTGTGTAATACAGTTGTAAGAATCGTACGCCAGATTCTATAAATTATTATTTATTTCTGAATGTATTTAAATCCGAAATTCTGTTTACTGAACTGAATGCGTCCTTGCACTTACAAGAAGACTACACTGGTCGAGATCCATTTAAAATTGTATTGAGAACTTTAGTTAACTAGATGTACACATATATACCTTACTCCCTGACTCCCACCAGATTTCTGACACAAATGTATTCTAAGCTCTTTCAGTTTCTTTCCAAATTTCAATGCTGTTCGAGCACTAGCCATGTTTGGAAATTAACAACTGATATGATGCACGATTATCGACTATAGGTCTTCTGGCGATTTGTTGACCGTCGTTTATTTTACATTTATTTATTTATTTTTAGATTAGTTTTTATGTTATGCCCTTTCCGTCAAGAGCAGGGTTGGCAATTCTGTCATACATTACTGTACGAAGGATCACATTCCGTAGCAATATACGTCAACGCTATGGAAAATTTGCGTTTCAGTTTGCGACATTGGGGTCAGCTGCACGTAAACTTTGGAGGAACAGATTACCATGGGATGTACGGAATATTCCCAGGAAAGTGGGAGTTCCTGGGTCCTTCCCCGGATTTTTAAAAAATAATCTATATACATTGCATTTTAAAGCATTTTTTGTCTTAAGAAGCAAACAAAAACTTAAAAATTTTTGTGTTTTATTTTTACTTTTGATAATCTAGATTTTTTCCTTTTTTGCAAAATGTGGTAGGCCTACTAAAAAATAGACACACTTTACAGTTTGTTTATTTAAACAATAGAATGCAACCTTGTTTCACAATTTTAGTTAAACTAAGAAGTTTTGAAAACATGTTTTAGGCCTACTAAGTTACAACTAATGTAAATGAGGCTCAACAATGTATAGTTTAAAAATTAGTTGAAAATTACTTTTCTTTTTACCTAAACAAACTCGCTTTGCTAGTCGTTATCTAAACGAAAACAGTTTGTAAATTTACATTTAAACCACCGGTGCACTGTCCGTGTAGTCACGACACCTTCACCAAAGGCTTCGCATAACTTCCGCCCCACTGCGGCTGCGTTTTACCCCAGTTTGATCTCGTACAGCATACATGCCCTTGTGATACTCTGTGGAGGTCCCATGTTTACTGTCCTTACACAAGTTCACGGTGTAACTGAACTCCTACAACCAGGTAGTATGTTGGATATACCCACACCAACAACTGACCTTTGCCTTATATCCATTCATATAGCAAGTCACGGTGTGAGGGCCCATTGAATACAGACCTCCACATAAAGCGACAGAACTTTCTTGGTTACCTTTATAAAATTCGATGTCAATAAAAATACAAAAAAAAAAAAAAAAATTAAAAGTGTATGTTCCGCACTTACAAGGAATTAATACACGGTGCGCTGTTTTGATTTTTGTACCCCTTGTTCACGATACCTAAAGTCTGAAACGCTGACCTACAATATGGCGTGAAACACGAACTATGTGCTGTATACAGCGAAATTCAAACAAGTGTTTCGCACCGAAAGTAGCACCGTTAACTATTTAACCATAAGGGAGCCTCTGCTAATGCTTTTTGTACATGGTTAAAAAAGAAGAAGAAGAAGAAGAAGCTTGAACAAGGTCTTACTCAAGACCATTCAAGACTATTTGATGAAAAATACGTCAGCACTGGCTTCATTTTTGTCATGCATTCAATATTTTTGTTTCAGAGATTTCGTTTTGGTCTGTTCTAAACAATCCAGTTCAAGAGCATTCAATAGCCAAGTGGTGGATCTAAAATGTAAGAACTGGGGGAGAGTAGTCACAATCCAGACTATGATAAATATATCATGAGTTTATAAATACATAAATAATAGCTTAATCTATTCTTGCCACTCAAATAACTGGGGTCCTAGGCCCTCGGTTCTGGCTTAGATCCGCCACTACCAGCGCCCGAGTTGATTGCTTGAAAATACAAAACAACTACCGTAACACGGGTCACTTTGCACCAGATTTAAGGAATTTCAAAGAAAATCGAATTTAACTTACAAACGTAATAGTTTAGAACACTACATGTATTTTAAACATATAGGGCCTTATACAGAGTCGTTTTGACGTCTGATTAACGCCATACTACGGGGTTGACTAACGTTTGGTTATCAAAATTGTATTCAGAGTCTGTGATTAGGATGTAGTATTTGACGAAGTTAATCACATGTGACTAATTAATCTAGAACAGAGGCTAATCTTTTACCCGCAGTTTAGCGTGCGACACAACATTTCGTATTTCATATATTTTCATTTTTACAGACTACGCATGCGCTCATCTACTTTTCCGTAGTTGCCACATTTATTTTTCTCACCCGACGCATTTGGATTATATAAGTTAATCATACCCAAATCATCATTTTAGTTGTACTCAAAGTAGTTCTGAATATCATAATGTGCACCTTCCTTAGTAAATATTTAGTATGCTTACTAACTAGTATGAGTCTAACCATCGATTAACGAATTCTCTCTGAATACCGTCCCTAGTAGCTATATATCCCAGGAGGAAGGGGCAATATTTTGGGAAATGGGTGATTCTAAGCAAAAAAGTTTATATGAATATAGGTCGTAATCTCCAGGGTGTGAGAGCTACAGGTTGTGAACCGTTTTTAAAGTTATATTGCGTGTTGGTTACCCTGTAGTTACACTACAGAGGTGCCACATAGCGGATTTAAAAGGTGATGGAATGGCCTTTCCAACGATATGCAATATGTGGTAGTGATATCTTTGGAAGAGAAGTTATTGAGGGATATCTGGAATCAGTGTTGCCATCCATTTACTTTAAATAACCTTAACTTTCTCAAATGTCCGTCAATGGCTTCCCTTCCAAAGACAACACTGCAATATGCTGCATACCGTTGGAAAGGCCATTCCATCACCTTTCAAATTCGCTATGTTTTACCTCTGTAAAATAGTTACAGAGTGAACAATACACAACAAAGTCGAAAATGGTTCACAACCTGTAGCTTTCGAACCGTTGAGATTAGAACCTATGTTAATATGAACTATTTTTGCTTAAAATCACTCATACTACCATTTTCCAAAATATTGCCCCTTCCTCCTGGGACATCCTGTATATATATCCCGAAGGGGAGGAAAGGTGGGATTTGAGTCCCCCACCTGGCTCACGAAAATGTATTAGATTTCTTAATACAAATAAAAAAAATACCAAACGTAATATAACAACCAGGGATTTGAGCCCCCTCCTAGAAAATTTTCTTCGGGTGCCCATGCTAAGAATGCTTTGCACAATGTACAAAAAAAGTATGTTGAACATACGAACATAATGTTTCTGTACAGTGTTTTCTGTTTTGTTAATTTCACTTCCTATACAAAACTGCATGCAGTCTTGAAACATGAATATTAGAATGATGGTACCGGTGTCAGTACTTTGTATGGATTATCGATATTTGTAAAGAAAATTATGTATTTTCTGGTACAGGGACAGTAACCACATTCTGATAGTTTAGCATATGTCACACAAAAATGTTAACCCAGGAAAAGAGAACAAAAAAATCTCCGTGAACTGATTTGCCTTGGTTGTTCTTTGTGTCCAAGAATATCATCCCAACCGTAACTAGTGGAAATTTACGGAGTTTGGGGCTTTCAGGCTGAAGCCCACCCAAATTGCATGATTTATTTATTTATTTTTTTTAAAAAATCTAATATTGGTCATTCCTATGTGTATACGTTTCAAGCCCCCTAAAAATCTAGTGATTTATAATAATAATAATAATAATAATAATAATAATAATAATAATAATAATAATAATAATAATAATAATAATAATAATATAAAAAAGGCGAAGCCTTTCTGAGTGAAGCCCCTCTCAAACTATCTTTCTTGATCCGCCACTCTTCGTAATTTATTTTCCAATAAGAAATCCCTTCCGGCATCTGTCGGCCTTTACAGTGACTGCTTTCCTTACCTCTACAAGAACAAAACTTCCGGTAATTAGAACTGAAGTTAAACGCCAACATTATAGCCAAAATACAGTATAGTTAGATGTTCTATCTTACGGTGGCAGTTGAAACTTTCTCTTTACAGTTCATGGTTTTACCGACAGACGACTGTGCAATTCTTTTCATATTATGTGCAAAGTTACCCCTGAAGTGCAAAGTAACCCCTAAAGTGCAAAGCAACGTCTTACGGTACGTTGGTATTGTGAGAGAGAGAGAGCGGCAGTCGTTCTTCATCTTTTTATGAATCTTTTCCACGCTTCTATGATGATCAAAGTGTGGGCTCCATGATCAAAGTGACCACAATACAGGGGCGGATCCAGGACCGACTTTTTGGGGGGGCGGTGGGTTGTCATACTGCTACTTTTAAGGGCACAAAACGTTGGAATATGTTTCATTTATATATATATATAATAAGAAAGTTTTCCTCTTCTGGGGGGGCGATCGCCCCGATTGCCCCCCCTGGATCCGCCCCTGCCACAATAATAATTTACTATTATGTAATCTGTATTTACAATAAACGAGTTATAAAACATGGAGCCTCTTTTATCTTGACCACCCTATAGATAATTATTTAACAAATAGCATAAACCACTACGTAGAAGAATTTCCTACTGTCATTAATCAATCAAATGTGTATATATATATATATCCATAAACGAGGGAGTAGGCATACTCAAAATTAAAATCCTGAAGCCTCTCCTCCCCCTGATTTCATTTTAGCGGTGTCATTTCAAATTTTGCTTGGTTAAGGAGCCGATATACCCAAGTTTTCATGTTTTTATTAACGTATTATTATACTATTGGTTAAAATATATGTAGATCTGAAACTCAGGGGGGCAATTGCCCTATGAAGCTCCAAATGACGCCCTATTTATATCTCATTTACTTGAAATGTATCGTACGGAAATTTTGATTTTTTAAATTTTATTATTATTATTATTATTATTATTATTATTATTATTATTATTATTATTATTATTATTATTATTATTATTATTATTATTATTATTATTATTATTAATCTTTTTAATGACAAGGATTAAATGTTGGAATATCCTAGGTTGAATGTCTCCCGCATTTAGATTTGAATTTAAATTCTGCATTTTACTCATACAGTTTAGTCTATATTTCTACCTATACAAGTAGTGGCCCCAAACGTCAACATTCGGAACTTGTAATAACAGTACAAGAATTAGCTAACAGATGGCACACGCTACACAAGTCGTGCAGTGGAGAACTGTGACGTCATATGTGCGGCTTGTCATGTGACGGAAAACGTAAGAATCCCAGTCCGTGTGCACCGTGCAAGAGCAGTCACAGCTTCAGTTGTCGAGTAGATGTCTGGATGGTGGTGTACTTCTGCTCTTTGATGATAAAGAATAGCCGTCGCTGTCAAAATAAGGTGTTTTTTTGACGTTTCTAGTAAACGTCTTGTAGATTGGGAAAGTGAACTCCGGATGCTAACGGCAAGATGGTGACCTATATGAGTCGTACGTTACAATTGCTATCCGTATTGTGCATTAGTTCGACAGTCTTTGAGATTGCATTAGCCGCCTCAACTTCTCGGGATACGACTGAATTCCCGGCGGCGACCAGGCGGACTACTCAAGGATTTTCGTGTTCCAGTGTGAAACAGATATTTACCACGAAGAAAGTAGCAGCTGAGATACCCGATAATGTAGTTGATGGTACGTATTGATCTTTAGGGTTATAGAGGGTTGGGGCAATAGATGTTATAGCATCAATTTTGTGTTTGTACACTTAAAAAGACAATGATTTTTCATGTTTCATTTTTGAGATTTAACAAAAAATTTAAAAGTCTGTTAAATTTAACGAGTGTAAACACTGTTGAAAATCGTTATTGTGTGTCAAAAGACATTGTAAAATATCTCCCATTACTATAACCGGTATTAAAATAGGAGCATAGAGTAATGAATACTTATTTATTACTCTGATATATTAGAAACAATTGAAAGACAGAAATATGAAATTCAATTAAAAATTTAATCTGAACATAATTCCAAAACTCGAAACAGTAAATTATATGTATTGCAACAGTAACAGCAATGCATAAAATTATTCAGAGCTATGCTAACATCAGCTGAAGTGCATAAATATAGTAAATAAATTGTTAATTATGTTGAAGTATTATTGAAATAAAATGAGTGATTGTTGTCCTTGCTGGTTTCAAACACGGAATGTTTGTAGTAACGAATTGATTATTCACGGAGAACTTGCCGCCAGATCAGACAGTGAGGTGCCGGCCAGTAAAGTAACTGAAGCGTATAGAAAAGTGACAAAAAAAAAAAAAAAAAAAAAAGTATGGATGAAAAAGAAACAAAAGGTTAAGGTAACATCCTTGACCTTTTCGAAAGTTCAAAATGTAAACTAACCGAGTGGGCAAACCAACAAAGAAAACAAACAAACAAAAAATAACTGCAAGATCCGAAAAGGGCAGCTTACGTGAAATCTATTGTTGCAGACAAACACATGGCCATTCTTGTGTTGTTTGAAATTAGCGGTTCATAATCAGGTCCCACGTATTTTAATTGTAACAGATATTATTGCAATAATATGCTGTATTGTTTTGAATTCAACCTTAGTGCCTTTTCTAACCTGCAGATTATATTGCAACAATAGAAAACTCAGAATTGCATTTAGTTTGTGGGAAATATAACTGCTTTAACACGAGTCCACTGATAACATTGAAGATTGTTAGCATTTAAGAGGCCCAGATTCGATTTGGACGGTTGGCGATGTCTTATTGACTCTGGCTACCGTCCCTTCCACTCAGAGCAGTCGCCATGGCAACGAGCCGTATGCCGCTTCAGAGGAAAAAAAAAGTGTCGGGAGTTCGGTCATCACGCGGTATCGTGCGCTGGTAGCCATGCATCCTCCGGCATTTGATATTTTGTTCCAAAGTTTTGATCCTTCGTACACTGTGTTGCATTAGTAGTTATTTACCGGTACGTAAAATGTATGCGTAATTTGATAGCACGCTTAAATTGATCGTTATTTTAAAGAGAATTCCCTTTTCTTCCCGATATATATATATAGGGTGAGCACAAAGTCGCTTTCCCCAAAACAAATATTTCTTCATATATTGGGAAAAACGATTATATTCCCTTTTCTCTGGATAGATTTTTGGGATTCGAATAACGAATGATGCTTAAGATGAAATCTTTCAGTTTAACGTCCATAATTATGTCCTTTAGGCTAAGGGAGACAATGGTTAAGGCAAATGAATGATGATGGAAGAAAGAGGAAAGAGGAGTACCTCGAGAAAACTCACGAACACTGGCCGGGGATCGAACCAGGGACCCCACACATACTAGAGCTAATCGCTCAACCACTGAACCACCGTGCCCCCTTACGAATGATACTTATATATTTCTTTAGAAATACTGGTATATATCCAGCATATGCCTAGCACATTCATCGATCACTCTCAGAATTTGCCACAATTTCATTAATTAATATTTTCGATATTACATTTATTTGGTACTTGAACGTTAGTACAGGGAGGGGACCAGGATTAAGTGTTCGTCTTTTAGAAAGAAGAATCCGTAGTTCGATTCTAGGTCATATTAATTGCTGGTGAATATTATGTGGGTTTTGTCGATTTCTTCCATTTTCTTCCACCTCATTCTAATGGATTTCATTCTCGTAGGCAAGGGTTGGGTGTCCGGCCCCACCCCCAATATTCCGACTTTTTTGTAAATTGATTTTAGGAGTGGTTTTTACAAATTTTAATTAAGTTACCCTCATATTGAAATTGGATCTCCCTTTGGACCCTTTGGATCTCCCTTTGGACCCCTTTGGAGAACCCTTGGACCCCCCAAAATAAATTCCTGCGTAATACCTTTTTATAGATATGGAACCCATTTGAAGGTGTTGATTACTATTATCGTGGAGTGATAACTAGAATATCATAGTACTCTTTGACAGTAGTATTCAATGTGGCTTACGCGATGACTTCTTAGAGTATACGTATTTTTTTAAAATTATTTATTTATTTATTTTTGTAAAATGGTTGTATTAAATTTATAGCATGATTCGTCTGTTTAAAGTAAAATTGGGTTATTTAATTAGTAATAAATTCTAGAATCTACAGGTAATACGTGTGTAACTGTTAAGAATATCTGTCATCATTAGGAGAGTGGGAGTCTCACTGTTAACAGAGCACAAAGAAAACATACAATCTTTTAGTTACAAGCGCTATTTTTTTCATATAAGACCTATACAATGCACAAATTAAGTATCTTTTACAGCAGAATAAAAACTGCTAATTGCAACAATTTTTAGCTGTATAAAAATTAGTTTTTAACGATTTTGTCGAGAACTACGCATCGAAATTTATCTTCAGGCATGTCATTTTGATCAGGTCGATGTCATATAATCGTTGATATACAGTATATGCCTCACGAAATTTAAATTTTAAGAGCTATAATAATAATAATAATAATAATAATAATAATAATAATAATAATAATAATAATAATAATAATCGTCATCATCAAAAACTTCATCAATTAACGTGAGTCTGACATCCGCGTCAAGGCGCGGGACATTTTTCTCCGAAGTTGGAATGAGCAGTAATTATAATCGTGCAATGGACACACGTAGTTATAAAATGTATAAAAATTATAGGAACTTAGTTGTTGACAATACAAGGCTAAAACGATAGGTAGCACATCATTTGAAAAGAAAATAAAAAGAAGTGAAATTTGTAGATTTACATTCTATGTTCGTATAATCTGTAGGCTAATGGAGACATGATTAATGGAAACTAATGATTATGATATATATAATTGGTGGAATGCGAATGTCGGAAGAAACTGGTGAACCTCAAGAAAACCATGGGCATGATGTTCGACACACTCACATTGCCTAGTTGGGCTGCAGTGGTCCAGTGGTAAAGCGTGGGGTTCCCGGTTCGATCCCCGCTCAAGCCAAGAAGCCAAGTGAAGTTTGTGCTGGACAAACACCATGTGCGTGGGTTTTCTCGGGGTTCTCCCGTTCCCTCTCACTTTCTTCATTCCACCATTTCATTCATTTCTCATCATCACCTTTAGCGTAGTCAGCATAATCGTGGGACGTAAAACTCAAAGATTTCATTTTCACATTGCCTGGGATCGAACCAGAGATGAGCGATCGTGCCCCTTACAGAGAAAAAGAACGTAAATTAAGCCCGTGTCCATCAAAGTGACTTTGTGTATTCATATAATGTTTTATATGTACCTAGTGATGGGCAGTGGGAAGGAAGATAAAAATGGGAATATTCTGTTTTTCCCCCCTGGCATATAAACTCCCGGGAAGGAATTTATTTCCATGTGTTTACTTTATTTTACAAATAATAAAAAAACATATAACTAATTACTTTATTTTAATTTATTATCGTTTACTTCTAGGTTTTAGATAATTTGGAAGTTAGAAAAATTAAAATTCGTTGACTGTACTTTATATAACTAATTAATATGATTTATTAAGTTCCATTTCCATTTGCACTACAAAGTAGCAAAGTACTAATTTACAAATGGTGAAAAAAAAAGTTTGTAGAGTAATGTAGAAATTTTGTAGAAATAGGAATGAAATACTATCAATACACCCCGGAGCACCCCGGGCTTCTCTTACATCTAAATTACCGAATAAAATTTCGAGAAATGTGTAGGAAGAAAGATCGTGTGTGGTAGTGTTACGTGCAAAATTCTAAAGATAAGTCAGTATCTTGAAAATATTGCGAACTAAATATGTATGCGCAAATGTTGATAAAATGGCGAGACATGTGTTTTGTGGCAGTTACCTAACCTAATTTGTTTATAATATCAGTAGTAGGGTCAAGTTTAGAAAACCCTCTTACGTATAAATTTAAATTATTTAGCGATGTAAAAGTATGTGGACTTTCTATACCAAATGTTTACTTGCATAGAACATATTGTATATAAATATATATTTATGCGTACTCTCTAAACATAATAAAATATTATAATAGCGTTCAGAATATACATTTTAAAGAATCTTCTGGGGAAAACAGTAATAAATATACTGTGATAAAAAAAATAATTTTGAAATCCTAATATAGTAATAGAATGCAATTTTCTTTGTGTTTGTACATAAATTCCTGGAATATTCCCATTTTTGAGAATCTTCTCGGGAATATTCCCGAAAAATATTTTTTCGGGAGTTTGCCCATCACTATATGTACCTATCTTTAATTTAGGTTTTTCTGTAGCATTTGTTATTCGGTGCACTTGGTCGCAGGTTCAAGCCCTGCTAGGTGTACAAGGTCTCAAATACAAATACGAATACATAATGAACGGCATAACACTATCCTTCATACCCTCAGCAGTAACATCATTGGTTCTTTTCGGTTTTTCTCCCACATTCTGATTTTACTAATTCTTTTATAAATCTTTCGTGTCCTATGCTCTACATCACATAAGATGAGAAGTGAAAATACAGATTTCATTTTATTTTTCACAACAATCATTTCCCAACAGAGGTGACCTCAGAACTCGTGGCCGTACGGTTGGCGCGGAAGACCCAGGTTAAATTTCCGGCTGGAGCTCATGTGGTTCGGTTCTCACTTTGAGTTATAGATCAACGTCTCATATAGCCTCTGTGCTGAAAGAGGCGCTCAGCTCAAACCAAACATCAACCCAACAGAGATACGAACTCAGGCTTGTCTTAGCAAATCGGACACTAAACAATTTCATACAACAAACAGATTTGCAGATCTATTTCATTTGTTTTACATTGGGAACATTAACAATCGAAAAATAATTTTCGGATAGAATTCAACCAAGACCTACCTAGTTATCAATGTTCACAGAAAGCATAATAGCATTCACTGTTGGTTAGTAGAGCCTTTCTCAACCTTTTTTCCTTTGGGGCACACCAAAGTACTTTTGAAACTTTCACGACACACCTGCATGTGATTTTTCCTAGATGAAAAAAAGACAAACATATAAAAATATATATATATACATTTTTTTATTATGGAACGACTATGAGATACAAATCTCACAAGCAAATTACGTATGACTCTTGATTAAAAACATATTAACATGATAGAAACTTATGATTCTTAAGCAGGCTAGTGAGATATTTGTATCTGGCAACTTTTGCAAAGTAGGGATGGTCTTTTTCTAAAAATCTGTTTTTCGATTTTTGGAAATTTTATTTTTCGTTTTTCGCTTTTTCGAAAAATTTTTCGTTTTTTCGAAAAAAAATTATTTTTCGTTTTTCGAAAAAAATTTCGTTTTTCATTTTTCGAAAAATTTTTCGTTTTTCGTTTTCCAAAAAAATTTCGCTTTTCTTTTTTCGAAAAATTTTTCGTTTTTCATTTTTCGAAAAGTATTTTTCAAAAAAATGTGGCCATCTCTATTGTAAAGCATATCTATGAATGGACGAACTCTTGACAGACACACTCTTGTGTCCAAAGAAAAATGAATAGCGTTAAAAGCAAACTTTGCATCATTAAGCTTCGAAGACAAGTGTGAAATCAAGTTGTTTGGCGATTTTTTAAAAAATTTTCTTCTAAAGATAATTTCGTTGCGGAAGATCTTGGACGATATTAAAAATCTCGCGAAATAACAGAAGAGAAACGCCTAGTAAAATTGAGAGAAGCCATGATGAAAGAAAAAAAGACAGCATTGAAACCAGGGAGCTCGTAATTTCAAAGCGTGGTAATTAATCAGTTTCAAAATAATTTTATTTCATGCTAGTATATTTTAGTGGAATGTGTGTGTTGTCATCCATCAAAGTTAACAAACGTTTATTTACCATTCGCCCACTCAGTAGATTTTTGTGATGTTTGTTTTCAGTGTATAAATCAGTGTAACAGTATCTGCTAATGCATAGAACTCGGAGGACCATGTACTAGCCGATTCTAATTGGAAGTATCCATGTCTATTGATGCGATGTCCTTAATTACGCGATGTATTTAATGCAGTGAAGCCGTTCGATGATAGCAACAGTTCAGTGAAAATGTGTAACCAATGACCCGGGCGCTTGTAATGATTCGTTGGTGATTTATGCTCTGGACCAGTGAATACGGCGCTGTACGATATCCACAAGCGAGGCTGCAGGAATGTATTCACTTCCGGAATTGGGTAGAAACATGTTTTATAATTTTAGATGACTGAAAATGGATTGGGAACGTTGTAATTAATATTGCTGTCGTAATTTAATATTGATAGCGCACTTGCTTTTGCTGTTCGTGTTTGCAGGTTCAAATCCTGCCGGGAGCACATTTTCTCGTATAAGAATGAAGTGAGAGCAATGGGAGATTATCAAACAGGCCCACTAGACACTGTCATGTTCCTAGTATTACAGTCAAAAACTTGGTGGAGGTATACTTCTAATATCAGTTTTATGTTAATAGGAGACATGGATATCATATAGCTTCAGTTCTTAGGTTTTACAAAAAAAAAAAAATCAATTTTCTCAGAAACTACGCATAATGATTTACCCTTACTTTTGTTCAGTTTATGAGTTCTGTCGATTACTACGTATGTCTGATCTTTAGACAAATTGATTCCCGTTAAACTCGAATAATGTTGTAGAATTACTATTTCGAAATCATATATATATATATATATATATATATCCAGGATATGATCAAGGGAGGGGCTAAACCATAATTTGCCGTTTTATCCAGTGTAAAGCAGAATAGAAGCCCATTTTATGCAGTGTAAACCTGAACGTCAAGGGGGGGGGGGGTATAGCCCCTTAGCCCCGCATTGGATCCGCCCTTATGTATATATAGGGTGCGGCAGTGGATTGAACGATTTTAAAAACGTTATTATGAGAAAATGATGAAATTTATTTTATTTTTGTGTAACAAGTTGGAATACAAACTACACATGAAAACATTTAGTTATTTATGAGCTTAAGTCACTAAACACGAAACAGTGTGGCGCAAAATAAAGGAAATAATCTTCCACTGAAAATGTAACTGCCCAAAACTGATATTTTGCAGATGATCGACATTCTTCTGTACATTTTCAGTAACCCTTTTGCTAAGATCATTCATTACTCTTTGCAGCATATTTAAGGAAATGCTCAGAGCTTCTTCGTGAATACGACGTTTCAATTCTGGAATTGTCATACAGACACAAGAAAACTATATTTTTAAAAAAATCATTGTGATTATTTTCTTTTGTGGTGCAGTATTTTTTAAAATTATTATTTTGTGCAACTCTTCTTTCTGTTCAGTGATTTTAATTCACAAATACGTAAATAAATACTTTCGTGTCTAGTTTGTATTCCAACATGTTACACCCAAATAAATTTCATCATTTTCTCGTAATAACGTTTTTAAAATCGCCCGATCCACTGCCGCACCCTGTATATATGTGGGTTTTGCTAAATAAACAAGAAGTGACATGAACAATTTTCATGACGTACCCAGCATGGTAAAGCCATCCGGAGCTATTTGAAATAAGTAAACGGGACTCGAAGCGTTGCCCACGCATTACCCAGTATAACGTTCCGTACTGGCTGGTCACAGGTTTTCGCAGATTGTAGCGATGGAGTTTGGTTGGTTTGTCTCTATTTTGCTTATTTTCCTGTCAGCTTCTGCAACCCACCTTGAACAGTTGTTCTGTGGGTTATCTAACCACTCAGGCGAAATTATTTTTATTTACAGTGAAAAATGAAATGAATTTCTTTCTCGTCTCACAATCAGCGTTTGTAGGTTAGGTTTGCTTCAGAAAATTTCCCTCAACTGACACAAAATTTTCCCTTTTCGTATGAAATTTTCCCTAGTTTGTTGAATAAACAGAAATTGCTTAATAAGGTTAGTTTGGCTATGAAAGTAAGTGTCAACCACATTTGTTTTGTTTATTTGCTTTTTTTTTTTACTTTTTCCTTCAAAAAAACAGTAATTTGCACTGAGTTTTTATATACTATTGGTATTATATTGGTTTATTTCCGAAGAACAAAGAAAAATTTAAGGATTTATATTGGTCAAGAAGTCAGCGTGAGAATTTCCGTAGATTTTCACGTTTTATCGAAAAATCCCTTTTTGGTAAATTTACCTACGAAATTTCCCTAAATTAGGGGAAAATTTCCCTCAAACTACGAAAACTGCTGACAATATACATTTGAGGTAAAACGAACATGGCAGTAGTGAAAATTAATTATTTTGAAAGAGTTAGTGGGATGAGAATGAGAATCTGAGAGGAAACGACGAAAATGCCGAGAAAACTGCCGTATCCCATCTTTTATTTTTTTTAACCATAAAACTGATCTGGTAGAGAGCCAGAGACCTCTTTCGCTAAAGATGAGGGCTCTACCACTGAGCCATCGCGGCCAATAGGAAATAATAATGTAAACAATGTGAGACAACTTGGTAAAGGCAACTAAAAACCTTAAAACTTTTCTCTCTCTCCCCCCCCCCTTAGATTTTCATAGAAATGATGAAGATTTGAAGGCACCGTAAATCGTGTGTAGGTATGTATGGATCACGCAGAACCTGCACTTGGCCATGACTGTATAAAATGATCTGACAGGATGAGTCAGGTAATAAATTGTCTGTGCAGTGTTGCATTGTCAGGCGAAGAAGATGGAAGATGCAATTAAAAGAAGGGGCTGCGCCTAGTCATGCAAATGTGTGCCGCCAGAAATTACATCAAGAAACTTTGCTTGCGTTGTTGGTGGACATAAAACAATGGTGGTCGTACAGAAGGTGGGTAGAAAGACGGGTCAAAGCACCAGCGGCTGTGACGCAATCCGAGTTCACTTTTATTAGCTATACAACAGGCTTGGAAACTTGTCATTGATTTTTTTTTTCTTTCTTCGAATGGATATCAAAAGTAAAATAGTTAAAATGAATGAGTCTTATTAAGATTCACTTATCGTTTTGATTTTAAAATTCTCTAGACATTTTTTCCATTCTGTATTTTTTTAAGAGTTCCATTAACTATAATTTGAGTGTGTACGATATCGAGTTGTATGTAACTTTTCGCGCATTATCCAGTTAGCTAATGTCGTTTGATCTTGTGCAAATATTTGGTTTCTTTATCTCTGCGTGTGGCGAATCTTTTGTAACTTGTGTGGCAGAGCACAGAAAGTGAATCAATGTTTTTTGTAGTTGTTTCCGAGGCAATGGGAGTGATCCATGATGATGATGGGAACTGTTGGAAAAGAAGGGGGGAGGATAAGAGAGCAACAATTTCCCAGAAACAGCAGCGCAGCAAGTGATATGAGCAGGCATGAATTAACAGCTTCCGGTCACTCAGTCACCAGCAGTCCAACAAATGGAAACTTGACCTCTCTTGCCAAAAAACATTTCTGGAAGTGGTGTCACTCGGCTCGGCTCGACTCCTGAGCCACTGACTCAGCTGGAGCTCCGGCCCGGCTCGGTTCAACTGAGCCAACACCTCGAGCCGGCTCGATTGGAATGAACCATTGGCTCGGTTTGGCTCGGCTCAAGTGAACCATCCGCTCGATTGGGTTCGGCTCGGCTTAGATGAGCCATGGGCTCGAACCGGCTCGGTTGGGTGAGCTGTGGGCTTGGCTTACTTCTCAGTTCGGCTCGATGGTGACTGAGATGTGAGCCGAACCCTCGAACCGCTTGAGAACACTATTCTCTGGACCACTTTCGTTTTACTTTTCCAACATAGACTAGACTATACGCGTGGCCAAAACCTTATAATAGTTATTTGATCTTTCATTTTATGACGTAATAATTAATGAGTGATTTACAAATTATGCGGAGATACGCAAGATAAAAAAAAAAAAAAAGTCGACTTTCCTTTGTTTTACAGTGCTTTCTATATAAAGCAGGGCAGTCTTAACTCGTAAGTCCCACGAACATAGGGGCCCATGCTAATCTGTGTCAAGTCGTAAAAAAATACTATTACACAGTAGTGTAGCTCCCAGTCACCATTAATGAGCCCAACCAAGATAATTGCTCCGGCCATCTATTGCAGAAAACGGAATTCAAAACTTCGCTTCCGTTGAAGGGTTATTATGTGAAGTGATGGACAGGCTTCTCTACTAATATCACAATATTACAAGCCTAATAAAACAGTGCTCAGACTGCAGTTTATAAACATTTAGAAACCTGGTAAATTATCAACAACAGTCTTCGAGATAATTGAATTCCATTTTGATCATAAACTACACATGTCGATTGAAGACACTGGGTATTTGCCTTGCTTTGGGGTAACAATTATTCGTACAGGAAAACAAGTCATCTGATCTTGAAAGGAAAGAAACGAAAATGATTAATATAATAAATTGTAGTGTGATAGCTGTTCAGATTAGAGACATAATAATAATAATAATAATAATAATAATAATAATAATAATAATAATAATAATAATAATAATAATAATAATAATAATAATAATAATAATAATAATAATAATAGAAAAGATTATGTTTTAGACATGAACGGATACTTTTACTCATTTCACTTTTTGTGATTTATTTATTCGCCTGTTGGGGGAGGGGGGCACGGTGGCTCAACGGTAGGGCGTTTGCCTCTGGTGCTTGGAATTCCTGGATTTGATTCCCGGCCAAGTAAGTTTGTGATGGATAACATCGTTCCCGTAAGTTCTCTTGGGTTTCCTCCCACTTTCTCATTCCACCAATTCTGTCATTATTATTCACTTGCTGTAATAGTCGTCTCCTTTAGTCTCACGGACACACCCCGGTACTCATGCGACGTTAAACTGAAATATTTCATTAAATTTCACTTTATTCGATTGTTACATTTGCTTCTTTCGTAGAACATTACACATTGAAGCATGGGACGGCAAAATCTGTCATAATTATATTATTCAAAACAAATATTTCTTGTTGGAGATACACTTCATGATGATGGAAGTTAAATTTACTGAACTGGCCTTCTATTTGAATACTACATTCATAAATCATGTTTAGGCTGCATTAGTTTTAGATTACATGGACAGTGCTAAAGCAAATGGTCGAACAAATCCCAGGATGAATTGCTTGATTGTTGTCAAATACAAAAACTCAATTCTCGAACAATAGTGAGCACTACTTGCATTTAGTTACTCATCACAGTTTTGATATGAACACAAGTCTTGTCTTTGTCAGAAACAAGTTCCTTATCATTGAATTTTTAACAGATGTAGAAGGAAAATCAAGAAATAAAGATAAAAGAGCTGGTTGCACTAAAATTGCAAACTGATATATTGGGATTGAAGCTCGATATTGAATTCTATAAAAAGGATACAATCTTTGCTCTGCAGGTATGTTTGCCTTATCTTTCATTAACATAATAGATTATTATTTAAAGGGAAAAACAGACACAGCGAGATTGTAGTGCTTATGCCTTTCTGAGTGCGAGTGCTTTTACTTTCCTTCGTTGTTAATGATAGGGTAGCATACTTAAAATCGTCTTTTAAGATTTATTCTTTCTGGAGAAAGGGGGAACGGTAAATGATGTCATTGAACTGGGCGCCAAATTGCGTAGGGCCGGTGTGCTGCCCACAGTTGAAGCTGCCCATGCATTACCGGGGGGTACAAGATGAGCAGCCAAAAACTACCCCCCAATAAATCATATTGACATCCGCTTTTATTCTTTCCTTCTTGTGGAACCAGATATATTATCAAAAGGATACCGTCTTTTAAGTTGGTTTCAGGGTTGCCAGTAATATAAAGGTACGAGTAAGGGACAGGGTGATCATTCAGCGAGTTCAAGTAGTGCTTATACACAAAGATTACCCCCCAATAAATTATTTTGACAAACACATGTAGTAGCTCTTTCTTCTAAAAGGAGATGATTTTCACCAACAGGTGCCGTCTATGAATACCAGTTTTAAAGAAAACCGAAGATTGACAATAAAGCAGGAGGAAAGGAAGTTTAGTTCTCCCTACTTGCTCACGCGGTCATCGGGTCTCTAAGTCTAGTTGGCGTCAAAAGACATAAACAAAGCTCTTTATTCGATTCACAGCCACACCCCTAAGTTCTTCGACCTTTTTAGCCAACGTAAGTTACGAGGAGCAAAAGCCAACGAAGAGAATTATGAAAGTCAGCTCAAATAATTGTCATATTTCTTACCTGCTGCAATACTTACAGATTCATTGAAGCTATTATGTCTATTCCTTCTTGCGTTTCATGTTAATTTTGTCTGATTTTAAAGTAAGAAATTTTCCATAATATTATTGTAAATATATATTTGTTTTGTGGTTTTCTTTGTTTCATTTTCAAGGCGTGTTATTTTTTAAAACATTTCTTTTACCGAGAGTTACTATTTTTTTTTAAAAAAAATCCGACTTTAAAAAGTCAGTTATTATACAAGAATAGTTATTATTTATTACTTTATTTATCGTACTGTTTATTAATTTTTCTTTGTTTCTCTGCCTGCATTATGTTTTAAATAAATATATTAGTAATGCTTATAAGAAAAAGAGACAAATAATTGGATAATGAACCAATTAGTTAAAATAGATACACATACTTTCCCAAGTTGTAGTTCATAAAATTACCTGTATGCTTATTCGAAGTGACTGCAAATTGCAAGGAATAACCAATGGAAATCATAACACTGTTTCACTTTGAAATAAGTATAATAGGCTATCTGATTCTCGTTTTATTGGGTTGGATTAGATATCTGAGTTTAGTGTCCCGTTCAGCAGCAAGGCTGTATGAGACGTGGATCTACAGCTTATGGTGGGATCCGGACCACATGAATTCCCGCTGAGAATCGAACCTGGGCCTCCCACCCCAAAGGTGCGTATGCTATACACACGAGGGAGTTATTTCTAGTCTGGTATACACTAACGCACATACATATTATATATATATATATATATATATATATATATATATCGAGAGAGAGAGAGAGAGAGTGTGTTATGTATCCACATAATTAAAACAATACACAACTAGATAGATAGGTATGCAGAGAAGAAATATCCTGGCGATACAAGTAGTTGATGGAGAAATCATAACAAATTCCTTCAAATTGGAAGCATTTCATATGTCAATGGAATGAAAAAAAAAATCACTGATAGTGATCCGTCTTTGAAAAAGACGAAATTCGCTGGGTTAAGTTATGACCCTTAAGCTCCTATTCTACAACTGCTTCAACTTCAAAAATGTTATTATTCCCCTTGTTTACCTTCATTTTCAACGAATTTAAATACTTGGTTTCTGAATTCTCTATGTCTGTGTGTCTGATATCTGCAATTTTTTTTTTCCAATTTTGAGTCGTCCATTCCATAGAGCATCAAAAACTACCTGAAAGAAGTGATGACATTTTTGCGTCACTCTTACCGTTTACAAGATATTGGAAGAAGTTCCGATTTCGGTAGATTTAAGGAGCCATATCTCGGGAACCTTAAGTGATAGTGAGATGATATTGGTGTTGATCAATACCTAAGAGAATGGTGAACATTTTGGTACCAAATAATAACCGATGGCCACTTGTTATATCTGCATTTTCAGATATATACGGTGATAAAAATGTGACAGCTCTATATAGCTAATTCAATAGATCCCCTAATACGCAGGTTCCAAATATGTGTATTATCTATCGAATTTAAACAAATAAATTAATTATTAAATTTCATATAAATTTCGGGAAAAAAAAATAATTCGTTCTAAGTTAGTTCTGGCAATACTCTTCGAGCATTCTCAACTGGTTAATGTTCCTGCGGAAACAGCAACTTGCATGCCTCTTCGCTACTCTCATTTTCATATCTTCATTCTCGCCATCGTGGTTTATCTAATTGAGTAAAAAATTATGATTAACTAAGCAAATTCATCACCATCGCAATGCCGAACACGTATTTCAAACTTGGACCGTTTCCGATTTTGAAAACGCTCCTCCGTACACTATAAGATATTATTACACCCTACCTTGTATATCACATCGTTATTAAAAAATCATATACAATACATTTTTAAGTAATAAGTTAAAACTTGCAATCACTCTTATTGAAACGTTCGAATTGCAAGCGGAGCGAGTAAATTTTTTTTTAAATCTATTTTTTTGCAAACTGATAAACATATTGATTTAATAGGACACCAATAAGTTTTTGGAATGACTCGTCATTTACTCATTTCCAGCGCTTTTTCTTTCTTGCTTGTTCGTCGCCCCTTACTATCAGCGCCCGTTGCGACCGCTCTTCTTGCCCCCCTCTTTAGCTACGGCTCTGACAATGTACGAACTGCTTTATATATATATATATATAAAGTTTTCAAAATAGCAGGATATTGAAGAATTTATTTCGTGTTTTCATAATTACTAACAAATTTCAGTGAAAATATATATCCTATATCCTAGCACAGTGGTGAGCAAATTTTTGTGAGTCCAAAGAGAAAACTTTAGGTGGGTATATATATAAAGAACTTCTTGTAATAGTAAAACAATGTTATTAAACTCTGGAAGATTATGAACTAGATGGTGAATACATGAACATCCGAACCAAATAGAATATACTCACATTATTAATATTTATTTATAATAATTAAGGGTAAAAGTGAGGCGAAACGCGGGGAGATACCGTCCTCCGACCTTGAAAAAATATGTACGGCGTCCCTCCAGTTCCTAAAAATTACAATGGGCAAAGATAGGCAAGGGGACGGCGCGACCTCATGCCGCTACCTACCATACCCCTACCTTTTCAGATCCGCTTTTACCCGTAATAACAATTAATACGATTATCAATAACACGCATGCTAAGATAATTTTATAATTAATGTCACGTATTTATGTATTGTTATAACGTATTAAATAATCTTAGTGACTATAGTGAGTGCCTCATCATTACAAAACACTCATCCTCTGAAAGTCACCCATCATGACCCACTGCAACCCACCACTCACCATGGCTCGACTCTCTGCATTATAGACAGCATCTTCTGAATACTGGTGAATTTGTCTACGTTTTACTTGCATGGCTTTCATTTCCTTTCCTTTTTCATTTGTTTCTGTTTACTTACTTGAGATGAGTATATTTAAGTGAAAAAAGAACTTCAGGCATTTTTGGATATTGATATTTGTAATCGTAATAAAAGCAATAGGACTTATACTACTACTTGGCTTTTGAGAAACAGCGTGTAAGCTTTTAGAGGAGCTAAATACTGGAAATAAAAATTTTTGAATTACTGTAATATATAAATTATTATAATAAAAATTTGAATGTAATTATGTGTGCTTAACCATCACGGCCAAATTGAAAAGTCAAATGAAATGACTTTTGGCTTAGGTCTTAATCCAAACTGGGATGGTATCACATAGCTTTTATTATAAAACATATCCTAAGGGGGTAGTGGGGATCCAATTTTTGCGCAAAAAAATGAGTATCTGCTACGGATGGGCACGGGAGAGTTTTCTTTGAAACTCGACTCGACTCGAAACAGACATTTTTCACTTCGACTCGAAAATTTCGTGCAACTGGATTCGAATTTGGGCCGTTTCGAGTCGAGTCGAGTCAAAATGAGCCAATTCGAGCTAAACCCTGTGTGTAGTTCCAAGTACTCTTTTCAAGTATCCTACAGAGACAAAATAATTATCAATTATGCTACTCCTACTACTACTACTTCTTATATTATTATTATTATTATTATTATTATTATTATTATTATTATTATTATTATTATTATTATTATTATTATTATTATTATTATCAGAACAATACAGTGTATAACCATGAAAGGTAGGCGGTTTGTATCTGAATAATGAAAACTACTTGACTGTAGTTCTCGGTCTTCGAAAAGTCTTCAGGAGGCAAAAACATCGGTCACGAGGTTCTGGGTTTGAGTTCCGGAGGAATAAGTATTCGGACTCGAGCGAAAAGTTGTTAAAAGTTATACGGCGCCGGCCAAAGATGTTCAATACTGCTCGGCCTGGGTTTATGGTTGTCAACAGCTCGAACGGCTCGGCTCACAGCTCATTCATATCGAGCCGAACCGAGAAGTGACCTGAGCCAGCAGCTCACCTAAATGAGCAGGCTCGAACCGATGACTCACCCAAGCCGAACCAAACCGAGCTGATTGATCACCCAACCGAGCCAGTTCGAGCCATCGACTCATTTGACCTGAGTCAAACCAAGCCGATGGACTCGTTTCAACGGAGCTAGCTAGAGCCGAGTCGGTGGCTCATCCCAACCTAGCTGGCTCGAACCATCGGCTCAGTCGATGGCTTGTCCCTACCGAGCCGATGGCTAATCACAATCGAGCCGGAACGAGCAGCTCGCTCAGTTGAACCGAGCCGAGTCGGTTGACGTTACTACCCGGATTGAGCTTCTATTTGGGCTCAAACATTAGACCGTGCAGGTCTCAGCCTTGATAGTAAGAACTACATACTTATATTGGTGGTCATGACATTTGAGGCAGTCTCGTTATTAAAATCTATTGCCTCCTTATCAAGATGAGACGAGACGCACTAAAAGTTCCCCACAAGCTGCACTAAAAGTACGAGACGAGGTGCGTCCCTGTCGTGAACAACATTAAAAGTATTCCGCATTACTGTTTACATTCCTCATGGCTTTCGTTTTCCAGGCTAATCTGGCGATGATTTCAAAACGAGTTAAAACGAGCTGAACGAGTAAGCCATTTATCAAACTCGACTCGACTCGAAACTCGACCTCAAAACAGTGACTCGACTCAAGAAAATTGAATTTGACTCGACTCGAAACTCAACTCGAGTTGAGTTATAGCTAGACTCGTGCCCATCCTTAAGTATCTCGCAAGTCCTTAAACTTACGGAGCTGAAATTCAGTGTGTTAACTCTTTATTGAAAATGAACAGAACGTGTCCTAGCATTTTTAAAAATTCTCCTTTATGGGGGGTCTTTCTGTATATGGAAAAAGGATAGTGGGTTGGTTTGTAAAAATAATCGAAAACGATCGATATTAGAGAACAAATTCAGAAACAATTATTAATTAATTGAGAACGCTTCATATATCCATTGCTTCTTATTATTGTTGAATCTTATGTTTATTATATGGAGCGCCAGTGGCGTATTTACAATTTTGTTTCGGGAGGGGCTTTGCTAACTTTTGGGGGGGGCTTTGCCTGAAAATGTGAAAATTCTGCAAGATATTTCATATACTTTACTATAGCAAGTAAGATTTCGGGTGGGGCTTAAGCCCGGAAGCCCCCCCCTAAATACGCCACTGTGGAGCGCTTAGACCACAGGGGGCAATCAACCCATAAAGTTATGAGAAAAATAGACACAAAATTTGTACTGTAAGCTTGATTACACGGAAATTTTAAGTTTGGACTGTACGCATAACTATATGGAAAATTTTACACTTTTTTCCCCTTTACGTTAGTGTACTTTCCTTGATTTCAGACTCAAATTTCATCCTTTTTCCATTGAAAAGTATCAATAATTCAACAAGGAAATGTTAATTTAATACAATGATAATTTAATTGAAATTTAATTTAGACCATGACAAACACTACCATTTTATATCAAAAAGGTCAAATCCACCGATAGTCTAACAGAGTGGTGCTTGAGCGATTGATCATAGAAATACAAACTCCGATTAGTCAGAATTTCACAGCCTGGTTTTATTACAAGTGTAAACACTTTAGAGGCCATGGATCATGTGTCAGACTTGATAACGATGGGTTTTGATGGGTCAGAGTGGGTCACAGTGAGTGAGTGGTTTATGATTGGTGGTGCGTCGGAGTGTGTCATAGTGGGTGATGGGTCAGAGTGAGTCATGGTGGGTCGTGGGTCACGATGGGTGGTGGGTCAAGATTTCATTGACCGACGGCATCTCTGCCCATTAGTACCTCTGGGGTGGTGGGAAGGAATTGACATGTGAAATTAATCAAAAACGATCAATATTAGTGTAGAATCCCTGATACTGTTAAAAAATGAAATGAAATCTTTCAGTTTTACGTCCTACGGTTATGTCGGGTAGGCTAAAGGAGACGGTGATAATAAGAAATTAATACAATGATGGAATGAATAAAGTGGGAGGAAACGGAATAACCCCAAGAAATCCCACGAACATGGTGTTTTCCACCCCAAAGCCCATTTAGTGAGAGCTGGGATCGAACCAGGGACCTCTCGCACCAGAGGTGAACAATCTACCACTGAGCCTTCGTGCCCTGATAGCGTTAAACTCCAAACTCAGCCCCCACATGTATGAGGTTGACAAGATTGAAAAATGAAATGTCTGAAATGATTGAGATTAGTGTCGAATCTATAGTTTGTAATCGTCAAGCTGTTAGATTACAATAGCAATGGCATTTAAACAGAAGTTTAGGCATAAACGGCATGTCAGCTGCATTGAGAATTTACAAGGGCAGCACTGAAGGCGTTGGTCGCACAGCTATAAATATTTTGATGTACGTGTATGAATTTATATTCCAGCGAACTTCTGGAGCTATTTTAACGAAACTTTCATAAGAATTTCAATATTAAAAGAAATAATTTAAAACTGGCTTATGGGGCCGTTGCCACAGCAACCACTGTTGCCATAACAACGAATCCTGTCACTGCTTGTCAGTCTAAAACTGTTTGAAGAAAAGAATAAGTCGTAAGTGGGAACCCTTCACCCCTGGTGGGGATGTTCATGAAGCTATCAGCTTATGTCTAATTACGTTGGAATATATTAGCCGTTTCTTAATTTTGAACATACTAGATTCGATCGAAACGAGAAAACTTTTTTTTTCGGACTTCTAAAGAAAATAAAGTAAAATAAATAAATACATGACCGTGTTTATTACATATAGAATTCCCAGTCACGACCCCCCTTCCAGTTTTCTTAAAAAAAATAGAAGAAGAAGATGAAGAAAAGAAAAGAAGATAGAAGAGGAAAGATGTAAAGTAAGAAGGTGATAAAGGGGAAACTGTTACTAGATATTTTAAGGAATATGGTAAAGGAAAGCGAATAATTATCTAATTGTGATCATTTCCAATAGCTATTAGTTGAATATCTGGTATTAACGTGATCAACGGTAGACACATGTTAACTCATACATCCCCGACCTAGATCCATTTGACCCCAACTACCAAATTATCCCAATCTAGCTCGGAGATAGATGAGAAAGTTTAATTTTACCTTTTTTTTTTTTTTTTTTTAATATTTCCAGAAGTTCTAGACTAATATTCAATATTTAAAAATGAACGACGAAGTTGATGGCATGTTAGAAACGACCATAGGAAGAAAAAAAAATCAGAGTATCACATATGTGTCGAAGATTTTGACTTTCACAGTTCTCTCATGATGATCATTCGTTCAGGCTACTTCAGTCCTTTTTTCTTCCTTCATAGAGCCAACTTAAGTTAGTATTAACATTCAATGAGTTCAATCGATAACTACCAATAATTATAATAAGTCACATATGTATGACAAGATAATTGGTGCACTTAATACTAAACCTACATTTCACTCACACACACATTCATACAGGACAATGTATACTTCGGGTTGTATTTGGTTGAATTAAACTAACCTAACTACAATGCTATAGACATTTATTACATTTCAATAGAAGAAGGTGTAGTTTGACATAACAGAGAAAAAATTTAATACATGAAAAGAATGTTTCATAAACATGCACAGAAATTCGCTACTTTCAACAAGATCAAATAACACATTTCTCTTTTTATATATATATATATTAAAAGTTGGATTACATGAAAAAGAATTAAACCAAAGACGAGACAAGAAAAAAAATTCAAGGGTCAATATATATTTAAAACTCAGTGCAATGAATACATATCATTGCAGGAAAAGAAAAAAAATAATTGGTTAATCATTAAAAAAAAACTTTAGTAATATTTTATTGAGTCTTTGTCTCAATAGGAGACGTATCGACAGTTTTATGAGTCTTTGTTCTCACGTCGATAATAGCTCCCTTTTTTTTTTTTTTTTTTTTCTTTTCAACTCTCTTTATGCACTGTGGTTTGTGTCCGTGAGAGTATTCAATTGTTTTTGCTTTAACTATAGACAACTAATTGCTTCATATCACATATATGTATATCTATATTTCTCATTTCGTCACTCGACGCACTTTATCTAAAATTTCAAAGTTTGTCAATATTAAGGAAAACTTATCAAATCCAGTCACAGATATTGGGAACATATTTCCATATTCCGGTATTCGCATTAACTTATTGAACAGATTTCAGTTCGTTGAATTTAAGATCACTAAATTTTTCCCTAGTATAGATCTTGTAGTCAAAAATTCTAGATACTGAATAGTTTGGTGTCCGATCGTAGGGGAAGGATTTGTTCCATGTTTTACTGATGGAAAAAGTCGTTGGAGGGGCGCACTGTTTCGTAGGTTGCTAATTTCACTCGCAAAGTAAATTTGGGTAAGGATTAGGGTTATTCTTATTTATCTTACGACCCGCTACTTGTTTTATTCACATGCAGTATTTAACATTATATTCCACTTTAATAGTTACAGAAATTAATAACAACTCAACAAAAAGTAATTTATGACAATTTACGCGGTAATACTATATATCACAAATAGTTGGTTAATACCGGGTGTCAAAATCTATGGCAACCTAACAAGACCAGGGTAAATATCGAGCCCATTACATACATACTCGCATATATATATATATATGTATTCATATTAATTAATACAATAAATTTCACTTTAATATCTATCTTAATATTTCGTCGACGTTTAACTTCTACATAACCGTTCATATTCGACAAGTATTCATATTTTATAAATATTTATATTTATTTGGCTCAAAGACAAAACAAAACCCTGACTATCAAAATTCACCTTTCTCCTTCATAAGGTTGCAACATTATATTTTATATGTATAAACCCGATAATCAATAATCATTTTCAATTTACTAAAGATCCGCGTATATGAAAAAAAAAACGTTGGTGTTATTTAATAAGTTGACATAAGAAGTGGAAAATGCAACAAATAGAGCAGGCACGTAACTTTTAAAACTATGTAAGTACATATATATAGATGTATATACAACAAAAAAAAATCAATGTTATTCGAAACTAGTGGGCCCAAACTATTAATACATACACACTATATGACCAATCAATAGAAATAAAAACCAGAAATCAGTAATCCATTTGATATAAGTTGTATGATCAATGAATAACAAAGGTCTCTAGGAATCTAAAAGCATAGTGTACCTTCCCGTCAATTTCTCCAGTGGTGGATTGAATATCGCGAAAATGGTCCCGAGATGTGCTGCAATACCTCCACGAATTGCATCCCTCGATGTCTCAGTTAGTACATACGATCGAAATAAGTGATATAGAATATTGTACATTTTCATGAGTTTCAGAAACCGGGGGGGGGGAGGTTGAAAATTTAAAAAAAAAAACTCGAAGTAATAATGACACAGAGAGAGAGATAGAAAAGAAGGAAGACGAAGAATAGGGGCGCCAAAGACTTAAGTGGGAAATAACTAACGCTACAAAGACAAAAGTCGAATTTCTATCTCGACAAATCCATAGCCAAAATATTCTTAACATGCCAAAAGGGTGGTCTACTCAAATACGTAGACTCAAGGAAGGCCCTGCTGCCAAGGATGCAAGTTCTGTGTCCATCAGATCCCAATCCCACAAGAATTTGGTTGTAAGATTGAAATCCGATCCCCGTATCCGGCCCAAACCAGCAGGTTCCCGGATATCGTCCGGAAGGTTAGAGAAGGCGCTAATTTAGAATTTCAAGAAAAAAAAAAAAAAATCATCCGACCTCTTGGAAACTAGAAGATTCCAGAATAGGGATGAAATTAGAGTAATAGCTAAGGTATCCCTAATTAGTAATTCGCCAAAATTAAAAAAAAAAATTAAATAAATAAACTGAATTTTGGATCGGTGATTTCAATTACCGAAACATCACCGATGGCTACCCAGCGCAGACATGCCACCGTCTGGGACGTCGTTAATTTCCGTCATCTAATTAAACTAAGAAAAGACATGAAAATACTTAAGGGGACTAGGGGTCGACGTCCGGGTACGCTACATTTAGTAGCAGTTAATTTAATCGGATAGTCCGAACTGAGTTATATGAACACTGCACCATAAATAAATAAGGTAAGCAACAAAAAAAAAATCTCGGAGAGGCTATGAATGTTAAAGGTACAACTGACCGAAACCTGTACTTTTCGATGATCACAGGAAATAGCAGTTGGTTTTCTTAATTATCATTTCTGTCAACCTTTAGAAGTAATTCCCATATGATACTACTCTATCTATTGAAAGGCTTAAGATCTGGGGCTGTTATTATGAGGTACATAAATGCAAAGTAACACACAATTCCCAACTATAATTTACTATCCAAGTAGCAAACTCGGTTGGATGAATGCACCGGTGTAGAAGTCTAAACGCGAGAGATATTTTCTTTTCTTCGTAAACATATTCCTATTTTCACTATATAAAATTTACTAGGCCTATCCATTTAACTATAGGGGTCATCATCTTATTCATATTATATATCATATTATTAACATTTCATTACATTCATTCATTATCTACTAATTTCCGCACGAAATAATATTTTATAAACACCCTATTTCGTACATTTTCACGCAGGCCATACACATATTTACATTACGCAGTAATAAATATATATATATATAACTATCACAATCTATCACGCTCAAACCACCACACGATCACATTCATCGAACCACGTACTCTTTATTTCGAAGCACCCAAATTGTATTTACCTTGCAGGTTTAAAAAAAAAATCATACATGTATTTACGGAAAGTTAAATTGTCAATGATTAATCTATTTCTGATTTGTTGATAAAACTGAAGCAACAATGGAATTTTCGACAGCCACGGGAAAAAAGAATTTAATACTACATTTTTAAACAAACAGTAACAGCATATGGGTTTTACTTCTATTAAGAAAATAGGTGTTCTTTATTTCAGCGGATTATTCATTTACTATTGGACCTAGCAAACTGAAATTTTCAGTACAGTAAGATCTCATGCTATCTTATAGGAAGGTATACTCATCCGAACCGAAAACCATGTCCACGGGAAGTAATTTGAGAATAAATGGCCAAAATCAAACAATCTAGATCACTAAGTTATGCGATGTCGTAATGTCAACAAACAATTGACTACCGAAAACTGACGCTATGGCGCTGTAGTGGAGGCATAATTTACCGTGTACTGAAATATATACTTGTACTCATTAATCGGAAATTTAATATTTACTCTGGTTTATTTATGTTAGAAAAATGGTACTAAATTAAAGCATATTTATACACTGTCCAAATCGAAAATTCACACACTCACACAAACCTACTAACTACATACACCACTGTTAGTATTATACATAAAGACAACTAACTAAACTAAACATGCACCATTTAGTTACATGCACGTTGACGAAAATAACCTAACACATTAGATTTAAAATACATTACTTCCTCGTCGATATATATACAGTCGGCTCTATTTAATTTAAAGGGGGTCAAAAATGAGAAAGGTAACACTAGGTCTAATTGACCTGACCAATTGTTTACATAATGATTGCCAAAAATTGATGCCCGGGGGGCACCTTAACGAGGTTTATGGAGGGACCCTTCCCCTGAAAGGGGAAAAGGCCCTAAAACGAACAATAACTAACCCATTCCCCCGCTAGAAACTGGTTCAATTTGGAAAAGGGGATAGGAGCCCTTTTAAGCTAACTTAAGCTGCCATTATTATTATTCACTTTACAACCATCAAACCTACGTACATGCGATTACTGAATAAATAATAGAAAGTCACATTTACTTAATACACGAACAACATGCACCAAACAGGTCGTAATTTCCCTAATCCCTACTTGAGTTTGAAATAAAAAAAAGTAAAGTCACTCTTTCACTGTTGTCTATTCTCGATAGGCAGCAAACATGGCTTCCTAGTAAACAGAACTGGAATTTGTTATTTCACTGAATTGCAGCTTCTTTACCAAAATTTGCGGATTTTTCGGGCTCCTATTCTGTTGTAAATCTTTAACTATTGGATTACATTATATGTTACCTTAGTTGTCCTTGTAAATTGGAATTCTTCCCGAAAAATATGTAGCACAAAATTCACAAGCTGCTCCTTGTAGGGTGTCGTCGATTGTTCTGATAACATTGCGCCGAAAAAGCCAGAGGTAAGAGAATTCCTCCAATCAGAAAGAAAACTTTAGCCGCGGAAATTACAAAGCGAATGGAAATTTGGCAAATCCAGATATAACCGGATCTGAAAGTGACTATGGACTAGTGAGAGGGGGTGAGGGAAAGATTAGGTACCTGGCCAAAATCTACATTGGTCTGAAATTAAGGAAATTTATATCCAATAACGGAACTATGTTCCGGTATGACGTCAGAATGGTAAACCTTGTAACTATTCAAGTTATATATCCGTAAATGGGATTTACACTCAATCAAAATATAAATAAATATATTATACAGTGGGAATATGGTTACTAACAAAACCTTTGGGTTTATTATATTTAATTCGAAGTAAAGAGAGTAAGTAAATTGTGTAACTAAACCGAAATTGAATTAAAAAAAAATTGCTAGGTACAGGGTGCGTAAAAAAAATTGCCATTACTTTCAACTGTAATGGTATATTACAGTTTTCCCCGGCCCATTAACAAAATTTTGTTAGAATAACAAAATTTTGCTAATTGGGAATACCAACTAATGATGCTTGTTAAGTTAACACACTCATTCATCCCATTCAAACGTTACCAGTCACTCTAGGACAGTATATTATATCTACTTGGGGTATTGCGCAAGTAATTCACTACGTTTATCTTCTGTACAATTGAAAATCTTTAAATTTCGGAAATTGTGAGTTCCGATACTTTCTTTTTTTTTTTTTTTTTTTTCAGTAGTGTTCATATAGCAATAGAACGGACAGAAGTTATAACTGAGAAATCGACAGATACAATTCGTAAGGCTTCAGCCGTCGACTAGTATATCTGATGACATTAGGCCGCAGTTTCCCGTCTATCACTGCCATTTAATATTGTTCTAGGCTCACCGTTACCACGCACTTGCGAAGGGACTGAATTCTGGGGTCGATTTACATTATTGTTACTATTATTCTGACTATTACCGTTCTCCCTTCTTCCGTACGCCCTGTTAAAATTCCTCCTGGTGTTATCGCCCCTACCCGGGTTCGATTCCATGTTGGTACGGTCATAGGGACGATAACTCCGGCGATTGTTGAACATGGGCCGATTCCTAAATAGTCGCCGGCCATTATTGTTGTTTTCTGAGCCATACCCACTAGGATAACGAGATCCAGCTTGGGTATAACTCAGGAAATCTGTCTGGCAACTTGCCGTTACCTTCGTCTTCATCGGTTTTAGAATTTTTGCCTGTCGGGCGAAGTATCGTTTTGGTGGACCACCAACTTCCTTGCCGCACAAGGCAGCTAAACGTGAGGTGACTTCTCGCACCGTTTGGCACAAGTGGGACGCTATGGCCCGGGACTCATCAGGTGGAAGAGCGTTAACTATAATATCTACAAGTTCAGCCTGAGAGGGATGTTCAGCTATCTGATAATATAGTTCGATAATTTTCCAAGCATAGTCCAAGAGGGACCCATACTTGGAGCGATCATACCGGAGTGATTGTAAGTTTCTCTTTTGGAGCCGTTCGATGTGCTCATTACAATATTCTTCTTTAAAAAGAATCAAAAAATCACTAAACGTTCGGATTTGGTATTTAACCGAAGCAAACCATGCGCCCGAAGCGGCGATCAAACATTTTTCAACTATCTGCAGGCGTTCCCCATCAGTAAGTTTATACATGTCTAAATATTGCTGCAGTCTCCGCAGGAAAACTCGAGGTAACCCGTTAGTAATGTTCCCATCGAAAGTGGGAAAACGTTCAATATCCCGGAGGGAAACTTTAGAGCTCATACTATACGGGGCAGGAAAATAATCCAGTGGAATCAACGCGTTATCCTGAGCAGTTGGGGTTGTCACCGGATTTGCCACCGACGGAGTGGTCACTGAACTGAACGCTCCCATATGACCAAGAGAGGTTTTGTAATTTGTGTTGACCATGTAAGGTTCAAACTTAGGACCCACCACGGTAGTAACCGACGGTCCGGCACATCTCCTTTCCCCTCCTGGCAGCACGCTGTACGATTGTACCATTCCAAAGGTAGAGTGAGCATTTACGCTAGTGACTGTTGTAGTCACAACACTCGACTGCATCGGTACATCAAAATTACTCAACCATGATTTCGAGGTTGGCTGATGCGGGGGGCAATACATTGCTGTGTCCCGTGCATCAGGCAACACTTGACTCTTACCCGGGAGGACGTTACTTGTTTCTGGGAAAATTTTCCCTGGAGAATCGCCATCAGGAAAAGGATAGGAGATATCAGACTTGGCGATTTGCAATTTAGTAATATTCCCCTTAATACTGTCTACTTCGGTTTGAATTCGACTAATTCTTTGGTCAACCGACTCTAGTTTAGATTCTATTGATAGGTCGGATACTACAACATTCAATCTACTTATTTCAGCCTGCTGCTGTTCAACTTTTTGTTCGATGTCACCAAATCTTTTGTTTGTACTCTCAAACCTTATATCTATTTCGTTGAATTTCTCATTTGTTTCGTCTCTGAGCTGCTCGGTGGACTGTTGGGCCCGGTATCTAACCTGCTCCAGTTCAGTAGATGTTTGCTCTTTCAATTTGCTCATCGAAGAAGCAAAGTCCAAACAGATCTGGTCAATTTTATTGTTTAATACCTCGAATCGAGCGTCGGTCTCTCGTTTCGAGGTATCAAACTTCTCATTTATTTCACGTCTCATTTCTGCATTCTCACGCCTCATTTCTGCATTCTCACGCCTCATTTCTGCATTCTCACGCCTCATTTCTGCACCGTTCTGTTCTATTTTAACTTCCATGTTAGAAAATTTTTCATGCATCATTTCCATCATCTGGCGAATTAATACAGACGCGTCAGACCCTCCAGATGACATTCCTTCCTTCGGGTTTGCCGTCTGATCCCGAGAATCACTTTGATTTCCACTCTTTTCCTCATCGTCGAGGTCAGATATCTCCGCTGGAGATATTTGGCCTCGGTCCTTTTCACAGTCCTCACAATATTTTTCTATTTCGCCGGTTTGAACTTTTTCTGCATTTTCAGCAGTATCGTCCAAATTGGAACAAGCAAAGTGGATCCATTTTAGTCCACAACCGGTACATCTTATAAGTCTCCGCGGGGCGCGAGATCTTTTCTCTTTTTCGTTTAATATGCATTGAGTGCACGTGACATCACACTCGTCCTGTGACACAACAACCTTTTTTGTTGCCATAGTTTTGAGACACTTTACACTTTACAAAAGACAAGATATATATATCAGAAATACACATATACTATAAAATACTTATTCGCTATCCAGACAAGTATTATTCATAAATTAAAGGACTCCCATTCTCTTTCCTTCCTTGACACCCTTCTAGCGTTTAGTTCTATTTTAGAAAAATTTTGACACTCCTTCTCTTTTTCCCCCTTAGAAAAGGAAACAAAAATGACAAAGTAGCCAACGACTCTACTTGTTTCACTATAAAATTTCTCGTATTAATTTCAATGTTGTAATCAATTCAACATGCCTTCAACCTCACTCTTTAACATTCTTAAAAAATTTCAAATCTATCGGTCGCCATTTAAACGGAGATCCGTTGCCATGGGAACAAGCGTTGCCATGACAACCATTCTTGTCGCGGTTCACCAATTCAAACTGATTGGCATGATAACTGGTATTATTCAATAAGCATTTTCAGATCCGTTACCACAGTAAACATGCGTTACCATGGCAACAGTCTTGTCACGTGTCGCCATTCTAAAACTGGCTTATGGGGCCGTTGCCACAGCAACCACTGTTGCCATAACAACGAATCCTGTCACTGCTTGTCAGTCTAAAACTGTTTGAAGAAAAGAATAAGTCGTAAGTGGGAACCCTTCACCCCTGGTGGGGATGTTCATGAAGCTATCAGCTTATGTCTAATTACGTTGGAATATATTAGCCGTTTCTTAATTTTGAACATACTAGATTCGATCGAAACGAGAAAACTTTTTTTTTCGGACTTCTAAAGAAAATAAAGTAAAATAAATAAATACATGACCGTGTTTATTACATATAGAATTCCCAGTCACGACCCCCCTTCCAGTTTTCTTAAAAAAAATAGAAGAAGAAGATGAAGAAAAGAAAAGAAGATAGAAGAGGAAAGATGTAAAGTAAGAAGGTGATAAAGGGGAAACTGTTACTAGATATTTTAAGGAATATGGTAAAGGAAAGCGAATAATTATCTAATTGTGATCATTTCCAATAGCTATTAGTTGAATATCTGGTATTAACGTGATCAACGGTAGACACATGTTAACTCATACATCCCCGACCTAGATCCATTTGACCCCAACTACCAAATTATCCCAATCTAGCTCGGAGATAGATGAGAAAGTTTAATTTTACCTTTTTTTTTTTTTTAATATTTCCAGAAGTTCTAGACTAATATTCAATATTTAAAAATGAACGACGAAGTTGATGGCATGTTAGAAACGACCATAGGAAGAAAAAAAAATCAGAGTATCACATATGTGTCGAAGATTTTGACTTTCACAGTTCTCTCATGATGATCATTCGTTCAGGCTACTTCAGTCCTTTTTTCTTCCTTCATAGAGCCAACTTAAGTTAGTATTAACATTCAATGAGTTCAATCGATAACTACCAATAATTATAATAAGTCACATATGTATGACAAGATAATTGGTGCACTTAATACTAAACCTACATTTCACTCACACACACATTCATACAGGACAATGTATACTTCGGGTTGTATTTGGTTGAATTAAACTAACCTAACTACAATGCTATAGACATTTATTACATTTCAATAGAAGAAGGTGTAGTTTGACATAACAGAGAAAAAATTTAATACATGAAAAGAATGTTTCATAAACATGCACAGAAATTCGCTACTTTCAACAAGATCAAATAACACATTTCTCTTTTTATATATATATATATATTAAAAGTTGGATTACATGAAAAAGAATTAAACCAAAGACGAGACAAGAAAAAAAATTCAAGGGTCAATATATATTTAAAACTCAGTGCAATGAATACATATCATTGCAGGAAAAGAAAAAAAATAATTGGTTAATCATTAAAAAAAAACTTTAGTAATATTTTATTGAGTCTTTGTCTCAATAGGAGACGTATCGACAGTTTTATGAGTCTTTGTTCTCACGTCGATAATAGCTCCCTTTTTTTTTTTTTTTCTTTTCAACTCTCTTTATGCACTGTGGTTTGTGTCCGTGAGAGTATTCAATTGTTTTTGCTTTAACTATAGACAACTAATTGCTTCATATCACATATATGTATATCTATATTTCTCATTTCGTCACTCGACGCACTTTATCTAAAATTTCAAAGTTTGTCAATATTAAGGAAAACTTATCAAATCCAGTCACAGATATTGGGAACATATTTCCATATTCCGGTATTCGCATTAACTTATTGAACAGATTTCAGTTCGTTGAATTTAAGATCACTAAATTTTTCCCTAGTATAGATCTTGTAGTCAAAAATTCTAGATACTGAATAGTTTGGTGTCCGATCGTAGGGGAAGGATTTGTTCCATGTTTTACTGATGGAAAAAGTCGTTGGAGGGGCGCACTGTTTCGTAGGTTGCTAATTTCACTCGCAAAGTAAATTTGGGTAAGGATTAGGGTTATTCTTATTTATCTTACGACCCGCTACTTGTTTTATTCACATGCAGTATTTAACATTATATTCCACTTTAATAGTTACAGAAATTAATAACAACTCAACAAAAAGTAATTTATGACAATTTACGCGGTAATACTATATATCACAAATAGTTGGTTAATACCGGGTGTCAAAATCTATGGCAACCTAACAAGACCAGGGTAAATATCGAGCCCATTACATACATACTCGCATATATATATATATATGTATTCATATTAATTAATACAATAAATTTCACTTTAATATCTATCTTAATATTTCGTCGACGTTTAACTTCTACATAACCGTTCATATTCGACAAGTATTCATATTTTATAAATATTTATATTTATTTGGCTCAAAGACAAAACAAAACCCTGACTATCAAAATTCACCTTTCTCCTTCATAAGGTTGCAACATTATATTTTATATGTATAAACCCGATAATCAATAATCATTTTCAATTTACTAAAGATCCGCGTATATGAAAAAAAAAAAAAACGTTGGTGTTATTTAATAAGTTGACATAAGAAGTGGAAAATGCAACAAATAGAGCAGGCACGTAACTTTTAAAACTATGTAAGTACATATATATAGATGTATATACAACAAAAAAAAATCAATGTTATTCGAAACTAGTGGGCCCAAACTATTAATACATACACACTATATGACCAATCAATAGAAATAAAAACCAGAAATCAGTAATCCATTTGATATAAGTTGTATGATCAATGAATAACAAAGGTCTCTAGGAATCTAAAAGCATAGTGTACCTTCCCGTCAATTTCTCCAGTGGTGGATTGAATATCGCGAAAATGGTCCCGAGATGTGCTGCAATACCTCCACGAATTGCATCCCTCGATGTCTCAGTTAGTACATACGATCGAAATAAGTGATATAGAATATTGTACATTTTCATGAGTTTCAGAAACCGGGGGGGGGGGAGGTTGAAAATTTAAAAAAAAAAAACTCGAAGTAATAATGACACAGAGAGAGAGATAGAAAAGAAGGAAGACGAAGAATAGGGGCGCCAAAGACTTAAGTGGGAAATAACTAACGCTACAAAGACAAAAGTCGAATTTCTATCTCGACAAATCCATAGCCAAAATATTCTTAACATGCCAAAAGGGTGGTCTACTCAAATACGTAGACTCAAGGAAGGCCCTGCTGCCAAGGATGCAAGTTCTGTGTCCATCAGATCCCAATCCCACAAGAATTTGGTTGTAAGATTGAAATCCGATCCCCGTATCCGGCCCAAACCAGCAGGTTCCCGGATATCGTCCGGAAGGTTAGAGAAGGCGCTAATTTAGAATTTCAAGAAAAAAAAAAAAATCATCCGACCTCTTGGAAACTAGAAGATTCCAGAATAGGGATGAAATTAGAGTAATAGCTAAGGTATCCCTAATTAGTAATTCGCCAAAATTAAAAAAAAAAAAATTAAATAAATAAACTGAATTTTGGATCGGTGATTTCAATTACCGAAACATCACCGATGGCTACCCAGCGCAGACATGCCACCGTCTGGGACGTCGTTAATTTCCGTCATCTAATTAAACTAAGAAAAGACATGAAAATACTTAAGGGGACTAGGGGTCGACGTCCGGGTACGCTACATTTAGTAGCAGTTAATTTAATCGGATAGTCCGAACTGAGTTATATGAACACTGCACCATAAATAAATAAGGTAAGCAACAAAAAAAAATCTCGGAGAGGCTATGAATGTTAAAGGTACAACTGACCGAAACCTGTACTTTTCGATGATCACAGGAAATAGCAGTTGGTTTTCTTAATTATCATTTCTGTCAACCTTTAGAAGTAATTCCCATATGATACTGCTCTATCTATTGAAAGGCTTAAGATCTGGGGCTGTTATTATGAGGTACATAAATGCAAAGTAACACACAATTCCCAACTATAATTTACTATCCAAGTAGCAAACTCGGTTGGATGAATGCACCGGTGTAGAAGTCTAAACGCGAGAGATATTTTCTTTTCTTCGTAAACATATTCCTATTTTCACTATATAAAATTTACTAGGCCTATCCATTTAACTATAGGGGTCATCATCTTATTCATATTATATATCATATTATTAACATTTCATTACATTCATTCATTATCTACTAATTTCCGCACGAAATAATATTTTATAAACACCCTATTTCGTACATTTTCACGCAGGCCATACACATATTTACATTACGCAGTAATAAATATATATATATATAACTATCACAATCTATCACGCTCAAACCACCACACGATCACATTCATCGAACCACGTACTCTTTATTTCGAAGCACCCAAATTGTATTTACCTTGCAGGTTTAAAAAAAAAATCATACATGTATTTACGGAAAGTTAAATTGTCAATGATTAATCTATTTCTGATTTGTTGATAAAACTGAAGCAACAATGGAATTTTCGACAGCCACGGGAAAAAAGAATTTAATACTACATTTTTAAACAAACAGTAACAGCATATGGGTTTTACTTCTATTAAGAAAATAGGTGTTCTTTATTTCAGCGGATTATTCATTTACTATTGGACCTAGCAAACTGAAATTTTCAGTACAGTAAGATCTCATGCTATCTTATAGGAAGGTATACTCATCCGAACCGAAAACCATGTCCACGGGAAGTAATTTGAGAATAAATGGCCAAAATCAAACAATCTAGATCACTAAGTTATGCGATGTCGTAATGTCAACAAACAATTGACTACCGAAAACTGACGCTATGGCGCTGTAGTGGAGGCATAATTTACCGTGTACTGAAATATATACTTGTACTCATTAATCGGAAATTTAATATTTACTCTGGTTTATTTATGTTAGAAAAATGGTACTAAATTAAAGCATATTTATACACTGTCCAAATCGAAAATTCACACACTCACACAAACCTACTAACTACATACACCACTGTTAGTATTATACATAAAGACAACTAACTAAACTAAACATGCACCATTTAGTTACATGCACGTTGACGAAAATAACCTAACACATTAGATTTAAAATACATTACTTCCTCGTCGATATATATACAGTCGGCTCTATTTAATTTAAAGGGGGTCAAAAATGAGAAAGGTAACACTAGGTCTAATTGACCTGACCAATTGTTTACATAATGATTGCCAAAAATTGATGCCCGGGGGGCACCTTAACGAGGTTTATGGAGGGACCCTTCCCCTGAAAGGGGAAAAGGCCCTAAAACGAACAATAACTAACCCATTCCCCCGCTAGAAACTGGTTCAATTTGGAAAAGGGGATAGGAGCCCTTTTAAGCTAACTTAAGCTGCCATTATTATTATTCACTTTACAACCATCAAACCTACGTACATGCGATTACTGAATAAATAATAGAAAGTCACATTTACTTAATACACGAACAACATGCACCAAACAGGTCGTAATTTCCCTAATCCCTACTTGAGTTTGAAATAAAAAAAAGTAAAGTCACTCTTTCACTGTTGTCTATTCTCGATAGGCAGCAAACATGGCTTCCTAGTAAACAGAACTGGAATTTGTTATTTCACTGAATTGCAGCTTCTTTACCAAAATTTGCGGATTTTTCGGGCTCCTATTCTGTTGTAAATCTTTAACTATTGGATTACATTATATGTTACCTTAGTTGTCCTTGTAAATTGGAATTCTTCCCGAAAAATATGTAGCACAAAATTCACAAGCTGCTCCTTGTAGGGTGTCGTCGATTGTTCTGATAACATTGCGCCGAAAAAGCCAGAGGTAAGAGAATTCCTCCAATCAGAAAGAAAACTTTAGCCGCGGAAATTACAAAGCGAATGGAAATTTGGCAAATCCAGATATAACCGGATCTGAAAGTGACTATGGACTAGTGAGAGGGGGTGAGGGAAAGATTAGGTACCTGGCCAAAATCTACATTGGTCTGAAATTAAGGAAATTTATATCCAATAACGGAACTATGTTCCGGTATGACGTCAGAATGGTAAACCTTGTAACTATTCAAGTTATATATCCGTAAATGGGATTTACACTCAATCAAAATATAAATAAATATATTATACAGTGGGAATATGGTTACTAACAAAACCTTTGGGTTTATTATATTTAATTCGAAGTAAAGAGAGTAAGTAAATTGTGTAACTAAACCGAAATTGAATTAAAAAAAAATTGCTAGGTACAGGGTGCGTAAAAAAAAATTGCCATTACTTTCAACTGTAATGGTATATTACAAATTAAAAAAGATAAAACTGTGGAAGTAAGTAAGATACTTCAATGGATGGGAGTTTGGTGGAATGGCATGTAAAAATAAGGCACAAAGACTGATATTAGTATGCTATCCATAGTTTTCTGGGTCGCTGAAATGAATAGTGACGCTCCCAAGGAAGTTTAAGCCCAAGTTCATCCCATCAGCAGAGAATTACAGAGGGAGGGGGTGAAAAATAAAATATTAAAAAATACTTAATTTTTGTCTAATTCGTAATTTTCGAGGTCATTAAAACGTCTGATACGTTTTTAATGCCTTTTGAAAGGTAGGTAGTATTCACAAGCAGGGTGTTTTATTCATATCAATTTGATTAAAGGAGTATTTTGTGAGGTTAGGGTTTTTCAATATTTATGTCAAAAGTAGAGTATTTTCTGCATATTTTTATTAAACTTTCATTGAAATAAATATTCTAAGGGGAAGGATATTCGAATACTTCTCGTAAACCTACATATATTATATAACGTGCGCGCGTTAGTAAAATCTGTTGAGTGTATAAAACTATTAGCCGTCTTTCGGAGTGAAGATTAAAGAAAATTATCTCAACAATTATAATAGAACTCAGAAAACGACATACGTAAAATAAAACTTTCCAATTGAAAATTAACTCTTGATAATACGGAACCAAGGAAAAGTCGAATTTCCAATCTTTTATTGCAAAAAGAAATGTAACTCCACCTTCGAAATTGAAACAATGACGCACCGTGGGTAAAGTTATGGGCATTTCTTTTATCTAAGACTGTCCATGTAGAAACTATACAGTTGCATGATCGACCTACAGTGACAACAGAGTGGTACGTTACTTATTACCTTCCGAGTGTCTTTGAAGCTTGGAGATCTACTCACAGAAAGTCTTCACTGTCTCGCTTTCTTTGTCTCGCTTTCACTGTCTCGCCTTCACTGTCACGACAATGGACGGCCATACATAGCAGCGAAACGTTTAGAATTTCTACAGAAAATGGGTGTCCATATTTTACCGTACCCGGCTATCTCCAGATTTAGCTCCGTGTGATTTGGCAGTGCCCAAAACACAAGAAAAAGCTTCTAGAAAGCAGTTTTTAAACAAGTGAAGAGGCTATCGCAGAGTATAGTTATAGTAATGAGATTTCTGATATTCCACAAAACTAATGTTTAAAAATATTTGACTCGTGGTTTTCAAGAATGCAAAAACTGTATAGATACTTATGGGGACTTTTTTTCTAAAAAATGTAAAAGTTATATTATTATTATTATTATCGAAGATTTGAGAAGTCGCAGAAGGGGTGAGCCAAAAACTACTTATGGTAAACGAGCAAAAAGGGTGAGGAATGGGGGTGATTGAAGTATGCGAGATTTATGAATGGGACGCCAAGTAACAAACTTGGGAAGCACTGCATTAGACAAACAAAGTACAATTCTATTAATACACAACTTTGGCAGTAAGTTAAATAAATATCAGATGCAAATGTCCTAAGCATAACTATAATCTAGCCCCTGCTTCAGTAAAACGCTAACTGAGGACCTAGAAGTAATAAAAATGTAAAATACGGTTTTAAATTCTAGGAGAGGCCCAAATTTCATATTTCAAATTTTAATAGGGGTTATTGCTTCATATTTTTTTTTTCTAGGAGCCCAAATATTAATGCTTATCCTCCCAGAAGAAGTTTAAAATTATGGGTTTGACATGATGTTTTCATTATTTCTCCTTGTTCTGTTTCTGGTGCAGTTAATGAGTTTTGCAACTCGAGCACTCATGTACTGATACACGTTTTTTCACTAGTGTCTTTAATGCTTCAACGATACGGGAGTTGGAAAGTTAAGAAAGTTCGAAAAGTAACAACTGCGTCTGGTCTAAGATAAAATGAAAACTTGCATGTCTTGCAGTTCTCCTTGTATACTAAGGAGCTTGACTTGAAGTGAAAGTAAATGATAATTAAATAATTAACAGAATGAAAACAGTAGGAGAGAATTCAGAGGGAAGGAAATATGCTCTCTTTCATCACAAATTAACATGATTTGGATCTCGAACTAAAGGCGACTTGTATGAACACTATGTTTTTAAATTCTTGTTGAACATCATAAGTAAAAAGGGTATTGCGCAAGTCCATGTATAGCAAGCATGTGGAATCCAAATCATACTAGAATGTTATCAGATTCTTTGTGTAAATCTTGTTTTAAAATGTTGGAATCGCCTAACGCTTGTATCGTACAAACAATTTGTAGGTCATTGCTCTTGTTTCTTTAATTAACTATTGATTAGTATGCACAGTTTTATCCATAATACTGTATCTGTAAATTTTTGGCACGCCAAATTTTCAAATACGAACAATGAAATACCTAGTAGTTTTGTTAAAGGACCATAAATAGAGAAGGCCTCACCGGGATAAGTTACAAGCTGTCATGCAATAGAATAGAATAATAGAATAGAATAACTTCATCTTCGGGAGTTTTGTTGTTGAAAATGTATTTTTAATATTTTTGTGCTAATTTCCATTTGTTGTCTGCACTCTATAATATAGACAACAAGTGAATTAACACGAAAAAAAAAAAACATTTAAGGAAAAATATTATAGACATTCTTCCTTTATAGGAACGACGGAACAAAAAATGTTAGTTATTTTAATATGGAGTCTACTACCTTCATTAATGTTCAAGAGAGATTTAACACCGTAGGGAAGTCACGACGCTTGTCAAGTATTCTGGCTTGTATCTGTCAAGCGTTCGCCTCCCTCACAGAACAGCCCTTCAAATGCTTGCCCTTGTGAACAATGTAATGACACTTTTAATGTAACTTAAAAAAAAAAAAAAACTTGTTTTCTATAGTTACATACGTCTTGCGGGCGAGAGAAGAGGAAATTGCGTCCAGCCCCTCAACTTTGTGCTAACACGTATTACATTACGCGTGAAAAGGAGTGGTTTGTGCTACTTCCAAAAAAGGAAGAACTAACTTTGTTTCAAGGGCGAAAATACTCCGCAGATTTTCGAAGCAATAATGTTTTCTTTACAACGCTCATATATACATTATTTTGAAGAGAAAATATAAAATAATTCCTTTATTAATTTTATAATTTCGGAAAGTTACGTTTTGATGTATGTTTAGGCCTAATTTTGTTTACTTTTTGTAAGCATGCAGAAAACGAATTAATATTTTTGAACTACATTTTAAATTTGTTTACCTCTAAAATGATACTGTAAAAACAAACATACGAAGCCACAGACAAACATGTATTAAACGTTTTAATTGAAATAAATAATTAAATAATACCAACAAAAGAGAATAGTCAATTGTCAATTCATATAGGGTATGTTCAAGGCTTGGAACTCTAATGGAAGCTCAGTAACTTCCGTTCCCGAATAGAATTGCGGAACTTCACGTCAATTGATGATACCTCGTGGATATGATCTGCAAATGTGACTGCGGCATAAGATAAAAGGGTTCAACTCCCGATTGGATCACATGTGATTCAGATTCTGCCCACCTACTTTAAGGTGCTTTTTATCATCTAGTTTTTATTAAAGGGTACATCCTAAGAAAGATGGTGGGTTTAAAACATATGTAAAAAATAAAGTTGGTAATTATCACTACACTTTTATAGATGGGTTTGGAACCGTGGTTGATTAAAGGGAAGTTCGTTCACCTCTTGTGCACCGGGTCTCTGGTTCGATCCCAGCTGGTGTCAATTGAGTTTTATGATAAATAAACACCATGTGAATGGATGTTCTCGGAGTTCTCCCGTTTGCTCCCACTTTCTTCATTGAATCATTTTATTCATTCTCATCATCACCGTCTTTTTAAGCCTAAAGGCATTTCACCTGGTTACAAACATTACGAATGTTGTAACATAGAAGCGTTTGTAGAAGTCTTGCTGGAAATAAATGTAATTTATAGATTCTTCTTTTTCTTCTTCTTCTTCTTCTTCTTTTTCTTCTTCTTCTTCTTCTTCTTCTTCTTCTTATTATTATTATTATTATTATTATTATTATTATTATTATTATTATTATTATTATTATTATTATTATTATTATTATTATTATTATTATGGAAGATTCAATAATTCAATGCAGTATCTGAAATCGCAAAAAGGGTCAGATCAATGAGCGGCAGGAAAGAGGAGAGACGTGAAGTATATAGGATTCACGAAGGGGTAGCCGTCAAACATAGTTTGGGAAATGCTGTCTTGGAAGAAATTGTATGATTGAAGTAAGAGTAATCAAAGGTTCTCCAAAGTTAATTGAAATGATAACATAGTACTAATGAAATGTCAGTTAAATTTGACGTGATAATCGAAAAATTCAAATTTATATTGACCATGGGATTTTGAGAAGCTGAAAAATAATACTACATCTTGAATGAATTTCAAACAGCGATAGGAAGAGAGACAAGCAAACACCATAAATAATCATTACATAAAAATCTAAAATAATTAATATATGCAATTAAAAAAAAAGATGTATTGATTGGAGCTTAATATTCTTTTCAACACAGAGGCTATACGTTACGCGACATACTATTTAAAATGGAATCCAAATTGCTTTTGAAGTCTGTATCTCAGGCAAGCCCTACTGGGAACAAGGGCGCCGATTTCTCTGTAACTTTGGGGGGCCCATTCATAAAAAAGTGCATATAACAATACATATAACAAGAGAAAATACATATCCCCCCACCCTCCCAGGATCGGCGCCCTTGACTGGGAACCAAATCCAGCATCACTTCTATTATTCAGTTCTTGTACAGTATATTTGAGTGTCTTCATTAACTAGTGTGTAGGTAAAGAAGAGAATATGCCGAAAAGGCTTCGACAACAGAGGAACAGGAGAGACAGAATACACGTTATTGAAGGAGAATACAGGAAATCCAGAAATTCAGAGCAGAGCAAAGCAAGGAAAAGAATAAGAAATATAATGTGCAAATGCACGAAAATGAAACAAATTGACATAAGAGCAATACACTAAAATCGTACATTCCAGTACAATATTGCTTAATGGAAATAAAATGCAACAGTCGAATATTCTCAAGGATGACCAGGTGTTTTATGAGGTATCAATGCGGTGCAAGGAATGCATATAAACTTTGTATGGGATGAAGACGAGGAATTGTTTGAAAAAGACACACAGAGGAATACGATTTAGCATTTCAATTTCAAATTATGAATTTTAAGAATATTATAAATATCCCAGGGATAAACTTAGTCAACATGTAAAATTTGTCCGATTGGGCATGCCTTAGGTACCATTGCAAGTGTGAACGTTTATCACTATTTCTCTATTCAGAAAAGAATAAAAATATATTCAGTTTGGGGAATATTTTCTTCTGATTAATTGCAACATTGTTTCGAGGATTATTCCTCAATTATATGATCGATCATAATCATTTCTCTTCCGATCGTGGCTATTATCATTGTACTGTACTGTATATCATTATTGTAGTGTAAAATACTGTATAAGAGTCTGAATACTTCGTTTCACCACTTTTCTGCTTAATAGATTTTCATCATATGTTATGCTTATTTTGTTTTCGCCTAACATTCTAAGAACGAATGCTTATATTGTTTCATGGTATATTGACCGCACATAGTTGTAGATTGGTATGCACCCCACTTAAAATAGCCTAATGGCTCATTTTCCTATATTTCTCTCACGCTCTCTCCACACTACTTCAAATAGTAGCCGGCTATGGATCTGGTACCGTGGGAAAGAGTATTATGGTTTCTTTCAGATGAACACGATATTTTGTGGATGTGGTATTTATAGATTCGTATTCTTCAAGCTGCGTCTTGTAGGAAAGGCAACCTTTCTTTTCTTCCAGTTCCTCTCTTATCATTATGAGTCAGCTTTATTTCACGAAGCACTTGTTCTTTGAAACATTGTTTCTCAATGAGAAAGTGTCCCATGCGGCGTATCAAAATAACTGCCTCCTCGATCCACCTAGTGGGAGCGGATCGGAGGTAGGAGGCGGTGGACAAGATATATTACTTTAGGAATATACGTAGCTTATGCTTGTTAGATACAAAGGATGTATAGTACTAGGTGAGTTGTCTACTTGCGTTTCTCACGAGGTCTTGTTCTAGCAGATTAGGAACAAGAAGGCCGAAGATCCTCATGTTACCAAGTCATATGCTGTGTAGTGTAAAAATGATCAACCAGGTACTCATCTGTTGTATGAACATCTGTGAAATAAGCAGTATGTTCGTCTCGGAGAAATAAAGACGCTTTTCTTTATTTTCAAGACAACAAACTATAATGTCAATCACGTCTGGACATACTGAAACTGGCATAAAAATAAGTTCTCTGTTTTAATATAAAATGTTATCCGACTTCCTATGAAATAACACACAGCATTTCCAATCAAAATCAAGTATAGTACAAGATATAAGCTTCAAATAACACACAACATGAATCAAAGTAAATAACCTTGTGTCTTAAGAGGGCAGAAAGTTCATTGTCACAGAAAAATAATGGCAATGGTGACTTATGCTTTCAAGTTCATATAATTTCAGGCACATATCTCAACACAGGAAATATTTATTTTTTCATGATGTCTTACTCAATTTTAATCTTAAAGTAAACATCTTCTTTCGACAAATCAAGCAAGTAATTTAATAAATTACTAGGAGAATGTCCGTTCTTCGCACGGAAAAAAAAATAGGTTTATGAAAAAATATTTGATATATGTGCAAATTTTCTTCATTTAAAACACTTCTTAATAGAATTTTGATTTCCCTGGAATTACGTAAAACTTCACGCAACAGCTCCTAAATAACTTTTCGCAACGTTAAGGCTGGATCAGACCGTTTTTAGCAGCAAAAAATGGCGGATTCACCAAAATCTACGTAAATCATTAGGCAAAATTTTTAGGCGATACGCATAATCCCAAAGTATATTTTTTTTAAATGTATTTTATCAGAGTTGAGACTGAGGTGAATCAATTTCTTGCACCGGAAATCACAAGATTTTCACAGTGTCAACGGAAATTGTTACTAAATCTCATATTCATCGAAATTAATTTTCTGTAAAGCACCTTTAAATGTCTTTTCTCAGTTCCCAAACTTGACCAAGTCGATATCTCGCACAATATACTAATATTCTGCACGCCAAAATATAGCTAGTTTCAAAAGAAGTTAGGGAGAGGTAGGTGGCTCAGTGGTATAGATACGCTTACCTCTGGTATGTGGAGCCCCTGGTTCGATCCCCGGCCACATAAATTTATGGTGGACAACATTGTGTCCGTGATTTTTATCAGGATACTCCCATTTCCTCTCAATTCTCATTCCACCAATTCTTCCATCATCATTCACTTGTCTTAATCGTCGTCTCCCTTAGCCTAAAGAGAGGAATCGTGGGACGTTAAACTGAAAAGTTTCACTTTACTTCATTCAAAAGAAATTAGCAAATTACTAATAATGCGAAATCTTTTGATTCTAACTCGTGTCCTTGGAGTTATTACTCAAATTCTGTCTTCCGTGCTCGTGGGTTTTCTCGGGATTCTCCCGTTTCCTCCCACTTTCTTCATTCCACTATTTCATTCATCTCTCATCATCACCGTCTCCTTTAGCCTAACCGGCATAACCGTGGGACGTAAAACTTAAAGATTTCATTTTCAAATTCTGTCTTAAAGTATACAGTTTATTATATATTCACAAAATTTCAACTTTCTAGTGCGAGAAAACCTCTAACCCCATTTCCACCTTCTTACATGATTCATTTTTTTAAAAAGTTTTAACCATAAATTTATACCCTAATATCTATACAAAATTATGATTATGTACACCTATTTCGGAGATCTGGGGAACGAGAAGGAAGAGATACAAACCGTTTCCTCAGACCGAGGATCTCATTTCGTAAAACATTGTCTAATTCAGAAGGTAGAAATAAAAAGTTTTCAAGATCAGGCACCTAATGTTTTAGGAAATCCAGAATGAAAAAAATTACATCATGTTTTTTTTTCTTATTTGTTTTTCTTAGTGGTACCATTTCAAAAATCCCGTGTCATCTAGAGCCTGAGTGAATCAAGAATATTTATGAAAAAGTTCAAAGACCAACAGAAAGGCAATAAGTTTAAGCCTCAGTCTCCCCTTGAAGCTCAAATTTCGCAAAATCACTTGGTGTGAATTGAAAATGCTTAAGCAAATTGTTCAAGGTTTTATACTTAACAGGGTTAAAGATCTGGACAACGGAAAGAAGAAAGCCCTTTTTCCCATCTTTTTAGGAAGTCACAATTTAAAAAAAAAAATCTACAGTAGGGAAAGAAAATTTTTTACTCAAAATGTAATAGTTCTACTCTCAAAATTGTACTGAACGACAAGAAAACAATCTTCCCTCCCTTACATAGGAAGTTGCATTTCGAAAATACCCGTATAGTCTACAGCCCAGGGTGCGATGAAAACAAAAGATTTTAAGGTTGTACGGTGAGTAGTTTCGGAGATTTGTCGAGGGCAAAAATCATTGAAGCTCTCCCCTCGTTCTTAGCTTTAGGAGTTACATTTAAAAAAAAAACTGTCTTATCTACAATATAGACTAGAAGAAGAACATTCATAAATAATTTCAAAGTTCGTCTAATAACAGAGAAATTTGTTTATGAGTGACACAGTGAATGAGCCATTGAATTTATACATATTACCTTAAATATCCGTTCTTCGCACGGGGAGAATGCGTTTCATGTTGGACATAAAAAGCATCAAAACTGTCCCCAATCAACTTACCGCAAAAAATATAAATTTAACACTAATATCGGTCATTTTCAATTATTTTTATATGGTACCATCTTCTCTTAGAAGTACTAATAGGGACTGAAACGGCATCGAAGTGTCACTGTTGATCTCACCGACCCCGAAAACTATGGATTCGGCACTAATATCGCTCATTTTCGCTCATTTTTTACACATTTCCCCCTCCCCAAATTGCACCATCAAAATGAAATTATGAAAATCATCCCAGACCTCATTTATGTTAAAAATTTGATCGAGATCAGTCTTATTGTTGAAGAGTTAATAAGTCACAACATTGTCATTTTCATTTTTATTTATACAATATAGAAAGATAGATTTGAAAGTAAAGAAATATGTTAAGTGAATAAATAAGGAAGAGTAGTTCCCTTGGCGTTGTACCCAGAGCGTACCAAGGGCCAGGCAACCCGGGCAACTACCCGAGGCGCCACAGTCAGGGAGTGCCAAAACGAGTCTCAAAAAGCAAATTTTATAAAGTGTTCTCTACTGATTTTTTTTTTTGTTTATATTGTTGTAAACTAGCGTCAATTAGATAATCTTTTTCCATTCCACCATGGAAGAAGAGAGTTTCATATTAGTAGGGAACTGTATCGACAAATGGAGACATGGCATGTACAAGAGAGAGTGGAGGGGGATTTAATATTGTTTATAGCGGCCCATTTTCTTTGTAAACTTTTCCCAGGCAATGAATGTTATTGGAGTTTATATGTGCTACTCATTTAAAGTGGTAGTGGAGGGTTAACAGGCACCGCTTATTTTTGTTTTCTTAGATACGATGCCGCCGCACCTAACTGTCGGCCTTTGTTGAAAGTAGTGTCTAGGAAATGTTATTGTATCGCTATGCACAGTTCTTGCAAAATCATTCATTTCGACCCAACAACATGACCTTTTTGGGTTTTTATACAGGATCAAAAAGGAAGACTAGGATACCCTGATGAAGAAATTTGCTGACCTAGAGCATTGTGATATTGAGGGTTTCCAGCTTCAACAGGAACTATTGGTTTTACTCCTCCTACTACCAGGTGAAAAAAAAAAAAAAAAAAACTTGAAACAAGGTCGCCGATCATGGAGAATGTGGGGGCCCGGGCCTTCCAATGCTTATGTGGCCCCCCATGTATTTTTTGAATATTTTTTATTGTTATATTTTTTATGAATATACAATATTTTGCATAATTTGAATTTAATTTGTCTTAAAATCCTTATATATGCCTTCTTAGACCTTTATTTGCAACCAAACACATCTTAATGTCCCCCACCCTCCCAAAGTTACAAAGAAAATGTCAGCCTTGCTTTGAAGTATTAAAATTCTTAAGGAGTAACCAGCAGGCCCGTATCCAGGGGGTTTGGTGGCCGCCCCCTCTTCTTGTCAGCGTGGCTTCAGGCGAAAGGAGATTCTCAAAATTAAAATTAATTAAAAATTATTTGAGATCTACCATGTGCCAGGAGCGCCTCGTGGGGATCGCCATGATGCCGATTGAGTTCGACATTCTTTAAGACATTGACACAAATGTCATTGTTAGGTATTTTGCAGACAAAAAAGACTTGGAAAATTATATTTTAATTGTTGTGAGTGCTGAAAACAAATATATTTAAAGTTGTTTAATTTGTTGTTAATTTTCAGTAATAGTAAAGTTTAACTTTTTATTTAGTTTCTAAATTTTGTTACATTATTAATTATCACGCCTGAGGCTAAATGTTGCAAAATTAGGAAACTAATTTGAGTAAATTATTCAAGATTTTAAGGTACTGTTTTTATGGAAGAAAAAGACATGGACGCTCTTTCTCATAAAGTTCCATAAATTGACATTGATATGATCTACTTACTTATCAAAGTCAGAGGATTTCTAATACTTAATAAAACCTGTTATTAAGCTTTAGTCTTGTAAGAGTGTTCAGCTTTTGTACAAATTCATGAGATATGTTTTATGAATGCTATGGACTTCAACTAGTAGGACCTACTTAAAAAGGGTGGTTTATATTGCTGTGCGTAAAAGACATTCAACATATGTGAAGTGTCTTTATTGGTATTTCACGTTATTAGAATAGATTGTTATATAGTGGGATTTATGGTAGTGGGTGGTATTGAATACTACTATTGGTGTTATTGATAACAAAACAATTGATTATATAGCACTAATCATGTCAGCATTAGTAGTATTCAATAAATGGTGTTCGATATTGTTTTTGTTGTTAGATATCGATACATAAATAATAATAATAATAATAATAATAATAATAATAATAATAATAATAATAGGGGTCTAATAATAATAATAATAATAATAATAATAATAATAATAATAATAATAATAATAATATAAACACAATATATCTGATACCATATTCATTTTTTAAGTACTAAATATATCTACATATGTCATGTATTTGAATATTAATTTTTTTCTTTGAACAATGGGTTTAAAATATTAAAATCACTCGAATAAAATGTAAAATATATGTTAGAACTTGGAGAAAGTGACAGAAAGTCACTTTGCCCGGGTGAAAATTTTGCCTTGGTCCGCGCCTGGTTGTACAGCGTGGGACACTTCTAAATGGTACACCTTAGCCGTAAATCTCCATATGGCTGTACCATTTAGAAGTGTCCCCCGCTGTACCTGTCTATTCCCGGGCCAACTGACATGCCCCTTTCTGCCTAAACTTGGGCTTCAATGTCATCATGACTAACACCAATCAGCTTGCAAATTCGATACTAATATGGGTGATTTTGGATGTACTGTTGTTCTCTCCGTCCCCCTTGATGATAATGGGTAGAGAATATAACTTGAACGGCTTCGGGAGTGTTATTATTCGTCTAAGTGACACCGAAAACTATGAATTAGACACTAATATCCGGCTTCCCGGGAATTATTAATCTCCCTTTATGCATAAATTTCGAGTCCTCTATAATGTCTTCAGTGGCGAAATAAAAAAGAAAGTGCTTCATATAGAATTAGATCTAGTAACCTACCAAATTTGATAGCTCTAGGTCACGTCTTTCTCTGCGGAAAGCCGATGAGAGACAAACAGACACACATAAACGATATTTTATTGTATTAGTATAGATAGACAGAGAAAAGTAATTCATGTAGGTAATAAAAAAGCAAATAATAATAATAATAATAATAATAATAATAATAATAATAATAATAATAATAATAAAGTACCCTATGTGAGAATCAGTATTTAAATATTGTTATTAAATATTCCACGGACTAGCGGAACAAACGGTACACTCAAAACTATTTTAAAATTGAATGATACATGCATAATCACTGAAGTACGGTACCAAGTCCTAGAGTTGACTAGAAGAGTAAATTTATTTTCATGAATCAGGTGTGTAATGTTGGTTATAAAACTATAATGTGATCCTTATTATTATTATTATTATTATTATTATTATTATTATTATTATTATTATTATTATTATTATTATTATTATTATTATTAGTTTAGCGTCCCATGATTATGCACTGAGGTTAAGGAAGACGTTGATGATTACAGCCCGGATTTATATGCGAAATGCATGTTTATAGTGACATGCAAGAACGTATGGAAAATGTTTTCTTCCTTCCGACGGACTTGCAAGAATTCGTTTGAGATGCATGTAATGGTGCATGTAAGTGCATATTTTGAGTGAATTTCGATGTGTATGCATATTTTGTAAACTTTGCAGGATACTGCATATTCCTGAATTTTATTGCTGCTTACTAGCATATTTGAGAGTATATCACATGAAAGTAGGCTATATTTAAAGTGAACTGACTCCGTTTGTAAACGCAGTGTAGAACAAAATGTTGTACAGAATAATAGCAGAAAGTGTTGCGTAACTGAAACAACCAAATGCTAATATGTAGCAGTAGACGCGCTAGTATTAAATGTAAATAAATTATTTTGAAAGCTCCATCGCGCTTACGTATTTTTCGCGAAGTTGCGACAAATGTTTCAATACCTTCTCATCCAGTGAAGAGCTCGTGGCTCCAAGCTGTGCAGTATTATACAGATATCTTAAAAATCAATGAAGACAGCCGTAGACTCACTAAGTCCCGATGATGCAGCCGCTATTTATGTATCTCAAAAATGTTTCTCTACAAGTGGCATTGAGAACAAAATTAAGTACATACATAACCAGTTCTCGGCAATACCTGAAGTTGTCAGAAAGTTGGAATCCTGTAAGAAGGCTTTGCAGCATTCACTCTCCTTGTTGGGCGAATTATCGCAGACTTTGTCCAGTGAAACAATTCATGGTCTTGCCAAAATAGCGTCAGATAAACTTTGCAAAGTATTTGGCAAAAAAAAAAAAAAATCCGGGTACAAAACAATGTGTGCCATTACAAATGTACTTAATGGTGAAAACATGGAATGGTAAGAGAATGTAACACAGGAAGACTTTCATGTATTTCACATGTACGAGTGACTTCTGCTGATGTAGAAAGAAACTTTTCGATGTACAAAACGTTTCTTACTGATAAACACAGAGTTGACAGAAAAAAAAAAACTTAAGGAAGATAGTTCATTGCAACAGAGATCGTTAAGATAAGATATTTTTGTAAGAACCTGATATTTTATTTTCTTAGTGTATATTTCAGTGCATATGTTAAATTTTTAAATGCATATTTTAGTGCATATTTTTAAACTGTATTTTTCGTGTATGTTTGTATGAATATTTTGGGGTTTGTTTATGTATGGAAATCCGGGCTCTATTGATGATAATGATTGAATAAAGAAAGCCGAAGGTAACAGAATACCGAGAAAACTCGCGCACACAACTTGTCAGTCACTAAACTCACTTGCCAAGAGCTGAGATCGAACCTCGGACACATCGACCCACCACTGGACACAGTAAGGCCTACATGACTGAACAACTCAAAAGTCAAATTTCTTAACCTGGAAACTTTAATTTTTTACAGTGCATGGGATTTGTAATGTGGGATACCATTAAGGAGAGATTTTTAGAAAATCGATATGGAAGGAAGGAAAGGGTGCTGGCAATAATTATACTAAAATTTCCATATCTCCGAATCTCTGAAGGCAAAGAGAGACATAAAATTTGGTATATAGACTTGCCATTTAAAATAAATATACATGTGTTTCGTCAGTTTTTGGTATTTTCCCTAGAATGGAAGAAGGGGAAGGAATGGGGTTACAATTGTTATAACAAAATGAAAATATCTCAAAATCCTTTAAGGTTAGAGACATGAAATTTGGTATTTAGACTTTTCATTTAAAGTTATTAAAGATGTGTTTCAGCGTTTTTAGATATTTCCCTTAGAAGGGAATAGAAAAGCTGAAAGTGAAAAAGGAAGTAAAAAAATTGGTAGATGCTGCAATTGTTAAAATAAGATAGCCATATCTCGAAATTCCTAAAGCTTAGAGACATAATTTATTTTATTTAGACTTTTCATTTAAAATAGTTAAAGAATTGTTTCTGCATTTTCTGGATTTCCTTAGAAGGGGAAGAGAAAGGTGGGAGGAAAAAGGGATTGGTTTGCAACTGTTACAATAAGATGGCCCTATCTCGAAATACCGGAAAATTTGAGACATATGAGGGATATGAAAAGTGGTATTTAAACTCCTTAATCAACGAACTTCAATATGGATACAGCACAAAATCTCAAAAAGGCGAGCATTCAGAGCACTTGACTTGACAAAATTAACAACTTTAATAGCCAGTGATAATGCCTGCTTCAGGTTTTCTGAAAAAGTTTTTTTTTTTTTTTTTAACTAAGGCTTGTGTGTGAATTAAGTAGTGCAAACCCATAACTGTAGAATTTTTGTTCTTTGCCAGCTTTATAAATCCAGACTGCTAAGCTAACATCGCTGGAGCTGCATCAGCACATATTTCTACAACTCTGTTCCAGGACAAACCATTTTCAATAAAAAATTATTGCGAGCAGGAGGAACAACAGAACCTTTTGATAATGTCTCCAATCTTTTTGAAAACAATATTTTCATGGAGTGCTCTGCTTGTGTCACCGTGTAACTTATTGCTGTGGCTATCCGAAAATCTTACATGATAAAGTATGTAATTTGATATATCATTGAAAAGATAATGACAAAAAGAAAATTTATATAGGAAAAAGTTTTGTCTCGCTGTTCTTAAACAATAAGCGAGATATCAGATATATATGCCCCTTCGACAGAAACTTATAAAACTGAGAAAAAATGGGTAGGTTATTCATTTATTTATGTTTGGAAGACTTAAGTACTCGATATATTTTTAATTTAGATTATTTGAGTTGGTCATGTCAGGACAGTTGCGTGATCCTCTAATCCAACTCTCTGGAAAGTGAGACAGTGTGGTGGAAAATACTTATTCTGAGAAAGTTGATCTTATATGATTGTCTGTACACCCGCCGGTCGCTGTTCAAGGCCCACGTTCCGTCCTTCATAACCTTGGTGTTGCGTAATGACTAAAGAAATTGAATTTAATTGAAACATATTCTGGAGTAATGTTATCTACTAATGAACGTTTTCCATTAGTATTTCATTATACATCTCAGACTTGGGGGCATCAATAAATAAATGACATTCCTGATTAAACTAATAAATTTCATTTCAAGTAACTTAATTTTAATATATATACAAAGATAATATTTGCAGTCTGGAACATAATTTGTCAACACTGATCAATTGATTTAAAATATATATAGTGGACGCTCAAGTGTATACTGGATAAAATGGGCTTCAATCCTGCTTTACACTGGATAAAAGTGCAAACTATGGTTTAGCCCCTCCCTTGATTATATCCTGGATCCGCCACTGTATATATATATATATATATGTGTGTGTGTGTTTATGACTGATCCAATGAACAGTGACAGTTTTATTTATCTTGTGAAAGCATTAATATTTTACAAAAAGTAAAATGTATTGATTAACTTAGAAGAATTTTCAAGAGACCGATTCTCCGCATTGAGCGGTTGGTTTATTACCTGTCACTCAATGTGTCGCGTGCCAATTTTTCCTCTCCTAAATTTGTGGTCAAGACGTGTGGTAGTTTTATTGCTCCGTGTCTTTTCCTTATTTTATTGGGGGTACAGAAATATTCTATCGTTGGACAAACTCCTCTCTGCAGTCCGTGCACTGGCAACCATGTATGACTACAAAACTTGTACCTCAAAAGCCTTCGTTTGAAAAGCCATCTGCTGTTTTAACACAGTATGTTTTGACATTTTACAACTATGATTTATGAGGGGGTAAAAATTGGGACCCCGGTGTTTCGTGCGCGCCACACCGGCACTGGGTTCAGTTCAGAGTTTGAGAGGAGGGTCCAATGTTACAAGACGTTACGTCTACGTAGTATTGAACGAGTGTTATTCTTCAGCCTAAAAGATGGTAGTGATTGTTAAGTACCCCAGCTACAGTATATTCTCAGAAAAAGTTATAGAATTCGATTGTTTGTGTGAGAAAAGAAAGAGTACAGATGAAGTGTAAGATCACATTTTAATGTCACATCAATCATTCTCTGCCAAACAAGAATAGTTTGATCAAGAAAGTGTACAAATATATGTCAAATTACGAATTTTTTTTGGGGGGGGGATCTGGATTCGTGGACCCTATGCGTGGGTGCGCCCGTGGTCCTCGGTTCGATCCAGGTTTGCTATGTTAATTGGTTTTCAAAGTGTAATTGCTCTGTTTGGTCTTTGCATGAGCGTAGGTGTTATTGGAGGCTATGGAAACGCCACTTTCACTGAGTAAACACAGTAATGCTCAGTAACTTTACCAGCTGTGAAACCCGAATATTCAATGCCGCATTCACAAAGGCTGTTCATTGATTTCAGTTTTTAGCCATGCTACGAAATGCTTGTTAATCCTTTATTTTGTTCTGTAGAACCAACATCGGTTTCCATACGCGGGAATGACAACTTGAGTGATGTTTGCTAATATACATGTTTGCTATCATACATTATTTATATACGTGATTTGCCGATCATTTCTTTAGATGACTGTATCGCGAAGTTCTGTGTATTGTGTTAGCTTTCATGTAAGCTGAATGTTTACTCCTGTGTTCTTTTTGATGCCTTACTCGCACTGTTGTAAGTACCAGTTTCTGAGACCAACCGAGGAAAGCATATGATTTTGGCAGTGCAGCTTTTCCCCAACGTCAGGAGGATAACGATTAATGCATTAGAGTTTATCATCCCTTTCAGCAGCCAGGCTATGTGAGACGTGGACCAATAATTAACGTGTGGTGCGAACTACACAAGCTTCCGCCGGAAATCAAATCTGGATTTCCAGTGGCAGTCGTGAGGACAGTTGGGGAAACTACTTGAATGAAGAAAATAGCGGAATCCTATCAAGAAAACCAGTAATAGCCATGGGAATTGCGCTGTGCTGACCACACCACTCATGCTGTTATTTCAGAATAATCACCTGATCGAGGCTCCGTACCAACAGGTTTACTGTAATAGGCTGCGCTCCTGAACGAAAATTATCCTTGTAGGCTATGTGATAATTCGGCGTAAAGTAGACACGAGATAGTTTGCCTCGTGCGTGAGGCGCGTGGATCTAGGCAGTTCTCTTTGAAATATGTGTGGAGAATCCTCCAAAGAAAAAGGATTTGACATGAACTCGGTGCGTGTGTAAGATCAGCTGGTTGGCGCTACGGCAGCCCCAGCGTCAGCTTGCAAATTACAACCCGCGGCAGAGCAGCCGCCATTAATGTATCTGTTGAGTATGATAATACCTGGTTTATTTAGCTTCTGATGTTATCTGCCACAAAGGTTTCAGCCACAAACAACGGAGGAGCGGAGACCATCTCCCAAAAATGAACTCCAGAGACTAGCTGTGGGCAGGAATTGAAACCATTTACATCACGATATACGCACTCTCTTGTTTATTCTTTTGTCTTCAATTGAATGTGGAATGATGCGTATGAAGGACTCACGCTCTAATATATTGAATTCTTCCCTTTCGTGTAACAAGAAACAGTCAGTTAGGTTGGTTATTTTAAAAACAGAACTACCTGGGAGTGATTAGTTCGATACAAAACATTGTCTTTTTAATCCATAATAACAAAAGAAAAAGAACCTATGATTTTTTTTACAGGATGTAACATTAATAGAAATAGCTTGTAATAGCCTTAAGAGTCTTCATCCCGGCGAAATTAAAATACCACTAACTTTACAGTAATTATGTGATATCTTCAAATAGATAAAAGATAATCGAAATGTGGAACAAGAGCGCCCTAGAAAATATTATTTCACATGAGAAACCGTTATCACGACTCACTTATCTGCTTTCGCTTTCGAGCCATTTTGAAAATCGGCATTTATTTTCGCGTTTCTAAACAGCTGAAAACGGAAAGCCACTAGGTGACTTGTGATAACGGTACCTTACGCAAAATAATATTGTCTAGGACGCTCTTGTTCCATATTTGAAGATATCACATAATTATTGTAAAATTAGCGGTATTTTAATTTCGCCGAGATGAAGACTCTTAACGTATTAATAGATATTAACTAATACTATATGGCTTCTTAAAATAAACAACAGGTTTATCGTCGCAGTAGTTATTCTAACATTGGACTAGATGTGGCTCCGCTAGCGTAGTCGCTAACGCTCCCGTCTTTGGTGCTAGCGGTCCCGGGTTCGATTCCCGGTGAGGGACGCCGTCGAGAAAGTGTAAAAGCTTTTCCAGGTCAACCATCCTGACTGAGGTTTTCCTCACTTACACCAGGCAAATGTCGTGATGGTATCTTAACACACAGGTCCCAAGCCACTTCCGTCTCTTTCCTCATCCCTCATACGTGACAGGGTAACGTGGCCATGTGTGCCAAAAGTCCAGATCTAATTCCTAATCCAAATCCTGTTAGATTAGATGAATTTTACGTACGCTTGTTCCTCAGTTGGAGACTCCGTAGTCTAGTGGTTACAGCATTGGACTCACGTCCGCGTGGTCCCGGGTTCGATTCCCGACCGGTGCTTCTCGATCATCTAGCGTCGTGACTCAAACTGCGGAGTCACGTGAATAAAAGATATGACGGCCTCTAGGTCTAGAAAGTTCTTGATACACTTCTTAGACACAGGACGACTCAGCGCAGAGACCACGTGCTCGTCTCTAGCCTGAACGTAGTTCAGACAGTCGCTAAGAGATGGTGTTGGAGCGGTTCATGCCCACAAAGGGCTGTCATGCTAGTGGTTATGGTTGTTCCAGAGTTATGTTCTTGAGGCCAAAGACAAAAAGAAATTGTGGAAATAGAATGTTGGAGGAGGCAGGACAACTCCGAAAAAAATAAAACAGTGTTGTTGTGAGTCGCAAGACTGTGTGAGCAGAAGTGCTGTAAGACGATCAGAGGTGTATCCAAGGATTGACAAATAGATATCCGGCCCCCCAAACACTTTACTGGCCCTCCTACATGAAGTTCGACTGTTAGGTGTTTAGTTTAACATGTTTACTAACTGGTTCGTATTAGCTTTGCTGCCTTAAATAACTTACGAGTCTAGAAATACAAATCACTGAACAAAGAAACGTTTATTTAAAAATAATAACTGTGTAACAGTTTCGCCAACTAACTGAACATATTGGCTTAAAAATAATAAATGTGTAACAGTTTCGCCAACTAACTGAACATATTGGCTTAAAAATAATAAATGTGTAACCGTTTCGCCAACTAACTGAACATATTGGCTTAAAAATAATAAATGTGTAACAGTTTCGTCAACTAACTGAACATATTGGCTTAAAAATAATAAATGTGTAACAGTTTCATCAACCAACTGAACTATTGGCTTAAAAATAATAACTGTGTAACAGTTTCGCCAACTAACTGAACATATTGGCTTAAAAATAATAAATGTGTAACAGTTTCATCAACCAACTGAACATATTGGCTTAAAAATAATAACTGTGTAACAGTTTCGCCAACTAACTGAACATATTGGCTTAAAAATAATAAATGTGTAACAGTTTCATCAACCAACTGAACATATTGGCTTAAAAATAATAACTGTGTAACAGTTTCGCCAACTAACTGAACATATTGGCTTAAAAATAATAAATGTGTAACAGTTTCATCAACCAACTGAACATATTGGCTTAAAAATAATAACTGTGTAACAGTTTCGCCAACTAACTGAACATATTGGCTTAAAAATAATAAATGTGTAACAGTTTCGGCAACTAACAACATATTGGCTTGATCAGCACTATCAAATTGGAGACAGTGTCTGATGAAGCCAATATGTTGAATTAGTTGGCGAAACTGTTACAATTTATTATTTTAAGCCAATATGTTCAGTAAGTTGGCGAAACTGTTACACATTCATTATTTTTAAGCCAATATGTTCAGTTGGTTGGCGAAACTGTTACACATTTATTATTTTAAAATAAACGTTGCTTTGCTCAGTGATTTGTATTTCTAGTTGAAGTTAAAGAAAATGAATAATTAAAATAGAGAAAAGGAAATGTCCATACTTCATACAGAAAGAATAAGATTTAATAAACTTAAAATCTAAAATTTGAATATTGTAAAAATTGTCTTTTTTTTTTCTTTCTTCCAAAAGCGGATTTGTTGAAAACGTTGCAACACATGTTCACTCATTTTTGATTATTTGTTTACCTATCGACTTTCACACCTCCAACTTAACTGAACACTCATATTAAGCCTTTTCTAATTAAACAATCGAAAAAGTTTAATACTGGAAATTGTCACCTTTAGGAGTCGAAGCTTTGAAAAGACTGAAACACGTTTTTCGGTAATTTTAATTAGGAGTTTGTGTGCCAAACGTCTTACAGATGACGAGAAGAACCCTAGCAGAAGTAGTGTGACGTAGGTATGGGCTCGCCCACTTTTCGCACGGGGGTTTCAAATGACACCACGGAATAGCACACAGATAACTACCCGGAGTAGCAGACGACATCTAAGTATAGACCACACCTCAAAAACCGAAAATGGACTTGACTGTGTCTTTGACCTTTCCCCGCTTCCCCTATTTTAGGGTTCTTCTCGTCATCTCTGAGCTGTACCTCCAACTTAAATGAACACTCAGATGAAGTTTTGTGTACAAAGAATCGAAAATTTGCGAAGGGAAATTGTTACCTTTCACCGTTAGAAGCGGAATTGTCAAAAACATATATGTTTTTATTTTTTAATTAAGAGCCTAAATACCGAATTCCATGCCTCTTAATTTGATATGATTTGATTATCAGTTTAGTGTCCCTTCCAGCAGCGAGAGTATATGAGACGTGTACCTACAGTTTAACGTGAAATCCGAACATGAGCTCCCGCCAGGAATTGAACCCGTGTTTCCTACGCCGAAAGCGCGTACGCTAACCGCTTAGTCACGAGGGACTAATTCTGTCCCTAACTTTGCAGTTTCACAACAAAGAGTCGACATTTGTAAGATAGAAAAAGCCTCCTGTTGAGAACAGAATTTTCGAAAAATTTTCAAACTCAGTTATTTTTAGTTGATACCAAGAATCCACTTCACACCATCGTATCAATTTTAATCTATGTAGAATAATATTGAAACCAGAAATTGTAAAGAATTTGTATCACTTCCGGTTTTGTAGCGTTAAGGATAGAAATGAGAAGTATTCTTGAGACTCGTGATTGGTTGAAGGGAACCACTTCTCGCTATCTATCACCGTTTTTGCTCTGATATCTGTCAACAGACAGACAGATAGACGGATATGCATAGCCGTTCTACAAAACCTTCGACACTTATGCATTGCACAGTTTGCTAGTCTTAAGGAAGAAAATAAAGAATGACAGGGCGTATTCTACAATCTACATGCGTTGCAGATGATTGGCCGAAAGCGTGCTTGCAATACTCGAAGGGCACGTTGCAGATCTTCGCCATTTGTCCGCACTATGTGAAAGAGTTTGGCCGATCTGGCAAATAACCTTTCAGAATCCTCGTGGAAACCAAATTTAGATTTTGGAACGATGCCCCAGCAACATTTTCTTTAACTCTGAAAAATGTCTTCTCGCTTGAGAAACACCAAATGACTTGAAGGGAAGGAGGTTGGGAAAGAAGAAAGAAAGAAAGAAAGAATGAAAATAAATTAATATAAAGAAAATACGGAGAACGATGAATGGCCATTATTAATATAAGAAGGCGAAATAAGATTTAATGCCTCTGAAGATAGGAATATCTATGCAGAGCACTTGCCCTGTGGTTCGTTTATATTTTAGTTCTCGAGAACTCGTACAAATGATTCTGCCGTTTCCAAAAATATAATTTACATTTCCAAGGCTTAACTGGCTTGAGAACCCGACGTCTCTGACTTAAGACTGGGAAATAATTGTGCAGGAAGAAAGCGGCGAGGGCTTTGTTGTACTTTGAATTCCAAAATTCTGCCTTCTCTTTTTCAATGTATTATTCAGCACAGAACACACTCAGAGCTGCTCCCAAGAAACTAAACTAAATTTTCCTTTAGATGTAGCCAATGATGGAACATCTTGGTGTAGTGTGGTCAACGCTTCTATTCTTAACGTTATTAACACGATTTCTAGTATTCTAGACTTTTGGTAACTTCTTGATTTGGATGGCTCCACATTTGTCGTGTAGTGTTGAATCGATAGAAAAGGGTTGTTCACTCGAAAAACGTGCATCAAATTACTCGGCTACTCTAGAATATGTCGGTTGCTCTTAGCTTTTAAAACTATTGAAAAGAATTGGAGAAGTTAAAGAAACAATATATGGGTTGTTTTGAACGGTATATCATCGTAGTATGGAGGGAAATCTTGGTGTTGTAGAGCACTCATCTCATGTACTGATGGTTTCTGGTGTAATCCGCGGGGTGTTATCTGGTTGGACCGACAGCGTCGTGTAGTGTATTCCTCAAGTTCTTCCTTTTCTTTTCTCGATCTTCATTCCACCAATTCTTCTGCCATCTGCTTTTTATTTAACAAATTTTCCACCAATTCTTCATTTCAGTAGTTCTTCCATAATCAATTTTTCATTCCCATTATCAATTCTTCATTTCAGCAGTTGTTTCGTAATGAGTTCTTAATTTTAGTATTTTTTTTCCATAATGAATCCTTCACCAGCAATTCTTCCATCATCATTTCTTCATTTCAGATATTCTTGCATCATGAATTCTTTATTCCACGATTTTTCATAATCAATTCTTAATTTCAGTAGTTCCTCCATAATACGTTCTTCATTTAGCAATTCTTACATCATCAATATTTTCATTTAAGCAATTCTTTCATAGTCAATTTTTCATTCAGGCAATTCTTCCATTATAAATTCTTTATTCCGTCGATTTTTCCATCTTCAGTTTTTTCATTTCCATGATCAATTCTTCATTTCAGCAGTCCTTTCATAATCAGTTCTTAATTTCAGAATTGTTTTTTCTATCATCAGTTCTTCACCTGCAGTTCTTTCATTATCAGTTCTTCATTTCATCAATTCTTCCACTATGAATTCTTTATTTCATAAATTTTTCATCATCAGTTCATCGTTTCAGCAGTTCCTTCATAATGAATTCTTCATTTCAGCAGTTCTTTTATAATTAGTTCTTACTTCTAGATTTTTTCCATCATCAATTCTTCATCAGCAGTTCTTGCATAATCATATTAACGATTCTTCCACCATGAATTCTTTATTCCACACTTTTCTTATAATCAGTTCTTCATTTCAACAGTTCTTTTGTACTTTAGTTTTTAATTTCAGTACAGTCCTTTTTTTCATAATCAATTCTTCATCAGCAGTTGTGTAATCATTTCAGCAATTTCTCCACCATGAATTCTTTATTCGACAATTTTTCATAATCAATTCTTCATTTCATCATATTTTTTTTCAATCACTTGTTAATTTCAATATTTTTTCCATAATCAATTCTTCATCAACAGTTCTTCCATCATCATTTTAGCAATTTCTCCACCATGAATTCTTCATTTCACAATATTTTTCCTCATCAATTCTTCATATTTAAGCAGTTTCTCCGTAATTTTTCATTGCAGTAATTCTTCCATAATGAATTCTTTATTCCGCCAATTCTTTTACCGTCAGTTCTTTATTTCAATTCTTCATTACAGTAATTCTTCAATCATTATTTTTTTTGTTTCGCCTTTCTTTTCTATTATCAGTTCTCTATTTACTCAATATTTCATTTCAGTACTTTTTTTTCATTATCAATTCAGCAAGAGCGTATGTGAGCTTGGGATCAATGAGAGTAGTGAACGCTGCAGCTTCATTGAGATTGGTAAGCGCAATCTTTATTTAGGACAATAAACAAGCGAACCTTTACCCGAAAATGATCATTTTTGCTGAAGATAGACTATTTTTATTTCTTTCTCGTCTATTTATTTTTTTCTTTAAAGATTTATGTTTTTTTCGCGTGGAGTGGAAAGAATGGAAACCTGATTGATCACGAACATGTGTTTCTTTTTTTTCTTTCTTTCTTTGCTTCCGAACCAATCGATCAACTCCCATCAATGTCTAGATGCGCTTGTTGGAGGAAAGGTTCTGGGGTTCGCACGCACACAAACTACGTATGTAAGATTTCGATTTCCCCATATGAATTGAACACGTGTAAGGGCGCTGGGAGCGTACAGTGTTTTCCCCGGATGTGCACATCTTCTAAATATGTATTTTAGAATGAATTGAAAAGTTTATTTTAAAAAATAATAACATATTGTATATACAAAGCATTACAAAATATTACTATTTAATATTTTTCCTCCACGTGTTTAAATCTTGATATAAGAAAAATGCTTAAGAAGAGAAAATATAATGAGCTCTTTGTCGTTCTTGTTTGCTACAAAGAACTTTCGATTTCGTTTTCTGCGGGTAGCTGTGTTCGACTTTTTTTTGGAAGGTTTTCATTTTTTTTATTTTTCAGTTTTATCACTTAAATGCCGGCCACTGCTTTTAAACATGTAGTAACTAACTAATTCTATAATTTAAGAAAACTGAAGGTTCATAGCCACAAAAGCAAGTACATCTATGTATATACTACTGCAAAACCCAAACGAATGTCCAATTAATTCTAACTTACCACTCTGTTTTCTAAAAATTTCCTTTCATTTGTCTAATATTGTACTTTTATCGTGCTGAATTAATGGTTAATACTTCCGCTTTTTGTGTTCGTGATTCCGAATTTGATTCCTGGTGGAGAAACTTGTCTCCGATACGAATCCGATTAATGGTTCGGGTCTCGCTTTAAGCAGTAGATAATTGTCTCTTATCCAATGTTTCTTCCAGGCATATTTGCAGGGGGCAGTCTCCCCACTCCGGAAGTTAACCGACCGCCCCTTCCCCTGTCAGTGGCGGATCTAAAAGGCGCCTCGGCCCCCTGGCTGGATCCGCCACTGTCCCTGAGCTAAGATAAATTAATGTCACTTTGTTCAGGTCACATCCTTTACCAAATAGTTTTGAGACCAGCGCTGTCATACTTTGATTTTGCCCTTCGGACAAAATTTTCTAAATGAAACCCTGGTCTGTTGTTTTAGTGGTTAAAAGGATGTCAAAATTGAACCAACTACTCAAACTTTCCACAGGCTTTACCTCGATTGTTCCGGTACGCATATCGCATTCTACGGCATGTCATCTCTTTCCAGACGTGTTATTGTTAGATAAACGATAAGTCGAAGCTGAAGAGAAGTCGATAAAAATTTGAGTTATCGAGTTATTCCGAGTAATCAAGGTTCGAGTTATGAAGGTGACCACAACAGAAATTCGAGATTCCTTGTTCGTCGTGGAGTGACTACGTAACCTCTATAATTCGAAATTTAATTCACTGAATCTTTATAACTTTAAGTTGTGAAAGTTCCTTAAATTAAGTACAATGACTAGAAAAGAAATACTAGACGTGAGAAAAAGACAGTTACAGTACACATTAGCAATAGTGACAGGACTAGCAACAATGACAATTACGTAAAAACATGGAGTTATAGCTTCGAGTTATCGTGGTCACATCAAGAGAAATTTGGCTTATAAATATAAATTTCGAATTATAGAAGTTAGCAGATTCGAAATTTCGAATTACCACCGAGGATTTTACATCTGATTATGAAAGCCTTAAAATTGGACTTCTATTTTTTCTATTTTTTAAACATTCGACTTACAGAGGTTATTATAACATTGAGTGTTATGGAGAGTTCAAGGGAATGTGAAAAAATTCGAGTTATCAAGGTCCAACTGTATTCTCTTTTCTTAACCTCAGTTTAGGTTTCATATCTTCAGATGCAGACCTAAGTCTCAGTCACCTGTATTAGCGAGTTTTGGTATGAGTAATTGTTTTCTAATATAGTAATTTTAATATAAATTTTATAAAAATGATGTGTAAAATTCCTTTGTGCAGCTGTTTCTCGAATGCTAATACAGTAGTAAATAAATATTTAGAGTTCTCCAATCAGAGTTCAATTTCCATGCTTTTAAGACATCTTTTTGTCTTTTTTTTTTTTTTTTAATATCCTGTTGTTGACTCTGCAATCCATCTTTCCAATCCATCTGAAGAGGAGTGCCATTCAAAAGCGAAAAAGAATTTACAAAAAGTTCACCCAATCTTTATTGATAAGAAAATTTCAAATTCTTTTACTAAAAACTATTATTATTATTATTATTATTATTATTATTATTATTATTATTATTATTATTATTATTATTATTATTATTATTATTATTATTATTATATTTGTTAGAATTCCATTAAACTATAATTTGAATGTGTATGATATCGATCGAGTTGTATGCGCCTTTTAGGTTGCAACTGTTTCTTTGTTAACCTTAATTGAAGTTTTATTTCTTCAGCTGCAGACCTTGGTCCTAGTCACTATAGGCGTTATTGAACTTTGTTAATTTTAATGTAAAAATTGAAGAAGAAAATTAGGAAAGATGGCGAATGAATCACAGTTCTGGTACACCTGTTCTAAAATTCTGTATTATTAAAGTTTATCGGGGCAAAAAATGCCCAAAGATGATATGTATACCAATCGATAGGTCTTATTAGGCTGAACAAAATGTAATGCGTAGTTTTTGAGAAAATGGACAAAAACCAATTATTTTGTAAACATAAATATATATATGCTTGTACGAGAACCATGCCATTTATTGAGACGAAACTGCTATTGAAATGTACCGTCGTGAAGTTCTTTAAGATTATTATGACAGTACATAGTATGGTTAATGAGTTATAGAATAGCCTAAAATTATCATTATTATTTTGTGTGTGTGTGTGTGTGTGTAAAATACTGTCCACACATAAGTGATATTCAATTGACCACGTCAAAATAAACAAAATTACATTCGATTTGATTTGAACGCATTGCATTTGGTTTGATTTGATTAGATTGGATTGGATTGAATTTGATTAGATTGAATTGGATTGGATTGGATTTGATTCGAGTTGATTGGAGTGGATTGGGTTGCATTGAATTTGATTAAATTGAACTGAATTTGATTCGATTGGATTTTATTGATTTTATTTTATTTTCAGCTTAAGATTCCTTTTCAGCACCGAGGCTATATAAGACCTGGGCCTGTATCTTAACATGGGATTTGAGCCACATGAGTTCTCACCGAGAATCGAACCCGTTCTCCCACGTCAAAGGCGCTCACGCTAACCACTTAGCCACGAGGGAGCTTATTAAGATTCTGGAGGGTAAATTTTTATGTGTACTAAGGGCGTCATTTGAAGGGGTGGACAAGGGTGGAGCAATTCCTCCCTCCCTGAGTTTCAGAAATATATGTATGTTAATAAATTGTATATTAATAAAAAAACATGAGACTCTTTATATCTGTGAATAGTCTCCTCTCCCAGCAGGCAAAACCTAAAATGACGCAACTCTTGCGTAGTTTTTGAGTAAATCGAAAAAAGAACTAAATTTTGTGGCGCTAAAGAGATTGGTGTTCGTTGCCAACTTCTTTTTTTTTTCTGGGAGGAATTATTAAATACGTACTATAGGAAAGTACACTGTTAACTTGTTTCTGTTTTTGTAATCGATGACTATGATAATCCTTTACGTACCTACACTACGTAAAATGTAAGATGATTCCATAATAATGGATAAGGATCAAAGTAAAGTAGAATGAAACGCTAGGTTTGCACAACGACCCACTTACAACGTTCCATATGCAAAAGCTAAAAGGGTTGACAATTTACTTCCCCCCTTCACACTTCCTGCTTTTAGTAAGATGCGGGTTCAATTTCATTTGACGGTTGTTCTGAGCAAAGCATTTCCCTGTAAAAATGTTGTTTTGTCTTGAACGCGGGAAAAATGAAATGAAATAACATCATTCAGTTTAAGGTTATTGTAAAGGGAAAAGTTTTGCCGATAGATGGCACTACAGTCTTCGTATCTCTCCCATGAATTTTTTACCTTACACGAAAATTTACAATTTCTCTTACAAATTTCCACCTAAAGACTAAATTTTTAGAGAAGGAACTTCATAACCTATTAAAGGGAACAATCCGTGCCGATTTTTTATTTAGAATTTTCCTCATTGTTGAAACAGTTCCATTGTTAAAGGATTGGATATCCATTTCAACAATGAAGAAAATTCTAAATAAAAAAAAAAAAATCGGCACGAATTATTGCCTTCAGTAGATTATGAAGTTCCTTTTCTAAAAGTTTGAAGTCTGTAGGTTGAAATTTGTAAGAGAAATCGTGAATTTTTGTGAATGATAAAAAATACATGGGAGAGAGACAAAAACTGTAGTACCATCTATCGGCAAAACTTGTCCCTTTACACTAACCTTAACATCTCACGATTATACCCTTTAGGCTAAGGGAGACGATGATTTTTAAATCAATTGATTGATGATTGGAAGGATTGGTGGAATGTAAATGTACGAGGAAACGGGAGTACCCCAACAAACACTACTGACACGATGCTGGGGAGGGGATTGAACCAAGTACTTCAGGCACCACAGGTAAGCGCTCGACCATTGAGTCATTTCAATGCAACGTATACGATTTGAAGTTAAGAGGGAGTAATTTGTGGGTATTGCAGATAATGATACATTTTTAAAGTGAGTCTAAAATTCTGCGTCTTCTTCGTTTGTTTAGTTTTAAGAAAACAATAAATATTTTCTATAAAATGCCACAATGAAGGCATTTTGTATAGTAACATCAAATTCGGTGCATTCTTCTCTTCACGTACTGTACCTGTCCAGGTGTTTTTTTTTTTTTTTTTTTTTTTGTTATTGCGCCAAAATGACTTTTCATGTAATGCAAATAATCTTGCATCCTTAGGTTAATATAAACTTTTGACATTTCTTAACTCCAAGTAAACAAGTGTGTTTGCAGTGGCGGAAATAGCCTTTTCTGCATCCCCACTCATAAACCATATGACGAAATGTTTAATATATATATATATATATATATATAATCTTTCTAAAACTATTAATTTCTTCGTGATTTATGCAGTGCATTACGAGGAATCGTACTTTAAATATGTCGAAGGTGACAGTACTAACTTCACGTTGGACATAGTAACTTAATATCGGTAATCTGTTACAAACGTCAAAATAAAATTAAAGAAAAAAATATGTACAAATTATTTGTGCTTATTTTATTCTCTTCTCGCACTATGAAATTGAGTGCATTTCTAATTAATCACGTAAACAAGTTTAAAGAAGTTGGTACGCCCCCTGTCCTCGAAAGAAATGGTTTTAAACCCAAGTTTCCCTTTGAGACGTTTGTTGCTTGCCTCTCAAACAGATGCGTCCATTTTAACTTAACCTCACTCAACTTCACGCTGACGTCATCAGCCCGATACTCAACCTCACATTTAACATCATTTCGACCTGACGTTCCCATCACCAACCTAACACAACACTTACATCCATCGGACATGGTCGCATTCACCCAACCTCACATTCATGACATCATTTCGACATCAAGCTCACTCGATCCCATCCCATATGACGATTTCCACCCCACATGCTCAGTTCGTGAAATTAAGAGTCTTCATCCCGGCGAAATTAAAATACCGCTAATTTTACAGTAATTGTGATATCTTCAAATAGATAAAAGATAATTAAAATATGGAATAAGAGCGCCCTAGACAATATTATTTTGCGTGAGGTACCGTTATCACAAGTCACCTAGTGGCTTTCCGTTTACAGCCGTTTAGAAACGCGAAAATAAATGCCGATTTTCAAAATGGCTCAAAATCGAAAGCAGATAAGTGAATAGTGATAACGGTTTCTCATGTAAAATAATATTGTCTAGGGCGCTCTTGTTCCACATTTCGATAATCTTTTATCTTTAAAGATATCACATAATTACTGTAAAATTAGCGGTATTTTAATTTCGCCGGGATGAAGACTCTTAAGACAATTCAGCTTGAGGTCTGGGCTTGCAAGAACCTGTCTTATGAGTTCGGGCACCTATGCTGTCAAGCCCCCTCCCCCTTGTATTTGCGGGTCCATATGTTCGTCACCAGACGTTGTGTTTTGATCCCAGGACTGAAGAGCAAAGACAACATTGATTTAGTTAATACATTAAATATATCCCAAGTATTGGACAGTTGCCAGCTGTTCCGCTCACAGATAACCTGACCTCTATTGAACTTGTGAGATATATTTCGCGATTATAGCCTCATAAATTAATATATACATACTTTTTTTTTTCGTTTTTGTTCGTGATGTTGCATGTTGCATGTATTAATAGAAATTTCAAGTGTTTTGTTTATATTTTGATGTGTATGCTTTACTTGACAAATAAAATCACCAGAGAGGATTGAACTCCGAGATTAAAAAGTACATGTCTATTGTACATATTGAACGGTCTCATTGAATCTAATTGTTCATCCTTCGTTTGACTTCCTGAGTCTTCTATTAGTAGGCAGGTTCTAGCCAACGCATCTATTTTATCTAGCACAGCTTACTAACCTAGTAGAACAGAGATAAACTGGTCAGTTTCTTTATCGTTGTTTCTAAAAGCTATACGAGGGCTATTTGATAAGTTGTTGGAATCAGTCATAGGTGGCAGCACTAGTTCTAAGCCAAGTATATTAGTATTATGGCCCTCTTCTATTATATGACTTTACATTAATGTCTGCATCAGTGAAGATCAGTTAAATTAATTATACAATTGCAGAGGACATATTTTTGCTTTTTTTTTAAAAAAAAATGTTGGACACCGAGTTGTCATTGTGATACAGTGGTTGAGCAGTCAGTTCTGGTGCATTTTTTCAGTTTGGCAACATTGTTAAGCACTACTTCTTTTTTACGTTTTCCCGAATGTGCGTTCGAGAGGTAGCTCCAGAAATCGTATCGAAATCTTCCGATGTATCACACGTGGAGCAAAACTTTCTAGGATTGGTGTAGAACCCAGGCTTCACGAGTTGCGGCGGCCTCTGTAATAAAGTCAGTGTTAGACAAAGAAAACATCGATCATTGCTATTCGTAGATCCATGATTACTTGCAAACTGGCAACAATTGTTTACATTATTCCTCTCCACATCCCCTCCTTTACTGTTCTTCGTCTCAGTGTGTTTTTTACTACTGTAAAAACCCGGGTTCGATTCCCTGTAGGAACACTAGACCGAAAAAATGTAAAAGCTCTTTTAGATCAAGCATCTTGTGTGAAATTTTCCTCATTCTCCGGGCAAATGATGGGATGGTACCTAAATACATGTTTCGGGCTGCTTCCTTCCTTCCATTTCCTCGGATAGTGTAATCACCGAGGGACGTCACCCTTCATACGTGACGGACTAACATGACCATAGATGCCGAAAGCCCAGAAATCGTAATTCATAATCCTAATCCTAGTGACGGACTAACATGGCCATAGATGCCGAAAGCCCAGAAATCTAATCCCTAATCCTAATCCTAGTGACGGACTAACATGGCCATAGATGCCGAAAGCCCAGAAATCTAATTCATAATCCTAATCCTAGTGACGGACTAACATGGCCATAGATGCCGAAAGCCCAGAAATCTAATTCCTAATCCTAATCCTAGTGACGGACTAACATGGCCATAGATGCCGAAAGCCCAGAAATCTAATTCCTAATCTTAAGCCTAGTGACGGACTAACATGGCCATAGATGCCGAAAGCCCAGAAATCTAATCCCTAATCCTAATCCTATGACGGACTAACATGGCCATAGATGCCGAAAGCCCAGAAATCTAATTCCTAATCCTAATCCTAGTGACGGACTAACATGGCTATAGATGCCGAAAGCCCAGAAATCTAATTCCTAATCCTAATCCTAGTGACGGACTAACATGGCTATAGATGCCGAAAGCCCAGAAATCTAATTCCTAATCCTAATCCTAGTGACGGACTAACATGGCCATAGATGCCGAAAGCCCAGAAATCTAATTCCTAATCCTAATCTGCTGTAAAAAACGTGCTTCTATGAAATACATCTGCCAATGGGAAACAGGCTTACTTCCAGAAAATTGTGTCCAGGGGAGGGAAAATTAAAAATGAGGAGGGGCTGTACTGTACTGGGACACTGTTTGCTAAAGAACATGCTGCACTAAGCGTGACATGTATTTGCATTTCAATAGCGTACAAATCTCCTTCTTCCCTGCCCCCCGAGAAGTATGTCTGAAAGAGATACTTGTTGGAAATGGCTACAGAGGTAATAGCCAGGCCGCAGTCATATCATTTACAAAATCCAGATGAGTACAAAAACAAAACTTGGTGGCGTGATTTCTAAAGATGTCATTTTTATCTCTTTTTATCAATTTTGATGTATCTATCCTGTTCATAGCGTACTTCATTGCACAGATTAGATAACATTGTAATGTCTCTAACAGGGAGTTGTCTTGGATTTAGCGGTGAAAGGAAAAAAATCTCGAAATATAGGTTTATAATATTATTTATTTATTTATTTCTTCAAAGCGTGCTTCTCATTGAAATAACTTAAGCAATGTCGCGTTTGTAGAGCCTTTGCTACATATTTGTTCGAATTAATACAAAGCAGTGCGGTTTCTGAAGCTACCTGTATAATATACGCAATAGATCGTAGATGTCGCTACTTGGTAGTGGATCTGCGCTTCTCTAGTAATGTAGAAATGAAATCTTTCAGTTGAATGTCCCACGATTATGACTGATGCCAGAGATGGAGTGAGTGGGTAGTGGATTAACTGAACGTGACCCACCGCAACCCACCAACCACACTGGCCCATTTAGACTCACCGACTCACTCTGACTCTGACCCACCGAACCACTCTGGTCAGTGCATTGTAGACAGCATCTTCTGAACACTAGTGAATTTGTCTACGTTTTACTTTCAGGACCTCCATTTCTCTTCGGGCCGCAGTGGCTCAGTGGTAGAGCGTTCACCTCTGGTGCTTGGGGTCTCGGGTTCGATCCCAGCCCCCGCCAAGTGAACTTTGTGGTGGACAAACACCGTGTGCGTGGATTTTCTCGGGGTTCTCCCGTTTCCTCCCACTTTCTTCATTTCATTCGTTTCTCATAGTCACCGTCTCCTTTAGCCTGACTGGCATAGCCGTGAGACATAAAACTCAAAGATTTCATTTCATTTCCATTTCCATTTTTCTTCCTCTTTCATTTGTTTGTATTTACTTACCAGAGATGAGTGTATCTAAGTGAAAAAAAAAAAAAAAACTTCAGACACCTTTGAATATTGATATTTGTATTTGAAATAATACCAATAGAACACACTACTTAGCTTTGGAGGCAGTCGAGTTTTACACTGCTTTAATTTCTTTACGTTGGCTTACTTCACCTTGAATCAAGACTTTCATCCTATTTTCCACGGAAAAATGTCTATAATCCAATAAGAAAATGAATATATCTGATAATGAAATTGGAATTCATCGTAATATGACAAACACTGCCATTTTGTATTATAAAGATGAGATCTACCAGTATTGTAACAGGGCGGTGCTTGAGCGATTGATCATAGAAATTCAAACTCCGATTAGTGATAATTTCACAGCCCTGTTAAACTCTTTAGTCAGTGCTTGGAGAAAAGGGCATGGATCATGGGTCAGAGGGTTGATGACGATGGGTTTTGGTGTGTGATGGGTCAAAGTGAGTCATGGTGATGGTCGTGAATCATAGTGGGTCACCGTATGTGGTGGATCATGGGTCAAGCTTTCATTGACCCACTCCATCTCTGCCTAATAGGTTATGGGAGACGAATGATTGCACTGAGAAGACACCCCGCATTCTATTGGCTGATGAAATTCGTAAATCTAGATCAAGATTCACGATTCCTCGTGATCACTACAGTGTTACATAAAACCAGTGGTGTCACTTGGGTTTTCAGGAGTGAAGCAACTGACTCCTCTTAGTTTGTGATGTGCCTCGTCCCTCTTCTCCTAAGCAAAGAACGGGGCCGCAGTGGCTTAGTGGTAGAGCGTTCACCTCTGGTGCATGGGGTCCCTGGTTCGATCCCAACTCGCATCAAATAAACTTTGTGGTGGACAAACACCGTGTGTGGGGATTTCCTCGGGGTTCTCCCGTTTCCTCCCACTTTCGTTATCCACCATTTCATTTCTTATCATCACCTCCTTTTGTCTAGCCGGCATAATCGTGGGACGTAAAACTGCAATATTTCATTTCCTGAGAACAAAAAAAAAAAAAAAAAGAAAGAAAGAAAGAAAAGAAAAGAAAGAAAAATTGAATTGACGCTAGTATATAAAACCTACCTTTCCCGTCCTCTTATCATCAAGACGTTATCTTTTATCATTTCATAGACAATTTGATATAGAAAACATCATTCTGTTATTACTTTTATAAAAATATAGAATAACCTAATAATTTACTGTTGTTTTATAAAAAGAAAGAAACTGGCCTCTTTTTATTCTTTTGTTATTCTTCTGTAATTCACTCGTTGTGTGCAGTTAAAGCAACTGGAAAGAATCCTATCCTTTCCTTTCTCTCCGAATGTTCCAGATACTAAAATGCGATGTTTTTCAGACGTAATTTAACGTTGTTTTGTTTTTGTTTTCTGTTGCAGGTAGTGTTCTTAGGGTGTGTGAATCCCGGGAGAGCTGTTGTACGCCGGAGATTGAAGAAAATTTAATGACGTTGGTTCGAAAGGACTTCCAAGGAGTTCTGCACCAAAGTTCTCATTCGCTGCAGGGGCTATTCGCAACCACGGTCGCTAAACTTCAAGGTAGGCAGATCATACAGTCGTCTTTTTTTTTTTTTCCTCTGAAACAAACGGCCATCAATAGGTGCATTATAATGCTAAGTATGCAGGCTTGAAATTCTTCGCATGTTTTCCTTCTTAAGAGGCCTCATCCCGGCAAAATTAAAATACCGCTAATTTTACAGTAATTATATAATATCTTCAAATAGATAAGAGATAATTGAAATGTGGAACAAGAGCGCCCCAGACAATATTATATTGCGTGAGGTACCGTTATCACAAGTCACCTAGTGGCTTTCCGTTTTCAGCCGTTTAGAAACGCGAAAATAAATGCCGAAATTCAAAATGGCTCGAAATCGAAAGCAGATAAGTGAGTCGTGATAACGGTATCTCATGTAAAATTATATTATCTAGGGCGCTTTTGTTCCACATTTCGATTATCTTTTATCTATTTGAAGATATCACATAATTACTGTAAAATTAGCGGTATTTTAATTTCCCTGGGATGAGGCCTCTTAAGAACAGCTCCATAACCATGATCATAGTCGAAGCTGCTACAGTAGAATAATAACTGAGACGCGCTTTTGCATTAGCAGGGTGAAATAATTTTCGACTTGAAATATTTATTATTATTATTATTATTATTATTATTATTATTATTATTATTATTATTATTATTATCAATTTTTGTCGTTTAGTGTAAGATTTTATAGAATGAAATCGGTGAAAAGCAAACTAATACAGTGCTTATGACAAAATACTTCTTTTCAAATCAATCGGCTGAAAAACAAAATGGCGCAGATCCAAGAATTTTTACGCATAAGAAATTTGGTAATCATATTAACGCTATACTTCAAGAATCGAGAACATTATGTCCTACAGATTAAGAATATGGGAACCACTTTATAAAATTATTTTACACTACTTTTCTTACTTCAAGGAACATTCTAATAGTACATTCTAAAGTGTTATTTATTTTTATTTATTTATTTGGTACATGCCTAAATAACTGCGTACAGGTTGATAATGTGCCGGCAAATCTAGTCTCCTAAGTAGGACTAACATTAAGACAGATCTTTCACAGGACATTGAACAATGTTTCCAATGGCGGATCTAAAAGATAAAACTTTGGGGGGGGGGGGCACTCAGAACACAGACTATGATAGATATGGCATGAGTTTAAGCTAATCATTTTAATTAGAAATTTATTTACGCACTTTGTTAACAAGAATTAGGAATATTTAATGTTTCAGAAATTTTTCAGTAAAGAATAAAAGGGAACGTTTACTATAATCATTCAAAAATATATAAATAATACTTGAATTATTCTTGTCACTCAAAAGCTAGGGGACCTAGACCCCACCGGTCCGCCACTGAATGTTGTGCAACTGTTATTGTTATTTTTATAGAAAGAAACAGCGTTAAAATACATGGTTCCGATTAATGCTTTGAACTACACATCCTGGAACCATTTTAAACCGTATCTTGGATAAAAATGCTGGGTACAGTTTTTTTTTCCTCGTGATAATATTTAACCTCTCTCCTGCAATGGCTTTAGAGCTGACCTCGTTTGCGGTCCCGAACTCCACTCGACCTCACGCTCACAAGATGACCTGACTCGACTCGTGAGCTTCTGCTGCAGCTCTTTTGCCGTAAGTGGAGGCACCCTTCCAGGAGAATTTGGATAATGGAGAGAGAGAGAGGATGCTACGGGGATCAGGAAGAAAACTTAATGTTAGGTGGAAGCTCGCCTAAATCGCCGCCACATCTCATGTTATTAAGACAGCGCTGCTTTCCCCTTTAAAAGTAGCTAGTGGATGGTATGTACCGATACGTTGGTAACTATTGCATACTACAGGGTGGCCCAAAAGTAGGTATACACTACTGCATTGATGAAGTATAACATTCTAGCTTATACGTTTATTTTCTTATGCTCTTCCGAGCTTAAGATGTAAGTGAAAACACATTAAGTACAAACAATAATAATAATAATAATAATAATAATAATAATAAACTAAGTCTACCTGATGGATAACAATAAAATATATGAAAAGCAACGAGTATACCTACTTTTGGGCCATCCTGTATTGTACTATTCTCGTCGAAATCATTCAAGACTACAGGTTGGGGGGGGGGATACGGTAGCTCAGGTGTAGAGCAATTACCTCTGGTACATGGGTCCCTAGTTCGATCTCCGACCGAGTAAGTTACTCTCGTTTCCTTCCACTTTCCCAGTCCACCAATTTTTCCATTATCATTAACTTGCTTTATCATTAACTCCCTTAGCCTAAAGGGCATAATGGCTTATAGTATTTTCCCACCTTCCTTTAAGCTTGGACTTTTCCCAATGAAAATTCACGGGTACGCGCCTCCCTGAGGTAGTCACATTGCCTTGTCTTCATTGTCACATTGCCTTGAAAGTTTCACAGCACGTATGTCGAGTGTCGCGGAACTAATTGACAATCAGAGTTCCTTCGTGGCTAAGTGGATAGCATACGCGCCTTTGGCACGGGAGACCTGAGTTTGATCCCCGGAGAGAGTTCATGTGGTTCCGATTTCACGTTAATCAGTAGACCCACGTCTGATATAGCCTCGCTGCTGAAAGGGACGCTAAATTCAACTTACAATTCACTAACTGAGAATCATTGTTTTAAGATAACTAGGTAGTATTATTAGTAAAAGTTGTGAAATTTGAGTGTGGGAAATGAAAACAAGAATTTCGAAGGAATAAAAGCATTATTGGTGAACACCAGAAGTGTGAATGAGAAATAAAAGCAATGATGGGAATGACGAAAAAAGGCCTTTAGGAAGAAAAAAGTTAACACGAAATGCTTTATGTCAGTATAGCAAATACTGTTCGAGAAAGAATCGTCAACACTACCGAAGAGCGATAAAAATAAATTAAATAGATACAATTATATAGCCTATTAAAAAAGTTTGAAAGCGTTCGAAATGTGAGTATGAAGAAGAATTGAGAAAATAGAAATAGATAACAAGAGGAAAAGAAATTTGCTGTGACATCATTTAAGAAGTCGCGAAGTTTGTTATATCACCTCTGGTTCGTGAGGTCCCGGGTTCAAACCCTGCTCCCGTCAAGTGAACTTTGTGGTGGACAAACACCGTTTGCGTGGGTTTCCTCGGGATTGTCCCGTTTCCTCCCACTTTCTCCACCCACCATTTCATTTATTTCTCATAATTACAGTCTCCTTTAGCCTAACCGGCATAACTGTGGGACGTAAAACTCAAAGATTTCATTTTTTAAAAATAAAGTTCGTTATATTAGAATTTCTGGAACAAGTTAAAACGTAGTTTATTCACTAAATGTTCAATAAATACTCAAGATAAAACATATTTATAAAATACATATAAAATATGTATTTTCCGATTTTCTGCATTCACCGTTTTATTTTTCACAAAATTCCTTCTTTATAATTGAGAATACATCCACTATTAGTGTCTTCTTTACATATTATATCTGAACAGTACAGAAAAAACATGTTTATACATCTCTGGCCACAAAGTTAAATGTTTAGGTATGACCATAAAGAAAAATGATATCATATGATACGAACTGTTGTCCATAGCAGCATATACATATTTATAAACGTTACCTTTATAGAAGACGTTTTCTTATTAGGGATTTTGTAGAAGGTAAAGGAGGGAGGGGAAGGGAACTATATCCCTTAATTTGCGGCAAGTGACGTGTCAATAATGGCAGAATATGTATCTTGTTCTTGATGATAGAGAAATAGAAGAGGCCAGCAGAATGAAGCGATGAAATAGAAGTAAATTTATGTAGAGAGACGTGCAAGGATATTGTGTGTCGCATATTCGTTGGTAGATCCTGATCGCCTACGGTTCGTTTCGGTTGTCAGGTAAGCGAACACTACCTCCCGACCGATCTTCAATGAATTCCAAATAGATAGGCATTAAAACGAAGGCCTACCGCCTCCTCACACCCTTTCTTTTGTGTGTGTGTGTGTCGTCCTCCCATGAAATGTCCGGGGCGTAGGGGGTAGTTGATGGTTTTTCCCACGCTTTTGAGATTCCTCAGCGGTGAATGAGTTGGTCCCTCCCTGCCCGTCCGCATTAATGAGGGAGAAACTGGAATGTGGATGGACAAGGCCGCGCGCGGTCGGCTTTTTTCTTTTTTTATTATCAAAAGCAATACAACAGACTCGAGCGCAGACGGGATAAACTTTTCACCGACTACTTTATTTTTTTAACACTCTTTATTATGTGTTTTGTGTTAACGAAAACATTTTTTTCTTCTTTTACATTTATCTCTGATTCTGTTGCTATTCGTTTGCACAATTTGCATGCCACATTGTGTGTGTGCACTTGTTAAGTAGCTCTGAAAAAGATGAAATTGCAGATGCAGTCAGAGAATTCTTTAGAATATTAAAGCGAAAAACAAGGCGGCGAAGCAAGACGAGATTTTAGAAATAAAAATAAAAATAAAAATAGCGTAGACAGTAACAGGTCAGTGAATTGTATGGGGCATAGCACGTTGTTGGCTGACTAGTTCTTGGTGTCCAGCCACAGCCGCAGACAGGACTTAACAACCAAAGCAAACCACACCAACCTTCTTGCATTTCGCGTCGCCGAGGTCGCACAGGCAATAAAAACGAACCTTCGCCTCTTGTGTGTATGCAGCTTCTTATATGTTATATGTTGCCATTAAATCCTTGTAGAATGAAGAGGAGTAGCAGACAGTTTAATCATTGTTCGAGAACGTCACGCCACGAACAATTTTATAGAGTGTATTTCGTAATCACGAGGAAGGAAAATGCAGTGAGATTTTTCAGTTTAACGTCCCACAGTTATCCCCGTGAGGCTAAGGGAGACGATAATGGAAGCAAGTGAACGATGGAATAATTAATGGAATGGGAATGTGGGAGGAAACGGGAGCACCCCGAGAAAACTCGCATGGATGATCTCTACTCGCACTTATCAGCTCATCTGAGTGGTCTTGTGCTTTTTGCTGACGATTGTAAGTTATGCAGAGAAATATCGTGTCTTCATGACAATTGCTCTGCAGCAGGGTTGGCAAAAACCATGTTTTTTTAATTGAAAAAAACAAAGAAAACCGTTTTTTTGTTTAAACCCGTTTTTTTCTTGTTTAAAGCAGTTTTTTGTTTAAATAATTTGTTCTATGTGTTTATATCACATATGGACAGAAATAAGTTGGTTTCGCCTTGGTGTTATTATACAACAACCGGATTATGCTGGAAGGGGTCACATAAGCTTAAAGCGAAATCCAAATCGCTTCTCGGCTTACATCCGAGAGAAATTGTCCTCCATCTGAGCTCGAAACCGGGATTAACTGGCGATACGTCTTCCGACTCACTCACGAAGGACTCCTGATAAAAAAAAAAAAAAAAAAAAAAAAAAAAGTTGTACTGATCTTTACATACTTGTTAATATAATCAATCGTCAACAGTCGTTTCAGAAGAACAAAAAGATAAATAGTTGCACAAGTGAAACCATTATACAGAATTACATACAGACAATTTCAGAATACTGCAGAGTACAGAATAACTAATTTAGTCCAAGTTAGTTCACTACGGCTTTTATTAGTCCAAGTTAAAGAAATATAACGACTTAATTTGCATATCAGTAAGAAAAGTGAATAAAGATACCAATTATTTGAGTCCACTTTGGCTCTGACACTTTTATACATAAATAAATGCCAAAGATACTACTGATTAAATGCCTTTCGTGGTGGTTCCTTCCCGCCCCCCCCCCCAAAAGTACAGCACTTCCATGTATTTTACCAACAGTAAACATTATCAAAACGAAACAATATTTAGATTTTTTCTTTAATTGCAATTGCATAACAATAATAACTATAAAAGAAACACAAAAGAAATATTCATAAACTTATAAAAAAATATTAAAAAAGTTGCTTTTGTAGTATAATCTCTTTGAGTAATAAATGGGGAATTTAGGTCTGAGTATAATACGAATAATATACGGAAGTGAAACGTGATAACCCACAAATGTGTGTTCATCAAGATTTGACGAACCCTTACACTTTTACGAACATTTTTTGTTTTTGGTTTAAACCAACCAATCCTGCTCTACAGGAAGACATAAATTACCTTATAGGCTGGTGTGAAAGGTGGCACTTGAAACTTAACAGTAAGAAATGTGATCAAATTATCATTACTTTGAAAAAGTCTTCTGTTCCCTCCACATACCATATCAATTATTCCCCTATTACACATTCTGCTACTCACAATTGTCTTGGTGTCATCTTTGATTCAAAACTCACATTCTCTGACCACATCTCCTCAATACTTAAAAGAGTTCAATGCGCATGTTGGGGCTTCTTTATCGATTTACTGAATTACACACTGTGGCATCATTAGCAACTTTTTTATAGAAGTTTAATAGCGCCCAAGATCGAATACTGCTCTCCCATATGGGCCATGGCAGCACCTACACATCTCTCCAGACTTGATTCTATTCTCAATTTCTTTATTGCTATAGCCCGGTTTCGTGTTCCTACACTTCGAATATTATCTAAGGAGGAACTCTTGCGACATCTTAATATCCAGACTCTGGGAGTACGCAGAAATATCTCTGACCTGAAATTTCTTCGTAAAATAGTTAAGAAGGAAACTTAAGATTGGAAACATTACTTCAGGAACTGCCCTTCCCGCATAACCCGAAATAGCCACCTATTCCATCTTGCCTGCCTCAGGTTGGCAATTATACAGAGGCTTTATATATATATATATTCAGAATACCAAACTGTTATAATCAAGTAACAACCAATGTGGACATTTTTTCGAGCTACCCGATGTTTGAAACAACAATTAAACGACTTTTGACGAAATAATATTACTTTTACTGTCTTAGTTGCCACTGTTTTTTTTTTTTTTTTTGTCTTTTTTTCTTCCTTTTGTTAACATTTCCCTGTGTAAAATGGCAAAGTTATGCTGTATCTGGGAATTTGTTCAATAAATAAATAAATAAATAAATAAAAATCCACGGACACGATATTGTACTATAAACTTATTTGACTAAGAATCGAACCAAGGGCCCCACGCACCAGAGGTAAGCGCTCTACAGGCACGTAGCCAGCCCCAAAATCTAGGGGGGGCGGTAGAAGTTAGGGGGGCAATCCAACCATATTACAGTTCATTTGCAAGCCTTCCGTGAAAATTTTAGGGGGGCAGTAAAAATTTAGAGTGCCGGCCCCCCTGTGGATACGGGCCTGGCGCTCTATCAAGAGGAAGAAAGTCTTGGGTTCAATTCGACAGATGGCGCGCTAAATGCTATTTTACTTCCATCCACTTTATTCCCCACCATTGTTGATGGATTGGTGTCGCCTACCGTATGTAGGAGATTGTCAACGCAATAAATTGTATTGAAGCATTTTGAACCTCCGATTCACCATGTAAAATGTCTAATTTACAGTTGTTTTCTAGAATAGTTGGTCTGTGACTGTGAATTCATCACGTAATCACAGGTGAGCCATTAGCCTGGTAATTGGGAGAATCCCGGGTTCGAATTCGGATACCAGTCTTTCTGATTTAACCTTTTTCAATTTTGTCTCATCCCACAACCAAGCAGCCTAATGCTGAGAGAGTAACTTTAAGTACAAATGTTAGACATCCCGTACAACTTCTTGTTTGTTTATGCCGTCATAAGTACAAATTCATAGGTGTAACTATATCCCATCCCTCGTAGAATACCATTCAACTACAGGTAAGGTTCTTTGAATTCTCAGAAGCAAGGGACCATGGTCTCCTGTACCAAAATACCTTACTTGCGCCAGTAAGATATTCGGCTTCGCGATTCAAACCTGAGGTCTTCTAATTGTAAGCAAAATCGGTCAGCAGTGATTTTTCGTTAACTACAATTCCCGTGATAAATTACAACGTTCATCCCTGCTGATACACTTACGTGACGGTGCTAAGGTTCCAACACGTTCTATACTTTAAAGTATTATGTTGTGTAGAAAGCGTGTTCTCTTTATGATTAGATATTATGAGTTGCTGTTAAGTATAATAGAGCCTCGAACATAGAAAGAAGATAAGAAAATAATTCTTTGTGTTGAGGGTTGAGAATCCTTGTTAAAACATGTTTCATGTGAGAGTCTCTTCAGATGTGAGTTGTGGGGTTGTGAATCTGGTAAAGAGAAGAGGAGAGTGGGGGAATGAGATTCTTGTTTCGAATCGAAGATGGAAGGTGTGGCTGGAAGTCGATATCCCTCCCTCTCCACCGCCACTGAAATCCATCTGTTTCGGTGGTATTGTTGGGGGGGGGGGGGCTAGAAGATGGAAGAAATCGATAAGTGGCTGAAATTCGTCATCTGCACCGACCACTTAAGCGTGAACGAGCCAAGTGTGAAACCACTGAGTTCTGGATGGCCAGAGAATTAGATGTTAACATCGCCAGCTAATGTGCTTCCATGTTGTTTGAAGTGGCCTCATCAGGCAGAAATTATTTCCTCTTGATAGGGGCTTCTTACAGATGACACAAAGTGTTTCCTTGCGCACAGCGTGCTTTTACTTTCACGTCTGCCGTTACCCATAAACCAATGAACTCAATTCTAGCAGATAATTGTTGCTTGTAAGAGAAGATCTTCTATAAGATAAGTTTCTTCCAATTATGCTGGATTGGGGTTTCCTATCATACGGATTATTCATAAATAATCTACAGCACATTCAAAAGTAATTATGAGTCTTGTGACCCGAAAGTCTTGGAAATGTCTTCAATTTGACTTCAGGTATGGAAAATCCCGAAGAGGCCTGACGGGAATTTTCTTCCTGCTATTAGAGATAGGCTTAACAGTCTATCTTTCCTTGTAACCTTTTCCCTTTGTTCTAAAACCTGTAAATAATAACAAAAAAGATATTTTGATATTTTAAATGTTAATGTAGAAAACAAATGATGGAAGATTTGTTTATGTTAATAACTAACTAACTGTATGGTCTATGGAACCCAGAGGTTCAAAAGCCGCTTTCACAAAAGCTCTCAATTGACTTCTGTTCTTAGCCAACTGATCCAGTTTCTACTAGGGATGGGCAAAACCGGACACCGGTTTCTAGAAAACCGAAACCCGAAAACCAACATTTCGGTTTTCTCAAAAAACAGGTTCGGTGAAAACTTTTGGAAGACACATAAATCTATTTCTGTGGAAACAGATTCGGTTTCCGGAGAACAACGAAACACTATTCTGATCAGAAATAGAACAAATTTTGAAGAAAACCGAAACCGGATCCGGTGAAAAACCGAACCGGTTTTGAAGAAAACCGAAACCGGTTTTCTAAAACCCGAAAAACCGGTTTTTGTGCCCACCATTAGTTTCTACTTTCTATTCCTATTTCACTTAGATTCGTCTTAATATTGTCCTCCCATCTGCGCCTAGGTCTTCCTAATGGTCGTTTCCCGATTCAATTTCCAGTTAAAACTTCGAAAGTGTTTCTACTTTCTCCCATTTTGGCTACATGGTCTGTCCACCTGAGCCTCTTAGATTTGATAAACCTAACAATGTTTAATAAACGGTATGAACTATGTACTTCCTCGTTATGAAGTTTCCGCCATTCCCCATCCTCGGCCCTCTTTGGTTCGAATATTGGACTTAGGATCTTGTTCTCAAATACTTTCAAAAATCAATAAATAGTTGATGTACTGGGGTATTGTGTTCCCATTTCTTTTCGAGTATTTGTCGAATAAAGTTCGCTAAAGGAAAAAAAAAACTGCACAGTTGTTGTTTCTGTTCATTTGTATTTAGATGTTCCTTTTGAACAGCAAGGCTGTATGAGATGTGGACCTATATCTTAACGTGGGATCCAGGTCACATGTATTCCCACAGTGCATCGAACCATGGACTTTCCCATGAAAGACGAGAACTGAAAACAAAGAGTAAGCTCTCCTCGCTGTTTAATGTTGCAATTTATTCGCACTGACAAAGAATATATTATGCAACTGGAAAAGTCTGCCTTACTTCTAATTTTGAGTCACTTGACACTGAACCACAAAAGTTTTTTTTTTTTTTTTTTTTTGACAAATCAAAAGGTGTATTATTTCCCTTTTTTCAATAGGATAATTTTGTTCGTGTTATATATAAATGTATTGTATATAATGTAAAGAGTTTGGTTGCTCCAATCACGCAGAAGTAGTTGAAAGACTTGTTATTTGTCCGGGGGCGAAAGGAAGTGAAGCGTTGTGTGACGACCTCTGCAGATGTCGAAGACGCAGGGTCCCAGGTGCAGACAGCAAAGAGGCGAGCCCTCAAGAAATGTAATAATGGTTTCACAGTGTTATCAGCAAACATTATGTGAGGCATCTTTCAACATCGTTAATGTATACAATACTTGGCTAATGGAATCAACACCTTTTTAGTTGTTATTAGGTAGTTGAAATAGCTATCTTCTATTTGTATTTAATGCTACTGTCATTAGCTTTACAGTGTCTTAAGGACATTTAAAACTCCTAGCAATGAATAACATATTTCTTACTTTTAAATTCCGTCTGCTACCTTTAAATAGTTGATCGGGGATCAAAAATCGCGTTAACAGTTATTTTTCTAAAAACGAAAAGAGTTACATTTCGTGAATTACCCACAATATGTACGGGGTGTTTCAGATAAAATATCCAATGTTTAAAAATTACAAACATTTGGAAAGAAAAGAACTAAACAAAAATTGTGGTAGAAAAATGCCAGACTGTGCATGGAATAGAGCGTTCTGCTTGCCCCACAGGGCCATTTATCATGGAGTCCTAGGCTACCATAGAGACCTGCACGGGCCGGGCCTGGCCCGAGGCCCGAAGCCCGGCCCGGCCCGCGGGCCGGGCTTGGGCGGGCCGACTCTGTTATTTCTTTGGGTCGGGCCGGGCTTGGGCGGGCCAACACTGTTATTTCTTTGGGCCGGGCCGGGCTTGGGCTGGCCGACACTGATTTCTCTTCAGGTCGGGCTGGGCTGGGGCTGATCAATTGCAATTCTTTAATAATTATTGACTTTCGTTAAACGATAATTAGAATAAAGCCAAACGTTAAAGAAGTGTGTCCGTGAAAAATGTTACAAAGAATGCTATTTACAGTTTGTGTTGCTTAGCGGCTCCACTTTCACTATAGAGGATTGCAGGCATTATGCGGTAACTTGAGCTCTGACCTTGACCTTCACTGAACTCAAATTATAACAAGAAGGGGTGGGAATGTTTCGCCTGTCGCTAAACAATATTGCCATCTTCACTTTATGCTAAAAATCAATTAAGTTAGATTTTTGTTACAGGGAATGGAGTTTTTGTTCTCTCGATGACAGGCAAAGTTCTAGGAGGCAATGGTACCATTCGGGAGGCAAGCGTCAGGTTGTAAACCAGAGTTTAGTAAATGTTTCTGAGGTTAGGTCAAATTTAGTACTAAATTTTGAGAAAGATTGGGGCTCGAGATAATTTTTTTTTAAATTATCGGGCCGGGGTCGGGCCAAAAACTTTAAAAATTTATCGGGCCCGGGCCGGGCTTGGGCCAAGAATTTTAAAAAACTTATCGGGCCGGGCCGGGCTCGGGCCGAAAATCTCCAAAACTTTTCGGGCCCGGGCTGGGCCGGGCCTAGGTACGTTCGGGCTGGATTGGGCTTGGGCCGAAAAATTCGGCCCGTGCAGGTCTCTAGGCTACCACTCGAATTATTGAACTTTCATGTTCCCACATTAAAAGTACGTAGAAACACTGGTCTTTATTTCTGCAAAAAATCAAGAACTAATATAATGATGAAATCACCAATCTGGAGGACAACAGCTTTGTATAATAGAACGTGTTCAAATAACAATGAATTTGATATGTGATATGTCGCCTAAGAAATTTAGAAATGCCATTATCATGAGTTATCAAGAGTTATGAACTCAAGTTATGCTATCAAGAGTTATGAACATGTAATTGCGTAATTTACAACACTGTAGGTATAATTGTGCTATAGCCTTTTGTGTTGGCAATAAATAAATAAATAAATAAATAAAAATCTAAACGGAAAGAAACCCCACAACACCTTTTAGTGATGAATCAGGTGGTATACTTTTCCATGTAATACTTTCGGGTGATCTTGAAGTTGCCACAATAGAGGACCTGTTTGGCAATATCCTTCAGAATGCTGTTTGTGTCTTCGGGGACGGGGATGTTTCACGATAAGTTTCGTCAAATCTATTTTGGGGAATATTGCACATGTTTCTTAGGCTTCCAATAATTCTCCAGTGCTTGACTTTAATAACTTAGCACATATGCCGCTCCCAGCGTTTTAGGAAATACCAAATACGTTCAGAATATGGTGTTTTTGTTCTATGAGGCTTTCTCACTTCCCACAATTCTTACAAAGGAGGTGTGAATTAGTCCCTCCCCCGATTTAACAAATATGTCCCAACAAAATTTTGTATTTTTTTCTATTTTCATTACTAGCTGAACCTGCGTACTCTACACAGCGTATGATTCACATTTGAGCATGAATCTCCTTGTAATTCCTTACAACATCTGTACATGTCCCTTTACAGACACAAGTGAAGGACGTCTTGATAAAAATCGGCAAAGGGTACCATAAAGAGGAGATTTTGTTGATTACTTTTTCAATATCTCGCACCGTTTGAAAGATTAACCTACTTCCGGTTGGAGTTTCTAATTCATGCATGATCAGTGTTTTCTTTCTTCTTGTATGCAGTGTGTAATAAGCAAATGCATTACACGTTACACCAATAAATTATAATGTCAGTGGTATATGGTGTTCATTGGGCAAAACACTCCAAACAATAAAGATTCATCTTAGACTGGAGAAATGGTTATCCTTCGTTTTTTTATTATCATTTGGCCATGAAACAAACGCCTAAGAGATATACAACCCCTGTATACAACTGGGTGGTGTTGGAATGTATAACTCGTAGGATATATATTTTTTTAAAATTTCAGCACTTCCAGTATATATCCCTAAAAAATGTAATAAAGAGATAATGGCCATGTTTTTTTTTAATATTCAATTAGAACTGGACAATCTACACAAAACTTGGAATCGACCAGCGAAACAGCACGTTTCTAGCATTTGTGGTTTTCAAAATCTCATGGTCGAAAGAACTAGAGACAAACATACATTTTTCTTGACCATAAACATATAAACAGCATTTTAATACAGTATTAGACAGTTGATGAGATCCTGAAAATCTTATATTTAAAAAAATCGCTCGGTTATATGATGCATAACGTTGTGAATATTGATTAAGATACTATGTGCGCTTCTCTCTTCATTTGGGGAATCGCTAAAGAACAGTGTGGTCACACCTTTTTTTCCCTTAGATAAAATCAATTCTCCGCTGAACGAATTAGAATATCAGCTTCTTTAACGACTCAGTTTTGCATTAAAACACGCCCATAAAATTGGTGAATCGACAGCTACAAACTCATCTCGATATGTTTACCATGACACGATGCATTCCATGTTGTCGCAACATTAACTACCCCCCTATCCCAACCCATTACCCTATTTACATCAGCTCGCTAATCACAAACATCTAGTCCCCTCACAAAGCGATTGGTGGCATGGACAGTCAGAGGCAATTTCTGGAAACTAAGATAATAATAACTCCGCCATGCATACGCGGTTTTCGTTACTTTAATGTAATGCTGTAATTTATTAATTACAAAAGGTTCAACTTGTTTGGTATTTTAAATTATAAAATATTACTCTCTTATTGTAATATTTTAATTAGTTTTTGTTAGACAAAAATGATCAGTTGTAATTCACTCACGTACGCTATATTGAAAAATATTATTTTGCTTTTTCTTTTACGGAAATTATCAGAAAGTGCAAGAAATTGTAGACGGCAAGGAAAGTTAAGCCGTAATTGACGTAAAAGCTTTTAGCTGGTAAAATACAGTACGACGTCGATAATCCGAAACGTCAAAAATCCGAACGCGGTCCCTAGAAGTTTTCTACATTTTCTCTTAGCGCTAGCGATAAACAAATAATAGGATTGTCCATCGGCGTTGTGTGAAGTTTTTTTTTTATTTACAAAAGCTCATTCATATGTAATTGTCGTACATATTTTTACTTTTATTTTCCCTTACGCCTATAAAAGTTAAATTTTAAGTGTGAACAGTGTAATTTATTGTACGAGCAGATTCTCCAGAAACATTAAATGTAAGTAGCTTTACGTACGGTATTGTAACTACTGTATGTACTATATAACCACTGTATCGATAAAAGCATACCGTACAGTATATTTAAACCTAAATGGCATTTTTTGGGTCATTTTCGAAAATCCGAACAATTTGAAAATCCGAACTACCTGTGGTCCCAATTAGTTCGGATTTTCGACTTCCTACTGTAGTGTAGTAGACAAATGTTGCTTGGGAAAAGAAATAAGAGGTTAAAAACTATCAATTTTCCCAGACATAACTTACTATACTTTAGGGCCGCGGTGGCTCAGTGGTAGAGCATTCACCTCTTGTATGGAGTCCCCGGTTCGATCCCAGCTCGCGCCAAGTAAACTTTGGAGGACAGACATTGTGTGCATGGGTTTGCTCGGTGTTCTCCTATATGTTAGGTATTATCTCCCGGCATTTGTCTGGTGTAAATGAGAAAAAACCCAGGAAAACCTCATTCAGCATGACTGCCTCTAAAAGGTTTTACACTTTTTTTCGACCGAGTGTCCTCACCGGGAATCGAATCGTGAGACCGACCCGTAGGGAGATCGCAAAGGTAAGCGATAAATGTAATTAGGATCTAGTATAGAAAAAAATATATATTTGTAAAGATTATTTTGAGTTTCATAATTGTAACAAACATTTTTTTTTTACTTCCATACTTATTGTAAAAATACACAGTGTTATCCACGAGACGAAAAATTTGTTGTTTAGTTTCGATTCTCGTCTACGACCTTTTTAAATTCCAGACAAGACGAAAAAACATAAGTTCTCGCCTCGTTTTCGGTGCGAGAATTGAGTCAAATCGAGAAACGTAGTGAATCTCTTAAACAACTCTACTTCACTGAAACATTAAATTGATAAAATGATTATACGTACAGGATGAAGACCATTTATCTACGTTTCAAGAGTTTTCATCCCGGCGAAATTAAAATACCGCTAATTTTACAGTAATTATGTAATATCTTCAAATAGATAAAAAGATAATCGAAATGTGGGACAAGAGCGCTCTAGACAATATTATTTTACATCAGAAACCGTTATCATGACTCACTTATCTGCTTTCGATTTCGAGCCATTTTGAAAATCGGCATTTATTTTCGCGTTTCTAAACAGCTGAAAACGGAAAGCTACTAGGTGACTTGTGATAACGGTACCGCACGCAAAATAATATTGTCTAGGGTGCTCTTGTTCCATATTTCAATTATCTTTTATCTATTTGAAGATATCACATAATTACTGTACAATTAGCGGTATTTTAATTTCGCCGGGATGAAGACTCTTAAGGTGGATCAGCACCCGGAAGTCAATACATATTTTAACTCATTCCCTTAATTACTGTGCAATGAAACGTTACATATTATAAATATTGTACTATAAGATAAAGCTATGTTTCAATTACAGCACAAGACACTGATTCATTTGGTTGTACCTTCTGATATCGAAAAAGGTAACAAATAAAAAATATTTGATTCGTTCTACAATGAGCACACAAGATGGCACTTGCTATTAGATCTTATTAGAAGTTCTCAACTTTATGAAATGTTTATTTGTATCTGTAAAGTATTTTAAAGTAACGATCTTATTACGAAATAGATATATTGTTTGACCATTTGTCGTGTTATTTTTATCATTTTATTTAAATATTAATTTACATTTAAGGAAACAGATTTTGAGAAGAAACTTGCGCAGAACGCCATAATGCGTTCTTGCCAAATTTGTATCTTTAATTTCTGGATTCTAGCGGTGCAGTTCGAGAAGCGGAACTTAGCTGTGGATTGCAGTAAGGGTCGAAAACTAATTTCTCCACTAAGTATCCAATCAGAATTCCATGATTACTTTTTGTATTATCTGACACCAGTAAACACTCAACACTACCTGGCAACGCCGCAATATTCAAGCAGCATTTAGCATAGCACCGAGAACACCTAGTGATCCATCTTAAGTTATTAGGTCTTGACAATGTACTTCAATAATATAGTTTAAAATGAAATGACATGAAATTTTTCAGTTCAACGTCCCACAGTTATATCCATTAGCCTAAGGGAGATGAATGATTAAGGCAATTGAATGATAATGGACGAATTGGTGAAATGATAATCTGGGAGCCGAGAAAACCCACGGACATAAGGTTGTCCACCATTAACTTACTTTGGCGGGGATCGAACCAGGGTCCTCACACACCAAAGATAAGCGATCTATCACAGAGCCATCGTTCTCGGCAACAGTAATGATAATAGTTCAGTCATTGTCATTTTCCTAATACAATACAAAATAATAAAGGCGACTCACTCTCCAACGGCAGACAATACTTTTATTTTACCTAGAAACGGAAAATTTGGACATAGAACATTTTTTCTCACGAAAGCAAGGAAGAAGAGAAATGATTTTTGTAAAATACATATCCTGACGGAGGGAGCCCATATAAATTTTTTCAAGGCTAGAGTATCTTGCGAATTCCTGCAGTTGGGGAGACGATACTCACCATATAAACTTTTCATTGAGGATTACTGAAGTCCAGGGCCGGGTTATCCAATCTGGAGGCCCGGGGCTAGAAAAATTTGTGCTCCCTGCTGCCTTCGCGTAAATCAATTCTCTGAAAGTATAATAGGAAAGAAAGTTAATGGAATACATGCAGTTCTACGACATCAACCATGCCATGCATTAGATGATATTATTATTATTATTATTATTATTATTATTATTATTATTATTATTATTATTATTATTATTATTATTATTATTATTATTATTATTATAAGTATTCTGCCTTTTGGCAGGTTCTGGGACTAATGAGATTTTTTTTTCAATATTAGATTTGGGCTGGAAATGTTTCTTCCACTTTTGTCGATCTTCACCTTCCTCTTTTAACTACCAATATTTTCTCCTATCTTTCAAATCATCAATCAGCTGTGTTCTTTTTCCTATTCCTCGCTTCCCTTCCATCTTTTCTTCTATGGCGATGTGAAGAAGACAACTTCTTCGCAAGATGTGTCCAATCCAAGGATGGTGGCTAGAAGTGTCCTCTTCTCTCCTATCCGTTTTAAAACATCTTCGTTTGTTGCTCTCTCTGTCCATTTTATCTTCTCTATCTTCCTCTAACACCACATTTCAAAGCTCTCTAACTATTTTTTCTAGATAATTCTTGTACCTAGATTCTTATACCTAAAGGAATTTTTCAAATGCACATATAAAATATTACCCTATTTTATAAATGTAACAAATAAAAAATAATGAAGATTATACCTTGTATGATTCTTTTTGGACAGCCAGTCGAGATTTTGATTAGAGTGGAGGCTCCCGTCCTGCTGGTGGCCAAAGTGTGCAGTCCTCCTAAGCACCCTATAATCCGGACCTGTTGAAGACATGTTTCAGCGTTTTCGGAAATTCTGCCCTTAAAGGAGGAAAGAGGGCAATTTGTATAATAGTCAAATTTCCCATTCTTAATTCAAAAAATACCGAATATTAGGGTTTACTTCGTTAGAAGTGAGCGGACATGTGTTTAAGCGTTTTCGTAAATTTTGTTTTTAAAGGAAGAAAATTAAGAAATTTCTAGAACATTTAGAGTTTCGGTTTTATATTCATTAACTTAATTTTCCTGTACGAAGAACGGACACTTTTCGTTAGTTGAGGATATAATATTTATTCAGATGTGTACAGGCAAGGCTCGCATCATATGCTCCCTCTTTCTGAGCAAAAGCTACGATTTTAAGTTTGCTACCTCATCGTGAACAACGAAGGGGAGGGAAAGAAAAATCACTCGCACTCAGAAATGCCTAAAGACTACAAATATAGTTTCGTCGTGTCTGTTTTTCTTCCTTTAAATAATCTATTGTGTGAATGGAAGATAAAACAAACACACATACAGAGTATTTTTTTTTTTAAATTCCATATCGAGCTTCAATCTCAATATACCAGTCTGCAATTCTATTACAACTAGCTATTTTATCTTTATTCTTAATTTTCCCTCTACTTTGTTAAAAAAAATATAAAAAAACTTGTTTCTACCTTCAATGATAAGGAACTTGTGACAAGACTAGTTTTCATATCAAAACTGTGATAACTAACTAAATGGAACAGGTATTCGCTACTGTTCGAGAATTGAGCTCTTGTGTTTGACGATAATCAATTCATGCTGGGATTTGTTTGACTATTAGGTGGCCGCGGTGGCTCAATGGTAGAGCATTACCTCTGTGCATGGGGTCCTTGGTTCGATCCCAGCTCGCGCCAAATGAGCTTTGTGGTGGACAAATACCGTATGTGTGTGTTTTCTCGGCGTCCTTCCGTTTTCTCCCACGTTCTTCATTCCACCATTTCATTCATCTCTCATCATCACCGTCTCCATTAGCCTAGCCGGCATAACCATGGAACGTAAAACTTAAAATATTTTTTGTTTGACTATTTGCTTTTGCATTGCCCACGTGACCTAAACTAATGGGACCTAAACATGATTTATGAATGTAGTATTTAGCTAGAAGGTCAGCTTAGTAAATTTAAGTACCATCATTATGAAGTTTATTTCCAACAAGAACTATTTATTTAAAATAATATAGTTATGACAGATTTTGTCGCCTCTCGAGACTAGCCGCGCCATGGAAAGGGACATACATGTTCCACATATGGTAGAGCCGCCCCTGTATACAGGTAAAGCAAACAGTTAATCACCTCCCGGAGTTTCTTTAAAAAAAAAAAAAATCCCATTCATCAGCGTCTACAAATCCCATTCTTTTCTTGTTACAAAATAAATCAGAAGAAAATATAATTGAGTTTGTGTTTTTAATTTATGTCCATTATCCGAGCACATAAACATCAATAATGGAATAGTGAGTTGCAATAACTGCTATCAGTGGATCATAATTGTCTCAAATCGTGGACGTGGAGGTCAAATCTCAGGAAGAAAGCATGAAATTTCTATTAAATCTGTTTCTATTTCTTTCCGCTGATGGCAGCACTGTGTATATATGTTTCCTTGGTGCTGTGACAGAGAAGCGAGCGGTCTCTGTTATTTAAATGATATGGCGATAAATGTTACACTAATTGGTAGCATTCAATGACATGATAATTACCCAGAGAGAGAGACAATAAAACTGGATTATCTTTAATCTTCAGTGCTTATTAAATTTTATGTTGTAGCATCCAAAAAATATGGTGGTTTTCAAATAAATGAGTGTTAATATTATGCAATTTATGAGTCTGTCTGATCTACCTAATTAAAGAGTTTTTTTTTTTTTTCGGGTGTTTAGTGTGCTCTATATTTCCAGGTGGCAGGAATTTTGTTTTTCCTGTTTGAGCGCCGTGTCGGTGGAAATTTATTGCCGGTGGAGCAGATGTTGCGATAATGAATTGGTTATACTCCGTGACCTTTTCAAGCGTTCAACAATACTCATAGATATATATAGAAGTACATACATATTTTTTTAAAAAAATCAATTTACATGGATTCATTTTATCGGTGTGTTGAGCAATGGATGTTTATTTTTTTTAATAAAAAAATCATATCGTCCATTAAAACTTTGTAGCTGTCTGCTGTTATTTCGAATGTGTACCGTTTTGTATATCTAAACACCGTAACGGTGCACATTTGTGTGGATTGGATCAGCGCTACAGGACATATGTTGTGTATATTTTGTGCACAAGACGAAGACGAAGTTATAAAGACGGAACTACTATATTATTAACATGGCCTTCGAACCATCGCCGGCTAATTGGTTAGTGCACAATTGGCCATTTTGCAATAAGGGCTTACTCAGCGGTGTAGCGAGCAAATTTTCTAGAGGAGCTGCGCTTTTTTACTAAGGATGCCCAGAACCGGTTCCTGGTGGAACCGGTTTTCGGGTCTGAACGGATCCGGTTCTGGGACCGGTTTTTCGGATCCAGGTCTAGAACCGGTTCTTCGGATCCATGTCTGGAACCGGTCCCCAAGATCCGGTTCTGGAACCGGGTTTTCGGATCCAGGTCCGGAACCGGTTCCAGAAGCGGAACTTTGTGGCCATCCATACTTTTTACCCACTAAACCAAACCAAAAGTGTTCTTTCTAAATATGAGTCTTTGACGCGAGCGGTCCCGAGTTCGATTCCTGGTGGGGATACTAGGTCGAAAAAGTATAAAAGCTTTTCCGGCCAGCCATCCTGAGGGGATTTTCCTCATTCATACCAGGAAAATACCAGGATGGTATCTAACATCTAAATTCCACACCGCTTCCTTCCCTTTCCTCGAATAGTGTGTTCGCCGAGGGACGTCATCCCTTATACGTGACATGGACATTGATGCCGAAAGTCCAGAAGTCTAATTCCTAATCCTAATCGTAAATATGAAAGCATTTGTTACACATTTGTTATGAATTCCATGTTAATCAATAGGTCCACGTCTCACATAGTCTCGCTGTTGAAAGGGACGCTAAACTCAGAATCAACTCAACTCAACTTTTCAGGCTAAATTATATCAAAATTTCTAAAATTGCCCCTAAAAGTAGACTACATTTACAAAAAAAGTTCGGGGGGTCCGGACCCCTAGGACCCACCCTCTGCGTACGCCTCTTACTATAAGATACTATATTAAACTCAGCATTTATTTCGCAGGACCATTTAATTTTTAAAATGTCGTTTTCTCTGTGGCTATACGACAGCAGGAGACGGATGATGTGTGTCTCCAGTGAAGACCATGTTGTCTGCACCAGATGATCATCATTTCCTTGGCCAGAGGAGAATCTCTCTCTCTCTCTCTCTCTCTCTCTCTTGTGTTGCATCTTGAGGATTCCGTGGACCGGAAACAGACAGAAGAACAGGAAATGGGTATTAAATGCCCTCTAGTGGTTGACACGTACACTGCTTAGGGTCGGGGAAGCTCAATCGATGTTGCTTCCTATCGAGATAATAGGCGTGAAGCGTCTTTGGTTCCACGTCTTTTCTTAATCACAGTAATTCTTTTCAATTATTTAACCGAAGTACAGCAAGTGTTACCAGAATACATGTATTCTTATAGCTAGTAGTATGAGCGTTATCGTTAGGAGCATATGTGTGTGTCGCCGTTAGAAGACAACAATAGATACAACCTGCTAATTAACAGTGCAATTTATTTGTTTATTTATTTATTTATTTATTCCGTGTTCATTTCATAAATAAATAAATCGATCTGTTCCAGCATAAGAAAGACAGACAAATATGTAATCAATCTGTCCAGCATGGCGCAGCAGAAGAAAACCAATCAATTATGATTAGTAAAACAACTATATATTAATTTTTCGTTATAAAGTTGTTTTTCTCAAAAAGTAAGCATAAGAATTCAGCCTTGAATCGTTCGTTTTGTTTAGTTCGATATTGTGTCTACCGATTAATGTATGCTGCACCTCCCGACCATACTACTACTACTACTACTACTACTACTACTACTACTACTACTACTACTACTACTACTACTACTACTACTACTACTACTACTACTACTACTACTACTACTACTACTACTACTACTACTACTACTACTAATAATAATAATAATAATAATAATAATAATAATAATAATAATAATAATTCTGCCTTTTGGCAGATTCTGGAACTAATGAGGGATTTTTTTTTTCAGTTTAGGCTTGGGCTTGGAAATGTTTCTTCCACGTTTATCGTTCTTCAGCTTCCTGTTTTAACTCTCAATACTTTCTATATTTCGAATCATTGATCACTTGTGTTCTTCTTCCTATTCCTCGCTTTCCTTCCACTTTTCCTTCTATGGCGGTGTGAAGAAGAGAATTTGTTCGCAAGATGTGTCCAATCCAATTGATCTTCCTTACGAAGGATGCAGGTTTAAAGCGTCCTCTTCTCTCCTATCCGTTTTTAAACATCTTCGTTTGTTGCTCTCCCTGTCCATTTTGTCTTCTCCATTTTCCTCCAACACCACATTTCGAAGATCTCCAAATATTTATCTTCTATAACTTCCGTAATGTCCAAGTCTCCTACCATACAGTCCAATATTCCATATATAGCACTTGACCAATTTCTTCCTTAGTTCAATACTAAACCTGCTACTTAAGAGGGCTCTCGACGCCGAAATTAAATTGCCCGCAAATTTTAAACTTTTTCGTAAATATCTCAGAAACGTATAAAGCAGAGAAAAGTTGGAAGTAGTTGTTCTTTTAACAATATGATTTTACAAATGATAGCGTAGTTACAACTTCTCTGAATGTTTTCCGTTGTTTGGAAGTTAGGAAATCAAATTTTTAACGCGAAAAAACAATTCGTACCTAGCTTTTTACATAACCAAAACATTCAGAGGAGTTGTAACTACGCTATCGTTTGGAAAATCACATTGTTAAAAGAACATCAACTTGCAATTTTTCTCCTCTTTATATGTTTATGAAATATTTAGGGAAATGTTTAAAATTAGCGGCAATTTAATTTCGGCGTCGAGAACCCTCTTAAGAGTGATCTTTTGTTGAATATATCTTTGGCTATCCTTGACCTGATCTCTTTGATACAGAAAGCGTCTCTCGTCAAAATACTTCCCAGATACTCGAAATGATCGACCTCTTCCAGTTCCCTTTGTTCTACTCTGACTAGTAAGGACGCTTTCCACGGGATATTTCTTTCATGACTTTCGATTTTTCGATGTTGATTTCCATTTCATATAGTTTCCCAGTGTCAACTGTTTTGCCTATCATCTCCTGTAGTCCTTCACATAATAGTTAAACAAAAAATACCGTAGCAAGAAAAAGTAAAACTTCTTGAACATGCAATATTAATACTAACAAACATTTGGACAAATTTTGAAATGTATAGAATAAATAGTTTTCATAATATTTTGGAAAGGAATATGCCATGTTATTATAGGGAAATCTCAACGCATTCCGGGTGTTCGACACAGCCTTTATGATGATTTTGGATTACTTTATATCTCATTACCTTTACAGTATACTATCGTCCTACTGGTATCATAATGAAAAGCTTAATAAAAAGGTATACTTTATTATCAATTTATGTCAGTAGATGGTGAAATCAATAGGACGTAAATTTTGTACATAAAGAATGCAACGAAGTTTAGCCCCAAATTCATCTCCCCATCAATTTGCCCGAACGTGGTTGCAATCGATAGTTTCCGATGCGTAGAAGACGCCTGTGAAGGAACCAGAGTATTCAGATGCACCGTTCCTGAGATATTGCGTTCCAAAGGTGTGGGATGCCATGAGATGGCGCCAGCATCAAGGTTAGGATCAACGTGGCACTTTAGTTTATGAAACTCAATCAGAAACATCCTCATCATCAAAAGCATTTTCAATGCGAAGAGGAACGTTCGACAATGGGCCGATCACAACAAACTCACGGTTGTGGCCATACGGAAGTACCAAATAATGGTGGCCACGTGTGAACATCCTACAGAAGAAAAGATAGAAACAACGAGCTACAAAACAGAGTTGTCTGTGACCACCAGTGGCGTATTTAGGGAAGTGTCTTCCGGGCTTAAGCCCCCCCCCCGAAATCTTACTATAGTAAAGTATATGAAATATCTTGCAGAATTTTCACATTTTCAGGAAAAGCCCCCCCCCCCCGAAAGTTAGCAAAGCCCCTCCCGAAACAAAATCGTAAATACGCCACTGGTGACCACTATAACATGTTAGCCTTACACTTTATACAAATACTCTCGGGGGCGTGAAGAGGCGATCTTGCAGCTGCGCCTCGATACTGGCGCCATCTCGAGGCATCCCACACTTTTGCTACGTGATATCGCAGAAACTGCATCTGACCACTCTGGTTCCTTCATAGGAGTATTCTACGCATCGAAAGCTATCACTTGCACTGAAGTTCGCGCAAATTCATGGGGAGATGAAATCGGGGCTCCAGGTTAATGCTTTGTTGCCCATACTCTTTATAAAACGGAACGACAATTCGGCAAAAAATTACGAGATGGGACGAAAAAGGATCCTTGCAGATGAGACGAGACTTCTGCAAAGAAGAAAAAAAAAATAGACGAAATCAGAAAACCTCAGCTCTGATCTCATCTCATAGGCAATACTAGTATCGATAAAGATTAAACAATATATTGAAATACCGCACAATCCTAGCAAGTAACTCCACCAGGAATCAAACCCGGGACCATGCGCGTTAGCCACTCGGCCACGAAGAGAGACGTCTGGAATGGAGGATGTTTCGAAAGCGTGTCACAGATTGAGACCGTCCTCACGTAGCATTTCGTTTGTGGTGCCATCTAAACTACGTTTGTCAGTGTTGTAAATTTTCAGGACAATCCGTGTATCTAATTTTTAGTGCTCTTTTAAAAATTTCCTTTTCACTACTCCTAGTATATAAGAATGGCTTATGCTTTGTTAACTTTCATCTGTCGATTGTAACGCTGATAATTTATGCTAATTTTGTTGAAATTTCTTTTGTTTTCAGATTACTTGGTGCATCTAACTCGACACTCGGAGAACAACACGATTTCTCTCTTTGGGGAGGTCTACACGAGGATGGTTGGATTGGCACGAGAACCTATCGCCGCTCTCTATGCAGATCTTGTCCAGTTTCTCCAGGGAAAGGAGTCGGAAATTAACCTGGAGGATTCTGTCTCCACGTTCTTCAGTGGCCTCTTCCCCTATGTGTACCACCACACTCTGAACCCCCGGCTGAAGGACTTCACGGACGACTACAAAGACTGTCTGCGGGCCACTCAAAGCGAGATCCAACCGTTCGGCGACGTCCCCAAGAAGCTTTCCGAGAGCATTCTCAGGACGTTTGGTGCTACTCGCGTTCTCTTTCAGACGGTGCAGCTGGGCATCGAAGTTCTCAACACAACCGATCATTTTGAGAATACAAATGAATGCCACACAGCGCTGCTGCGAATGTCGTACTGTGCCAAGTGTCAAGGCCTTGCGCATGTGAAACCGTGTTCCGCGTACTGCCTCAACGTCGTTCGTGGGTGTTTAGCTCCGGTGGCTGAGTTGGACGTTCCTTGGAAAGGCTATGTGGAGGCCACAAAGCGGCTAGTCACGTCCCTCAGGGGACCAGGACATCTCAGTGTTGATGACGTCATTTCAAACCTTGGAACTCAAGTATCACAAGCCATCATGTACGCCTTGGAGAATGGACCTGCAGTCGAGAAGAAGGTAAGTGACAGTCACGTTCTTAAGCTATTTTGGCCGTAATAATATTCTTAATTCTATTAATATATAAATCTTTCTCGGAGGACCTATTGACAATAACGCCATGTCTTGGCGTTGGTATGTGGTTAAAACTTGTTACTGCCTCTTTCTAAAAATTGCGACGAAGTCCTTTTGTTTAGTAATTAAAAGATACATTTAAAGATAAGTTTAATAATTAAAAGATAAAAGAACATTACAGTAACTTTCAAACAGATATAGCGCTTCCATATAAGTGTGAGAGTTTTGGATGAAAAAAAAAATCTCTCAATTTAAATTTAAATGCGTGATCCAGATGTGATTTTAATTTACTATCGACAAATTCCATGTTCCATTCTGTCAATAAAATTGTCCCTGCAAAGTGAGTACAAGCAGTGTCCCAAAGCAACCCAGAAAATGTTGAAAGAAAAACAATATGTAATATTAATCGTCAAGGAAGTTGTCACCTTTCTGCAAGCACTGTCCATTGAGTGGAATGCAATTGTCCCAGCATTCTTTTCATTTTTCAAATGTCTTTTGGAATTCTTTTTGTGGAATGCTGTCTAAAAACCTCTCAGAAGCAGATATGACTTTTTGTTCAGTCTCAATTTTTGTTTCACGTGAACTCCTTTTCTAAACTGGCAACAAATAGACAAAAGTCATGTGGGTACAAATCTGGGCTATATGAAGGGTGTGACACACCTCCCGTAGGTAAGAAATAACTACATTGACCATATTTGTTCTGGAATATGGTGCAACAACCAGTTGATTTTAATTTATACTCCCATCGTTTTCATGCCAGACGCTTCCTCAATGTCCCCAGTAATTATAAGCTATCTCTGCTGTGTTTGGGGAAACAATGTGTTAATAAATCTGACCTCAACAGTCAAACAATGCAATCAATATGATTTATTCGTCATTTTGATTTTTTTCCTTAGGTGTTGAAGGCGATTTTAAAGTGTTGTTTTCTGCTTTCGTGTGTAGTTCTTTCTGTAGAAGGCGGAAAGTTTAGTCTACAGTGAACCATAAAATTTAATGGCATACATATGCTCTTCCTTCATATCTATTTCTTCCTGAAACAATCCCTAAACCGTTGTAGCGGTACAGAAATACCCTTATTTAACTTTACCTAACAATCAAGCAATGCGCTATGACTATCCCTTCTCTGTTTCTATCGCTACTAGAATAGGTAGTCTATACAGTGGTAAACGTCTCAAGGTTTTACGCAGTGTTTCCAAACGTCGATATGGATTTTCTCAGTTGTTTTGGAACTACTTTTGTATTTTATGCGTATGGTCCTGAGTTCGATCTCGAAATTGAATTGATTTCACTTAGCTATAGGATATAAACATAAGATGAAAATAAGATTGCATCCAGATCTCTTTCTTTTGCAATATTAACGCTCCTCGAAGACATTTTGCTTCGTATATTTAAATTTCATAACTCAGAGCGCAACGTCAATTTTTACAAGTTATAGTATTACGAATAATGTAGTCTGTTTATTCTTAATTTTAATTTCTATTTTCAAGTAATGACTTTAGAATTTGCGGCACTATAATAGTATAGAGATTTCTACACCTCGACGCTAAGTAGGCCCTAAACAATGGCCTTGCATTGGCTCAGTGGTCCCAGTCTGGTGTAGTCGAGCGATCTGATGCATTACGCAGTTCTAGTTCCTCTAATGAATGGGAGTTTTTCAACTGTCCCCGGCATTCCTTAATTGGTCTCGTGGTAATCACAAGTGCAGGAAAGAGAGAAGATGGTAGATTTCTTACCTTTCATGCGAAAGCATCTAGGATATCTAAGTTTGTGCTGGATATAGTTGTGTCCGTCAGGTGTCTTTTAAAACAAATGATTCAATAAAAGTGATCCATCCGTATAACATCTATAAAATCATGTTAAATGAATTACAAATTGTTTTCAGGACCTTTCATGTAATGAAGAAATTTGAGTACCGAACAAGTGTAATGTCACAAACTGCGCCTCTGTATTCCTAGCGTAACTAATTAACTGTGTGGCCTATGGAACCTGGTGCTTCAGTGCCTAACTAACTCTATGGCCTATGGAACCCGGAGGTTCAATGCCTAACTAACGAACTATGGCCTATTAAACCTGGAGGTTCAATACCTAACTAACTAACCCTTTATGACCTATGCCTAATACCTAACACTTTATGACCTATGGAATCCGGAGGTTCAATGCCTAACTAAATAACTCTATGGCCAATTGAACCCGGAGATTCAATGCCTAACTAACTAACTTTATGACCTATGGAACCCGGAGGTTCAATGCCTAACTAACTAACTATGGCCTATGGAACTCACGTTCAATGCCTAACTAAATAACTATGGCCTATGGAACCCGGAGGTTCAGTACCTAACCAAGTAACTCTGTGGCCCATGGAACCTGCAGGTTCAATGCCGCGTTCACATCTGTCTTTAGCCAACTGGATCTAGTTTCTCCTTTGTATTCCTATTTGTGCGAGATCCATCGTAATATTGTCCTCCCATCTGCGCCTAGGTCTTCCTAATGCTCGTTTTCCGATATTCCTAGTCTTCAGTTACGAATTAAATTATTTCTGGGCTTTCGGCGTTTCTGACCATTTTAGCCCGTCACGTGTTAGGGATGACGATCCTTGATCAAAAGGAATTGTGACAGAAGGAAGCGGCGGGGGTCTTTTATGTCAGGTACCATCCCAGTGGGACTGAGGAAAACCCAGGATGAATGACTGGCCTGAAAAGGATTTTACACCTTTCCAACCAAGGATGTTGTAAAATAGAGGATCTGGCCATACAACAAAATCGTGAAGCCATACGTCACAGCTTCGCCACACCTACTCTGCCCACTCCGCGCCAATAAGACCGCAATGTTTCGAGCTAACAAACATGGCGGAAACGAGAGTAGCCAATCAGACATGCCGACTCAGACGATGCTCCTTTTTTTTTTTTTTTTTGACTTCATTGAGTTCATATGATGAAGATACGTATGGGCAGATGCTCTATTTTATAACATCTTTGTTTCCGACCGAGAGTCCCCACCAGGACCACTCACACCAAAGGCGAGAGCATTAGTGAGTACGCTACACAAGTATTAGTGAGTATGCTACTCAAGTTGCTTCAAGAAAAACACGAACACATTTATTAGTTTATTAATACCGTTCTCTAGGCATTACCTGATTACTTTCCAAAGTTTTCATATTCTTTATTCAATTAAATGTATTATTTTTAAATGGAAAACCTAGAAACCTAGGGAAGGAAGACCTTTAACATAAAATCCGAAATAACATAATGTTCCTGCGAGAATCAAAGGCGGTATTCCGCGCTAAGGGATTGCAAAACTACTGTAGTATAATATTGTTCTCTTCTTTTCACACTTTATTCGCGGTGGCTCAGTGGTAGAGCATTCATTTCTGGTGTATGGGTCTTGGTTCGATCCCTGCTCGTGTCAAATGAACTTTGTGGTGGACAAACACCGTATGCGTGGCTTTTCTAGAGATTTTCTTCTTTCCACCCGCTTTATTCATTCCACCATTTCATTCATTTCTTAGCACCGTCTTCTTTAGCCTAGTCAGCGTAACTGTGGGACGTAAAACTTAAAAGCTTTCATTTTTTAAAACATTTTATATTCTTCAATCACAAAATATCAATGAAGTTGCTGTCAAATAATTTTAATGTCTGCTAGTGGCTACACTTGCCCACGTGACAACACAAGACGAGACAGAATTATTATTATTACAGATGAGATAAGGCCCCTAACCATATTGGCAGCTCCCATGAGACCTCTGAAATCAAGTAGAAATTTCTTCATCCAGTGTCGTGAGGATTATTGCAAACCCTCTTGAATTAAAGAAGTGGGGATTTCGGTCAAGATAACTAGGCAGTGGGAGTCGCGATAACTGAAGACATATGCCCAACTATAACCAGTGTTGGGTAAGTTACTTGTAAAAATGTAACGCGTTACAAGTTACTTTACTTTCTCTTAAAATGTAACGCGTTACTAACGCGTTACTTGCCCCAAAAAAGTAACTGTTACTTTACTTCGAAAGTAACGCGTTACTAACGCGTTACTTTTACGTCTGAAACTTTGAATATGTGGAAAAATCTTATTACTTCAATTTTCCGTACTACTATTACTACCGCTATTTTATTATTATTGTTATTATTATTGCACGTTCTAAATCTTATATATAAAAGAGAACGCACAAATCCTTTGTTCCCTCATCACGCTAATACGGCTGAACCAATTTCTTTCATTTTTGGGGGGTTATTAGGATTTGGACCCTAGATGGTTTTTATCATATCACTTTAATTTTCAATTACCAGTGTCTTGAGATAATTGACCATTCAAGTGTCCATAACGTACAAATCCTTTGTTAGTTCATCATAGGTAAAAATAAACGTATTTATATGCAACCCGCATGACCGTGTCACTCGGCGGGTTAACATAAATGACAGGCGATATAATGTTAACATTTACTGCAATCTACTATGGTTTTTATCATATCACTTGAAAGCGAAAAAGTAAAAATTATCTAAGTAACAACGTTTATTGCGTTCCGGGGTGACCGCAGCGAAGCGGGGCGGGTTAACATAAATGACAGGCGATATAATGTTAACATTTACTGCAATCTTCTATGGTTTTTATCATATCACTTGAAAGCGAAAAAGTAAAAATTATCTAAGTAACAAAGTTTATTGCGTTCCGGGGTGACCGCAGCGAAGCGGGGTGAACGCTGCTAGTTGCTTTATATAAATTTTTACTTGACAGCTATATGAATATTTTCATATAATGTAACATTGACTAAAATGCCATACTGCGTTACTCATAGGAATGGGCTACGGTGATCAGACGTACTAATTTTCGCAGTACAGTACTGTTTTTCAAAGAGCTGCCCTACGTGCTGCGAAGACGCCTAGAAAATCGAGAAATATTCTTCTTTTAAATGTTCTGAGAAATGTCCAGAGTTAATTTATTTGCAATATCTTAATGTTTCATTCTTTATTCACAACATTTCGAATCAAATGCACTCATTTCCTGAATGATGAACCGCTGTGTTTTTTAACACTCCTCAAAAGACTAGGGATGGAGAACAATCAACAAACAATTTTTTTTTTAAATACATTGCTTTTACTGAGAAGGGCTTGTTGAGATATCGGTAAGGTAGGAAATGTTTATTTTTCAACTTATGTTGTGATGATCAAGTTAAGTACCTGTAGAAGTTCCCTTGTGCCGGTCTAAATTTTCTCACATTTCTTAAAATAATACCACGCTTCGAAAATCATTTTTTTTTTTTTTTTTTAGCCCAACACGAAGTTTCACTGTATGTTCATAAAAATAAACCATTTTGTCATTCATCAAAGCATTTGGAGTTGTGTTGAATTCTTGGAATACTTTAGTTCAGTGCTTCTTCTTTTTTAAAAAATGTTGATTAACTTAATGTTAACATTAAATGAAATAAGGATATGCGTATTGCCGACGCAGTAAACTACCATATACTATTATACTTATGTCCTACTTTTCGTTTGTTAGAATCTGGTCACTCTAGGATGGGCGAGTTTTCTTTGAAACTCGATTCGACTAGAAACAGACACCTTTGAGCTTGACTCGACAACTCGGCTCGAAAAATTTCCTCCAACTCGACTGGAATTCGGGTCGAGTTTCAAGTGGAATGGAGCCAAATCTGGTGTGTAGTTTCGAGTACTCTCTTCAAGTATCTTGCATAAACAATATAGGTTATCAATGATGCTATTATTATTATTAGTATTATTATTATTATTATTATTATTATTAATAATAATAATAATAATAATTATTATTATTATTATTATTATTATTATAACATCACTGTGTTTAAACATGAAAGGTAGGCGGTTTGTATTTGAATACTAAAAATATATTTGATTGCCAACCTCGGTAGTCGTGAGGTCTAGGAGTCAAGGACACTGTTCAAGAGCTTCTGAATTTGGGTTGAGGGTCTAGGTTGAGTATTCGGGCTCGAGCCAAACATTGTTAAAAGTTATAGGGCACTGGCCAAATATCTTCAAAACTGCTCGGCCCAGGTTTAGAATTGTCAATGACTTGAGCAGCTCGGCTCACAGCTCATTTACTATCGACCCGAACCGAGAAGTGAGCCGAGTCAACAGTTCACCCAACCGAGTCGGCTAGAGCCTTCGGCCCAGATGAGCCGAACCGAGCAAATGGCTCATCTCAACCAAGCCAGCTCTAGCCGATGGTTCACCCCAAGCAAGCCGGCTCGAGCCATCGGCTCAGTTGAGCCGAGCCTAACTGAGCTTGTTATAAAAAATCTCTTGTGGTCTCGATATTGAGACGAGAAGAGATGCGAGCAGTGTCCCCTCTCGTGAGCAACACTAAAAGTATTCCATATTACTCCTTAACTTACATTTCTCATGGCTTTCGCTTTCCAGTGTAATCAGGCCATGATTTCAAAACGAGTTAAAACGAGCGAACCATTTATCAAACTCAACTCGACTCGAAACTAGACGCCAAAAACAGTGAGTCGGCTCGGAACTAGACTCGACAATATTACCTTCGACTCAACTCAAAACTCGACTTGAATCTGAGTCGAGTTTTAGCTCGACTGTTGCCCATCAATATGCGTTAGAAAAATGATTGCTTATTATTCTTTTGCTAAACTAATTATATAATAATAACAATGTTGTTATGTAATATAGAAAATACAGAATATTGAGAAACATTACACTATAACTAATAAAATGAGAACACATTAACCGAAGATGAATCAAAACTTGCCAGTAATTCTAAAATCGTTACATGCTTTTTAAAGCTAGTTGTTCCAAACTCTATAATCCACGGGACTCTAGGATCCGCAAACTGATCTGAAAGAACTCCAATATTACATACCATCAACAAACTATTTTCTAGTAATAAAGTAGACCTGCTCATCAGAACATAGTTTATTCATATTAACCCCTTACTCTATATAGTTAATTATGACACCCTAGTTGTTGACAAAATTTCCCGCCGGGGCACCACTTTACTTTTAAATTCTGTCCACCATCATCTTGAGCTTTTAAGAAGAAGTATCTTTCAAGTGTTCGAACGGTAAAATATTTTCGTTCTCCATCTTTATAAAAACATCAATCAAAGTAAAATAGATATCGGTACAATTGCACTCGTAGTTCACTCAGTGAATGGATTGGAGCTGTCAAAATCTATGAGAAAACTTTCCAGGTGCTTGCAATCAGTACACATGACTTCCTTGAGGCTGTCCTCATCTTCCAAAAACAGCAAGTGATACTATGATCTTATTTGATTCTTTGAGTGCCGATGACTGACTGTCGGTCAGTGACATCGTACATGCTCCATTGTTCCATTCCGAAAAATTCACTTACAGGAAAGAAACGTTTGTTTCCGAAAAATAATATACAGTACATATATTGTAGTTACTCATCCGAAATGTAACGCGAAAAAAGTAACGCAAACTAGGTACGTTACTTAAAAATTTGTAACGCGTTACCGTTACAGTTACTTTGGAAAAAATGTAACGCGTTACTAGGAAACGTTACTTAAAAAGTAACGCGTTACAAGTAACGCGTTACTTGCGTTACGTTACTTCCCAACACTGACTATAACTCACCTTCTACTTGACTTAAACCTTTCGGGGGTTTAGTTTAAGGTTACTAGATGTCCTCATTTCCCGGGGACAATCTCCGGATTTATAACAGGAATAAATAGACAGACTTTATTAAAGGCAAAGTTCAAAAGCATGCCCAGAATCAGGACCGGCTCTACCATATGTGCAACACGTGCATTAGCAAGGGGCGGCAAAATCGGTCACAACTATATTATTTAAAATAAATATTTCTCTGTTGGAAACAGATTTCATGATGATGGGAGTTAAATTTACTAAGCTGACCTTCTATTTGAATACTACATTCATAAGTCCTGTTTAGGTCGCATTAGTTTAAGGTCACATGGACAATGCTAAAGCAAATAGTCAAACAAATTCCAGCATGAATTGCTTGATTGTTGTCAAATACTCAACTTTCGAACAGTAGCAAACACCTGGTCTATTTAGTTACTTATCATAGTTTTGTATGAAAACTAGTCTTGTCTCTGTCACAAACAAGTTCCTTATCATTGAAGGTTGAAACATTTTTTTTAAACAAATGTAGAAGGAAAATCAAGAAATGAACATAAAACAGCTAGTTGCACTGGAATTGCAGACTGATATATTGAGATTGAAGCTCGATATTGAATTCTATAAAAAGAATTACCATCTTTGCTCTGCAAGTATGTTTGCTTTGTTCGTCACTAACTTAATAGATTATTATTTACAGGAAGAAAAAAGCAGACACAACAACATTGTATTTGTAGTGTTTAGGCCTTTCTGAGTGCGAGTTCTTTTCCCTCCCCTTCGTTGTTTATGATAGGGTAGCATACTTAAAATGGTGGCTTTTAAGAATTTGTTCTTTATGGAGAAAAGTGGGGCGGCAAATTTTCTAAGGCCAGAATCATTGAAAAATCTAAAATCTTAGTTTAGTAGTTTCATTCTGAAAAAGATACAGTATATTGTGAATTAGCAGATCATCATGCACTGGCTGTGAATTGATGCAATCCATTTGTGGAATGGTTCCATCAGAGGCAGAGCTACTGAATGGCCCCCAACCTACTCGTTTTCTTTTTTTTGCGTTCCTTGAATGAATCGCGTTTGTGCACATGCAAGGTGAAGTTAAACATGCATTTGGCTGCTGGGTAGGTGCTTGGCTATTCCTAGAGCAGCCAGCAATCTGATCGCCTGGCTCTTCGCCAGAGCGTGATGGCTGCCCTGCCTTTCGTCAAGGAGAAACAATTAGAACAATTAACAATTCAAGTGCACTGGCTGTTCAGGTGGAAGGGAATTGTTTTCAATTCAACACCTGTCAACTGCTCCATTTGCATTTTACCTTAATGCACATTCTTTGCTCGCATATTTTTATGTGCAAGGTGCAAATAAGGTTTGGGGCGTAATTTCAACCTTGGTCTCGTTTGTTTGATTATGCATTATTTATTCTGAGACTCAGGAAACACCACAATTAGTTAGATGATCCAGTAAATTTTCAGTTATAAGTTAATAATAATAATGATTGCTAATATCTGTCGAAATATATATACAGTAGCGGATCCAGGATATGATCAAGGGAGGGACTAAACCATAGTTTGAGTTTAATTTAGTGTAAAGCAGGATTGAAGCCCATTTTATCCAATGTATACTTGAGTGTCAAGGGGTACTATAGTCCCTATAGCCCCCCTTGGATTCGCCTCCGGATCCAGGATATGATCAAGGGAGGGGCTAAATCATAGTTTGCCGCTTTATCCAGTGTAAAGCAGTCTTGAAGCCCATTTTATCCAGTGTATATCTGAGCTCAAGAGGGGACTATAACCCCTTTAGCCGCCCCCTTAGATCCGCGCCTGGGTTTTGTGGTGGACAAACACCGTAAGAATGACTTATCCCGGGATTCTTCCACTTTCTTCATCCCACTATTTCGTTCATTATGAATATGATCAATCACTCCCTCTCTATACCGGGAAGAAAGCGGAAGAATCCCGGGATAAGTCATTCTTACGGTGTTTGTCCACCACAAAACCCAGGCGCGGATCCAAGGGGGCGGCTAAAGGGGCTATAGTCCCCTCTTGAGCTCAGATATACACTGGATAAAATGGGCTTCAAGACTGCTTTACACTGGATAAAGCGGCAAACTATGATTTAGCCCCTTGTCATAACTATGTGTTTGACCATTGACGAGAGTTGAATCGAACTAGGAACCATGCACCAGAGGTAAGCGATCTATCACTGAGCCACCGGGCCCCCCTTGGTGAATTGAGATGGAGGCAAGACATCATTGTCCTAATCCCTGGCGATTAATCCAGGCCGTAGACTTCCTTTTTATTTATTTATTTACTTATTTGGTAATGCTGTCTTTCGCCAACATTATTTCATATCTATCTAGAAGACAAAACGAGAACATTATTATTTAATTTTGTTTATTACAAACTAAATATAGGTATTATTTAAAAAGTAGTTCACACAAAACCTAAACATCATGATACGTTACCAAATGCAGTTGAGTCCGTTCCTCTAGTTGCTGCCTTAAATTAGATTTTAGAGGAATTCTTATTCTGGCAACACTGTAATTTCTATGGATAGCAACACTGAAAATTCTTCAGACCCATATTTTCTGTTGTAGAATAACATTATCTATGATTGTGGTAAGTTGCAATTCATTATCTCCTTTCACTTATGAATAAACAAGCAAAAGAAAAATGTTAAATTTTGTATTATTTTTTAGTAAGCAGGCTCTTAAGAGGCCTCATCCCGGCGAAATGAAAATACTGCTAACTTTACAGTAATTATGTGATATCTTCAAATAGATAAAAGATAATCAAAATGTGGAACAAGACCGCCCTAGGCAATATTATTTTATATGAGATACCGTTATCACGACTCTTATCTGCTTTCGATTTCGAGCCACCATGCTCCCGCCAAGTGAACTTTGTGGTGGACAAACACCGTGTGCGTGGGTTTTCTCGGGGTTCTCCCGTTTCCTCCCACTTTCTTCATTCCACCATTTCATTCATTTCTCATCATCACCGTCTCCTTTAGCCTAACCGGCATAACCGTGGGACGTAAAACTCAAAGATTTCATTTCATTTCATTTCATTTTCGATTTCGAGCCAGTTTGAAAATCGGCATTTATTTTCACGTTTCTAAACAGCTGAAAACAGAAAGCCACTAGGTGACTTGAAATAACAGTACCTTACGCAAAATAATATTGTCTAGGGCGCTTTTGTTCCACATTTCAATTATATTTTATCTATTTGAAGATATCACATAATTACTGTAAAATTAGCGGTATTTTAATTTCACTGGGATGAAGACTCTTAAGCTATTGAAGATAATCAGCTTTTATGTTCACTTGTCCTTTGCCAATTGACATTTTAGGAAGCAGGTTAGCAAGAACGGCCCCCATTACTTATATCATAGAAACCACTGTTGCTGTATGTATATTTTATTTTATTTATTTTTATCTTAGGTTTGAAAATGTACGTTTTTTTTTTTTTAATTTTTGAGGCCCGAAAAGAGTGGGGCCCTAAGCTATAACTTGTTTAGCTTATACGTAAATTCGACACTGGTGATTGGAACGAAGGAGGGGTGTCAAAAATTGAAGTAGGAAGGGTGAAAATAGAACGTATGAGCATTTTCCGATACCTGAGTGGTAGTGAAATGTGAATGTGAAATAAAAGCAAGGATAGGAACTGCGAAAGAAACTTTTAGGAGGAAGAAAATACAATGTTTTGGGATCTTGAATAAAGAGTTTAAAAAAAAGAACTCATAAAATACTTCGTGTTGACTATTGTACTGTATGGGGTAGAAACATTGAAATTACGCAAAAATTAAAAAAAAAAAAGAACTGGAAGCTTTCAAAATGTGGGTGTGAAGAAGACTTGAAGAATGAAGTGAAATTTTTTAGTTTTACGTCTCACAATTATGCCAGCTAGGCTAAAGGAGACGGTAATGATGAGAAATTAATAAAATGATGGAATGAAGAAAGTGGGAGGAAACGGGAGAACCCCGAAAAACCCTTGCACACGGTGTTCGTCCATGGTTTATATATTATTGAAAAGAAGAAAAGAAACTGGTTGGGACATTGGTATCATGAGGGACGTGCACTGGCGTCTCTGGCATGTAAAATTGAAGGGGGAAGCATCAAAGAAAGTGATTTAAATGGTACCGGTATTACCTAGCCCAACCTGTTTATTAACTTCGATTCCATTTGTTACCTTTCTGCTTACCTTCACGGACCCCTTTTATCAAGAACTCGATTACAATCGTTTTACACCGTGAATATTATATTATTCCAGTTGTTAGTAAATAAATTAAATTAGAATAAAATATTGAATATTTTGTATTTCAAAATATTGGGGGGACGCGTCCCCCTCGTCCCTCCTGCCAGAGACACCCATGGGGATGTGCTAGAGTGTATGGGGGCAGGAAAGAGAGAGAAGGGCGAAGAAGACTACAATTAATGGATGCTATCAATACAGAAAATTCGTACATGAGGACGAAGAGGTTAGCTGTGGCTTTGGTCGAAAACGCATAGTTACGGCCAATTTAAGGTAAGTACTGGAATTGCTGGTAGGGTGTCTTATCTTAAATTAGCGCCATCTCCGTTAAGTATGCGTTTCCGATCAAAGATTACGTTTAAAAAATTGACGAAGGTCTCATCCAAATATTAAATATGGCCGGAGTTGTACGTAAACGTCACTTAGTTTTTGTGCGCACCTCGTACCTTATTTGGCTGTCTCGTTCTCAAGGTCACATTAGGGTCGACTCAGGGTTTGGCTCGCTAACACCTTATCATAAGTGCTAGCTGAGTTATTGAGCCCGTTTTCTATTGATCCCGAGAACTATGGATCGGTTAGATCACTTGTCCTGTATCAATAATAATAATAATAATAATAATAATAATAATAATAATAATAATAATAATAATAATAATAATAATAATAATAATAAAGTTATTTACATAAATGAATGATGCTCTCTGTTTGGCGAAACTCCCGAGGTGGACAAATCTTTTACGAGAGAAAGAGGATGCTCTGAACGCTTGGTAGATGCACAATACTGTCAGATGACCTTTGTCACCTGCGAGAAGTGAAACAAATGCAGAACTGGGCGGGGCGGGGCACAGGGGATTGACAGGTAACGAGAGTTTGCAATTAAGGCAGCGTGCACTGGAATGCACATGAAGGTCCTTTACCTCTTGACACCTGGGAAGATAAGCTGTTCTTGTCAAAATATTTATCCACAACACCAGAAAAATATCTTGCTTTTGACACATTCCAAAGCATCTTCTTTTTATTGTTCCACACATGTTTAAATGTTTCAAGTACAAGTATTCTAGTTTTTGACGTTGGAAAGCAGAAATGGGTTCAGAGTGAAAACAATTTGAGTATAAAAAGAATAAAAGTCCATTACACCCAGTAGACTTGAAGTTGAAAGAGTACATCTGTGGACAAAACTCGACCCCCTGTACTGATAATTTACTGTGCAATATTTGTACTGTACTGTTTGATTAGAAAATAGTTATCGTAGGCAAACAATTATGTGCATTCTTAGTCAGGAGATCTCAGGTACTTATTGACTGTTGCACATTCTGTCAGATTCCACAGAGACATCAGACAAATGCTGAAATGGTACCTTCAGTTTTGGATTCGACTTTAAAATCATCTTTTATACTAGAAGGGCCGCTCAATGAAATTTGCACAGATGGTAATCAGGGCCGTATTGAGGGAGGTGCACCGGTGCACGCGCACCTCCCTTCGTTGTAAATATACACTATCTAAAATGAGAAGCTATCACTGAAAATAAGAACTCTTCCCGAAACATTCTGCCGTCATGTTTCCTTTTGGGGCTTAAAAGAAAAGAGGGGTTTTGTAAAAGCAATAGTTTAAGTCGATTTTCTGAAGGTTGAAGGAAACGGATTCACCAAGCAAGACTATAACGTTTGTTGTAACAGAAGGCAGAAAGAAAGAACAATTTTTCCTGCATATCACTTGCGACCCTCTTTAAAATACTCTCCCCCTCCGTTCTATGTATCAGGTGTAGAGAATATTGTCACATGTCATTTTGAAGAGTTTCAATGAAACTGGTTATTTTGGTAGTTATGCTGCACCCCTTCAGAAAATCCTGGATCCGACCCTGATGGTTGTATTATTGTTATTAGTTGCAATATGATTATGAAATTTTAGGTAAACATACTTAGATCCTTTGGCTACAAGACCATGTCACTAAATGTAGCCTCTATCCGCTCTCGTCCAAATTCTTTCCATGCCTTGAATGCAGTTTGGCAAAATTCATGTGACTTTTACACCAGTGTTTCACACAAGAAATGAGGACTTTGTCACTGTTGAATATTTTCCATCCCAGATGGACCTTCATACCACCAAACAGGAAGAAAGAAATCCGAAGGAGCCAAGTTCGGGCTATGGGGAGGCTGAGGGATGACTTCCCATCCCATTTCCATTATTTTCTGCTGTGTCATCATGGCTGTGTGAGGTTTGGAATTGTGATGCTGGAGTTTGATGATTATCTTAGCTTGCAGCTCCGGTATCTTGGTCTGGAGAGCCCGTTGTACCTTATCCAGTGACAAGCAATAATGTTTCTTGTTAATTGTGGAGGTATGTTCCAAGAAATCTATGACAATGACACCACACTGATCTCAGAAAAAGGAGGTCATAATTTTCTGGCCTGATCTGGAAAGTCTAGGTTCTTTTTAATGCCGCACAGTGGGCTGAAATCCCTAAATGCTAGTCAAAAGGGAAAAAAATGAGAATTTTTAGGTTTTGGGTCGTATAGTAAAATGTTTGAAGTATCGAATTTCGTTAAAACATCCTTCCCATTGTTATATCTGCAGAGCAAGCAGTAATTTAAAAACTGTCGTTTGACCGGTTCGGATATAGTGAGCGTGAACATGAAAAAAAAAAATCATTTAAAATACCATAACTGTTAATTTCCAACTTTTTTAAAAAAAATCAAAATGGATAAAATAGATGAAGGTAGCTATGTAGAAATGGCATTTAAGTAATTTGAGATTAGAAAACAATTGATGTTATCACAGTTAACGAAAAACAAAGAACAAGTAAGAACAGAAAAGTAGCTAAACGTAGATAAACAATTATGAATTCCTCATATTTCTATCGACATATTGATTTTATGACACGCAGTACTAAGGATGATATAAAATAGAGGATCTGTCCATACGTGTCTTCATCCTATGAACTCAATGTAGCCAAGAAACAACCGAGTATCGTCTGAGCTGACACGTCTGATTGGCTGCTCTCCTTTCCGCCATGATTGTTGGCTTGAAACATTGCGATCTTAGTGGTACGGAGCAGGCAGAGTGGGTGTGGCAAAGCTGTGACGTATGACTTCATGATTTTGTTATGGCAGATCCTCTATTTTGTAACATCCTTGCGCAGTACTATAAGCTAACGAAATTCACATACACACACACACACACAAAAAGCTGCCCATAGGTGTCCTTGCAAAATTTATGTACGTGTTTCCCAATAGATGTCAAAAATATGATTTTTTAAGAATTAGTAATAATTTGAAACTAGTAATATGTTATTTTGTTATATTAAGAGTACTTCATAACCACTGCGAATGTTAAAATTCTGACTTTATAATCGTTATCAGCAACCTCGAATACCTAAATATTCATAAAACCATGCAAATTAAACAACGTTTTCATATTTTCACCAGCTGTTTGGGATTTCAGCCCATTGTATGCTGCGATCAACGTTGGATACCGGCGCGGTCCAATGTGTGATCCCTGTAAACCGGGAGTAACTTCCTACGAATTGATGTGGCAGATTCATCACCGGTTTTGAACAGGAATTCTGTTGCCGACCATTGTCGGGTCCTGATGTCCGCTTCAGTGTCTTTTTTTTTTTTTTTTTTTTTTTTTTTTTTGAACATTAGGAAACAACAACTATTACGAGTTTGAAGCCAAAGGATCAAATGTTATCACCATATTGCAACTAATAAAAATATTAAACCCATTTGTGTAAAACTTATTGAAGTCTCTTTCTACTTGTAGTGCGTTCTTGGCTGTTACTATCCAGTAAATTAACGAATTTGGAAGGTTCATGGAAATCAAAAGCAAATAAAATTTTTAGTTTTACGTCCCACGATTATACGCTTTAGACTCAACGACACGAATGATGATGAAATAATTGGTTCGGATGAGAATGTGGGAAGAAGCGGGAGAAGCACGAGAAAATCCACAGACACTATCTTGTTCATCATAAAGTCACCTAACCTGGGGCAGGATGGCTCAGTGGTAGAGCGCTTACCTCTCGTGCATGGGATCCCTGGTTCGATCCCCGCCCAAGTAAATTTGTGGACAACATCGTGTCCGTGGGGTTTTCTCGGGGTACTTTCGCTTCCTCCCACTTTCTCATTCCACCAATGTTTACATCACCATTCACTTGCTTTAATCATCGTATGCCTTAGCTTAAAAAGCATAATCGTGGAACGTTAAACTCAAAGATTTAACTTAATTTCATTTTTAACTTTACAGCCTTCAACATTTAACAAGACAAAATACCATTATGCTTTTATCAGTGTTAGGTCGAAATGAGCTTTGGAAATTGGACACAAGGCAATGTTGAAAGGCACGTTGACAATTCGGTTATGTCGGTTGTTGAAATTATTTGAGTACTTACGAATAGGTTATGCCGGTGATAGGGTTGGCTTCTGGCATCATTTGGATACTAATAGATAGTTATACCAATGGGAAGGTTGATTATTGACATCATTTAGGTGCTAATGGATAGGTTATTCCTGTGGGAGGGTTCGTTTCTGACATTATTTCGGCACCGATAGTTATACCGGTGACAAGGTTAGTTTCTGGCATCATTTCGGTACGATGGATAGTTATACCAGTGAAGGGTTGTTTTTTTGTCATTTGGGTTCCATGGATAGTTATACCAGTGAGAGGGTTGGTTTCTGGCATCATTTGAGTAGGGCTACTGATAGATAGTTATACCAGAGAGAAGATTAGTTTCTGGCATCATTTGGGTACGATGGATAGTCATACCAGTGACAGGGTTGTTTTTTGTCATCATTTGGGTACGATGGATAGTTATACCAGTGAGAGGGTTGGTTTCTGGCATCATTTGAGTACTGATAGATAGTTATACCGGAGTCAAGAGATTAGTTTCTGGCATCATTTGGGTACGATGGATAGTTATACCAGTGACAGGGTTGGTTTCTGGCATCATTTGGGTGCTGATACGTAGAGTATGCCTGTGGTGGGGTTGGTTGCTGGTATAATTTAGTTGCTGTTTTGTAGTTATGCGTAAAGGAGATTGAACTTTTGCGTTTCTGAGAGTGTACATGAAAACATCACTACTACGCTGATCTGAATATTGCTCCAGTTTTTTTCGTAACACACTATATGTATCATTAGTCTTACACATATATATGTATGTTTGTTTACTAAGCTCCTAAAGGCATGTATATCACTGAATAAACAAGTCATTCTCACTTCCATTTTATGTTCACGCATTTCAGACGAAAGTGCATTATCAGTTTGATTATATTATCTTTCCTTTTGTGTGCTTTCAGAAGTGCATTCAAGTTGTTATAAAGATAAGACGTGGTTTCCCTATATTTCCACTATAAAACTTTCAAGTGCTAGGATTCTGAATTTATGATTAAATGTTTGTTAGTGCTTTATAACCGAGGTGGGAAGAACTATAAAAATCTCAGAAATGTGGAAAATGCTTTGTCTCATGGAGCAGTTTCAGACTATTCGTCTTTAAAAAAATATTCTTTCAAGAATCGTGAATATGTGATCTTAGATAAGGTTCGATAGACTGTGAAACCTGCTTAAGAGTCTTCGTCCCGGCGAAATTAAAATACTGCTAATTTTACAGTAATTATGTGATATCTTCAAATAGATAAAATATAATTGAAATATGGAACAAGAGCGCCCTAGACAATATTATTTTGCGTGAGGTACCGTTATCACAAGTCACCTAGTAGCTTTCCGTTTTCAGCTGTTTAGAAACGCGAAAATAAATGCCGATTTTCAAAATGGCTCGAAATCGAAAGCAGGTAAGTGAGTCGTGATAACGGTATCTCATGTAAATAATATTGTCTAGGGCGCTCTTGTTCCACATTTCGATAATCTTTTATCTATTTGAAGATACCACATAATTACTGTAAAATTAGCGGTATTTTAATTTCGCCGGGATGAAGACTCTTAAGTTGCCCAATATTAGTTCGTTTAGAAAATGAACAACTTAAAATGTGGCCAGCTTATGGAGATAGGATAGAACAATTACCCGGAATTGGCCGTAAGTCCCCATTTCCCCAAATGTAAAGTAAATTGTTATTATACGCTACTCTTGCACAGGATACATCCTTAGGCAAATCGCGTCACAATGCAGCACCCTTATATTTTAATTTTGCTCTCCACCCTGGACAAAATCTGTCCGTGAAAGCTTGCAGAGGGTACACAAGAAAAAAAGTGACAAACTTGGGAAAGAATGTGCAAGCAGAGGGCACTGGAACATTCCAGTTTTTGTAGAAACTATATACACATACATTGGTTACAAATCACAAACAGATGCTGGAGATAAAAGGATGAAAGAAAAAAGTGACATGGAAAACTTTTAGAGTGCAAAATCAAATGAAATGAAATCTTCCAGTTTAACGTCCCACGATTATGCCTGTTAGGCTAACGGAGACGTGGTTAAGGCTAGTAAATGATGATAGAGAATTGATGGAATGAGAATGTGGAAGGAAACTGGAGTATCCCGAGAAAACCCACGGACACCATGTTGTCCACCACAAGCTTACTTAACCGAGAATCGAACCAGGGACCCCCACGCACCAGAGGTAAGCGTTCTACGCATCGAGTGCAGCATTGTATTTGCCCACAGAGTCCTTGTATCATGATCCCATGAAAATTTTAAATGGCAAAATATGTCATCTGGTACATCATTGCAAAAGATAATGGAAACAGAAAAAAAATATAAGAAAGATTTTTTTTGTTCGGGGCACCGATTACGAAGTGGACAGCATTTAGCTGTGAGTTTGCGCACAGTCAGCTAAAACGTCAAATACAAAAATTCCTGGCCCAAATTAATTCGTTCTCAACACGATGTTTTTGACTACAACCTCTGATGGCTTCGGATTGAACTAGGAACCCTTCATACTAGAGATGAGGGCTCTGCCTCTGAACCACAGTTACTTCCTAATGTTAAAACAAAAAGCGTTGTCATACAAAAGAATCCAGAGAATTCACTGGTTATAGGATATATTCCATTACATACACAGTTGCATGATATGTCCTTGGCATGTTTTCCTAGTTTGTCATTGTATTTTCTTACCACCCTATGTATATTACGTAGTTCCACAAATATGCAGCCAAATTAAGCATTTGGATAATTTAGCAGATTTTACTGTATTTTGCTATGTTCTTGGCTTAATATAAGACGTGCTAAATTGAGGCAGCCGAGGTCTGTTTGTGGAACCATCCGTAATATAGCCATTTTCAGTGAACGTTGATTGGTTTCACTGTATATTGTGGCCTACGACCTGCTCTTGTTAGCCTTAGCAATGATAATGAAATAAGAGTAACAAAGACGCTGGAACATAACCTGTTTGAAATGAGTTTGCGAACGAGGAAGTGACGATGAGAAACCCGTTCTTCCCGTGGTTGTTGGACATCCACCGTCGACACAAACAAAAACTTGCAGGCATTGTTGGTTCATCAGAAGAGGCCTTCTAACCAAGCCTTTGTCCATTTCACAATAAGACAAAGGGCATTTGCCTATATCACTGTTTTCATTGGGGCATTTCTTTTGTCTTCTGCGGTGGCCAAACCTCAGCTGCCTGTCAGTGAGGCTCCTTCGACCTCAAATGATTTATAGCAAAGAACAACCACATCTTGATTTCCAATACAATGTACGCGTTTATTTTGTGTTGAAGGATCATCGTCGCAGAAACAAGCTGTTTTTAAGAGGCCCCATTACGGCGAAATTAAAATACCGCTAATGTTACAGTAAATAGGTGATATCTTCAAATAGACAAAAGATAATCAAAAAGTGGAACAAGAGCTCGCTAGACAATATTATTTTACATGAGATACCGTTATCACGACTCACTTATCTGCTTTGGATTTCCAGCCATTTAGAAAAATCGCCATTTACTTTCGCGTTTATAAATGGCTGCAAATGGAAAGCTACTAGGTGACTCCTGATAACGGTACCTCATGCAAAATAATATTGTCTAGCGCGCTCTTGCTCCACATTTCCATTATCTTTTATCTGTTTGAAGATATCACGTAATTACTGTAAAATTAGCGGTATTTTAATTTCGCAATGATTAGGCCTCTTAATTGTGTTCATCAATTCTAAAAGTTCTACAGAAATCAATAAATTATATATATATATTAAAGACAGGCATCACATTCTTTTGCCAGCGACCCTTATACGTAATTTCCCGTTTGTAATGAGCGTTCCAAGTATCCATGCTTTTGTATAATATTCCTGGCTGTATTTGACAATAAATACAGATATAAAAAGATGTGTTATCAGGATAAAAAATCAAATTTCTTTAGAAATATTTTTTCCAATACTGGATGAAGACCAGAGATGAGAAAGGCTAATTTTTCTTCATTCTGAGAATGTTAAATTTTAAACTTTGAAACCATAGCCTGCTTAGTGTGTGTAGCAGAAACAAAAAGAAAAATAAAATAAAAATATTTACTGTAAATACTATATGCACTATACGGGTCATGGCCGCACTTACACATCACTCCAGACTTAATTCTATTCTCAATTTCCTTATTGCAATAGTCGGTTTCGTGTTCCCGCACTTCGAATATTACCTAAGAAGGAACTCTTGCGACATCTTAATATCCAGACTCCGGAAGTACGTAGAATTATCTCTGACCTGAAATTTCTTCGTAAAATAGTTAAAGGAAACTTAAGATCGGAAATGTTACTTCAGGAACTATTCTTACATGTCCCTTCCCGCATCACCCGGAATACCCACCTATTCCATTTTGCCCGTCCTAGGTTGGCAATTATACATTTTTTTTTTTTTAAACAGAATACCAAATTGTTATAATCAAGTAACAACTGATGTGGACATTTTTTCAAGCTACCCGGTGTTTGAAAGAACAACTAAACGAGTTTTGACGGAATAATATTACTTTTACACTCTTTTTTTTTTTTGACACTGTCCTATGTTGTTGTTATTATTGTTGTCTTGTATTTTTCTTTCTTTTGTTAACATTTCTCTGTGTAAAATGGCACAAAGTCATGCTGTATCTGGGAATTTGTTCAATAAATAAATAAATATTAGTATAGGAGATTCTAGTTCTTAAGGGGTACGTAGTGATATTCATAGCTCAATTTCGACCAAATTCAAAAAAATCCTTTCTTAGTGGTATCTTATCTCTAAAATCCAGTGCACTGCCCAAATTTCAAGTTTCTAGTGTAAGCGGTTTCTCATAAGCATTCATCTGTCAGTCAGTGTCAAGACTTACTTTATACTTGCAAGATGTGCATAGTAATTACAATTAATAATGTGCATAGTAATTACAATTAATAATAACAGTATTTTAAAAGTATATTAACGATGTGAATTTGAGTGTTTGAACCCTTTCTTCATGGAATTGTCTACGCCTGAGCAGGTCCGTATCCAGGGGGATTTAGAGGAGGCCGGCCCCCCCTAAAGGTTTTGCTACCCCCCTAAAAGTTTTACAGTAGGCTTGCAAAAGAACTATAATATGGTGATGAACTATCATATATTGGATCGCCCCCCCTAACTTCAGCTGCCTCCCCCCTAAGTTTTTGGGTAGGCTACAGGCCTGCGCCTGAGGAAGGCGCATACTCAGAAATTTTTGTTGAGAAAGTTCTAAGCTTTGGGAATGGGGCTCTAATACTTCAAGCCACTACGTGTATGTGGTATTGAGCAAGTATTATCCTGCATCCGAAAAGACAATAAGTAATTGTAAAATACTTACACTTATATTTTCAGGGGAAAAAATAATAGAAGTAGATTGCTTTTTATAAGAGAAAGAGTACAGATGAAGTGTAAGATCAAATTTTCATGCTACATCAATCATTTCCCTGTTAAACAAGTATAGTTTTATTATAGTATTATATTATAGGTTATACTTCCATCTATATTTTTAGGAAATAATGATAGAACTAGATTGTTTTTATAAGAGAAAGAGTACAGATGAAGTGTAAGATCAAATTTTCATGCTACCTCAATCATTTCCCTGTTAAACAAATAGAGTTTTATTATAGTATTATAGTATAGGTTATACTTCCATCTATATTTTTAGGAAATAATGATAGAACTAGATTGTTTTTATAAGAGAAAGAGTACAGATGAAGTGTAAGATCAAATTTTCATGCTACATCAATCATTTCCCTGTTAAACAAGTATAGTTTTATTATAGTATTATATTATAGGTTATACTTCCATCTATATTTTTAGGAAATAATGATAGAACTAGATTGTTTTTATAAGAGAAAGAGTACAGATGAAGTGTAAGATCAAATTTTCATGCTACCTCAATCATTTCCCTGTTAAACAAATAGAGTTTTATTATAGTATTATAGTATAGGTTATACTTCCATCTATATTTTTAGGAAATAATGATAGAACTAGATTGTTTTTATAAGAGAAAGAGTACAGATGAAGTGTAAGATCAAATTTTCATGCTACATCAATCATTTCCCTGTTAAACAAGTATAGTTTTATTATAGTATTATATTATAGGTTATACTTCCATCTATATTTTTAGGAAATAATGATAGAACTAGATTGTTTTTATAAGAGAAAGAGTACAGATGAAGTGTAAGATCAAATTTTCATGCTACCTCAATCATTTCCCTGTTAAACAAATAGAGTTTTATTATAGTATTATAGTATAGGTTATACTTCCATCTATATTTTTAGGAAATAATGATAGAACTAGATTGTTTTTATAAGAGAAAGAGTACAGATGAAGTGTAAGATCAAATTTTCATGCTACATCAATCATTTCCCTGTTAAACAAGTATAGTTTTATTATAGTATTATATTATAGGTTATACTTCCATCTATATTTTTAGGAAATAATGATAGAACTAGATTGTTTTTATAAGAGAAAGAGTACAGATGAAGTGTAAGATCAAATTTTCATGCTACATCAATCATTTCCCTGTTAAACAAGTATAGTTTTATTATAGTATTATATTATAGGTTATACTTCCATCTATATTTTTAGGAAATAATGATAGAACTAGATTATTTTTATAAGAGAAAGAGTACAGATGAAGTGTAAGATCAAATTTTCATGCTACATCAATCATTTCCCTGTTAAACAAGTATAGTTTTATTATAGTATTATATTATAGGTTATACTTCCATCTATATTTTTAGGAAATAATGATAGAACTAGATTGTTTTTATAAGAGAAAGAGTACAGATGAATTGTAAGATCAAATTTTCATGCTACATCAGGCATTTCCCTGTTAAACAGCTATACTTTTATTGAGAAAGTGTACTATGAAGTTTTTTGGAGTGGGGGTCCTGACCTGGTGGACCCCCCTCGTGGGTGCGCCCCTGGCATGAGGACAACATAAAGTATTTTCTACAGCGTTCGTTAAAAAAATAAATAATTTCGCCAAAAAATTAATACCATTATTTGTCATATCTCGAAAAAAAAAAAAAAAAAAAGAATAAGTGAACCGGAAATGTTAAGTCTTTCTAGGATCCATCGCACCAGAGAAGTGCCCACCACTGAGCCACTGTTGCCCCGTTATTATTATTATTATTATTATTATTATTATTATTATTATTATTATTATTATTATTATTATTATTATTATTATTATTATTATTATTATTATTATTATGCGTGCAGAAAATAACACAGCTGTTGTATTATAGTAAAGGAATAAAGGCTTTTTTTTTCGTGAATTTTGTAGCTTGAGTCTTCCAACAACTGCTTCAGACAGAGAATTATATATTTTAATAAAAAGAAGATTTCGTGTTGTATTTGAACATGGAATGGCGGTGGAGACAACTGAAAGAAAGTTTCCGCCGGGGCGGTCCTCACGATCCATTTGGAAACAAAGGGTGAATGGGATGAGAAGAGCGGCATCCATTGTGTCAATGAGCTACTCAAAAAGCAAGGGCGGGGCGCGATGTCTCATTCCAAACAGTGGGAATGCAAATAAAATTACTTGGGCTGTAAATAACCTCTCTAAAGGTTTAGCAGAACAACTTCTTTTTTTTTTTAATTTATTTTTTAAAGCTTTTATTCGGTTTACAAAGTACAACTTCTTTCCTGTTACTTTTCAAAATTTGTCCGATCCATTCACGGACAGATAACACTGAATAGTTTGTCCTTGTCTGTCCGATTAATGTTTCAGGTTTTGTATTTCCTTCCTTATACAACACACTGGTTATGAAGGAAGGGACCTACTATTAAACACTAGCAGGGCTTGAATTCTGTGCGTTTAGTGGGTACACAAAATTTTTTGCGAGATTAACTCTCGCAGCACAGTCCATTCGAGGAGTTTGGTGCATGCGAGTACTTGTAAAATGTGGAGCATTCCGAGCACAAGGGAACCAAACCCAGTTACGAAAATTGTGAGAACAAGAGACATAAGCTTATACGGTATGTTTTGGCGCGTGGAAAAGCTAACCTATTTTTATACATTATACAGGGTGATTTTTTTTTTAACTCACGGGTTTCATTTGGGTCTATAGTTTCTAACAGAAGTCCGATTTTCATGCGGTTTGTGGCAAATGATCAAGGAAGGATGGGAGATTTATGGGACCATGTTTACTGATTTAAATTCATCCGGGGTAATATCGGCCCGTGGTCGGTGTGAAGATTTGAGCTTTCTTCGTACATGGAAACCTCGCCAAGGCCAATAAGAATAAGAAATAGGAAACAGGGCCGTTGTATTGGGAATTGCGCTGTATAATTCTGTATCACACTACTGTGTGAGTATGATCAGAACAGTGAGAATAGTGTACTCTTTGGAGCAACATGAGTTGATCGTTAAAAGTTTTTGGTAAACAGAATCTGTTGTTGCTTCGCGAAGGTCATTTAGAAACAAATTTGAATCACATTCTGCCCCAGATAGCAACATAATATTATATACCTATGGTCGCTAGTGAATAAATTGGTAGAAACAGGATCGCTCCTGAATGAGACAAGGAAGCATCGGACTCTGTAGGCAGCTCTTGTGGAAAATGTCATTTATCGACTCCTTAGGTCATCCAAGAAATCTCTCCGTTGTTTGTCGCAAGAAATCGGCTGTAGCTATTCAACATGGGATTTTTGGGTGTTACCGCTAACACTTAATTTGTATTCTCACTAACGCTTAATTTGTATTCTGCAATTTCGTTTCAAAAATCCAAAAACTCATTCCAATTGCAAGGTACACTGGCGAATATTTGCTGTTTTTCTTGAGGCGTGGCCGATATTACCCCGGATGAATTTAAACCAGTAAACATAGTCACATAAATCTCCCATCCTTACTTGATCATTTGTCACAAACCGCAAGAAAATCGGACCTCAGTTAGAAATTCTAGACGGATGGTTAACGGATTTTGATGGTTAATAGGATTTCGATGGTTAACGGGATTTTGATGGTTAACGGATTTTGATGGTTAATGGGATTTTGATGGTTAACGGCATTTTGATGATTAACGGATGTTGATGGTTAATGGGATTTTGATGGTTAACGGCATTTTGATGATTAACGGATTTTGATGGTTAACGGGAAGGTCAGAAACTTGACCTGTATCATATGAATTTCATAGCTGAAAATAAAATAGAACTAATACGTAATATAAAGAAATTAGTATCTGCACATTTGCTTGTAGTACGTAAATGTCTGCTACGCAATTGACAATAGCCTTCTCGTTAAATTAAATAATTATAATAGTAATCTATATATTAAAATGCTAGGTTTATATGTGTGTGGTCAAGAAAAGTTTTGTATGTTTGTCTCCAATCCTTTCGACAATGAGATCTCGAAAACCACAAGTGGTAGAAACGTGCCGTTTTCGCTGGTCGATTCCAAATTTTGTGTGGATTGTCCAGTTCTAATTGAAGATTTAAAACACATTGCCATTATCTCTTTATTACTAATAAAACTCCAACTGACTAAAATAATATATATTAAGATTATATATTTGTGTTAGTTTTGGCTATATTACATAGCCTTCCTCAGACACACATTTTTAGGGATACACTAGAAAAAGTTGATTAAAAAAAAACATCATATTCTACGAGTTATACATTCCAACACCATCCGTGTGTATACGTGGGTTGTATAACTCTCAGGTGTTGTTTTTCATGGCCAAATGATGATGAAAAACGAAAGATAGCAATTTCTTCAGTCTAAGATGAATCTTTATTGTTTGGAGTGTTTTGCCCAGTGAACACCATATATCACTGACATTATAATTAATTGTGTGTGTAATGTATTTGCTTATTACATACTGCATGCAAGAAGAAAGAAAACATTGATCATACCTGAATTAGAAACTCCAACCGGAAGTAGGTTCAAATCTTACAAACGGTCCGAGATGTTGAAAAAAGTGCGAATCTCTTCTTTATAGTACTCTTTGCCGATTTTTTTATCAAGACATATTTCACTTGTAAAAGAACATGTATATATGTTATGAGGAATGACAAGGAGATTAGCGCTGCGTATAGAGCGCAGGTTCAGGTAGTAATATTAATACTTTTCTTAATACAAAGTTTGCAACACTGAGTAGCGAGCCATGTGGACAAAAGTAAGATTTTTTTTTTGTGCTTTCTTTTCCTTTGAAATAACTGTTAAACCTCGAAACGAATTTTATGGGCAATTCTTTGAAACATTTATATTGTAATAGGGAAATATATAGCCGTGAATGTCTAGAATATATATATTTAATCCTTTAGACGGATGAGACTTAGCAATGGTGCACCTCAAAACAACTTAATCGTACTTTTTTTTTTTTTTTTTTTTTTGAGATCTAAACAAGGTTTTTATTAAGAGGCTACGTATCTTCGACAGTAAAAGTTAATAAATACATTTTGTGCTTTGTATTATACACACGTATTCTGAGCGTCCAATCGAAAAGTGATCGTTCTTACCTTTAAAATACATAATCTTGTCTTTGACGCGTTTCTCTGTCCCGTTTCCTTTCTCCTGTTAGAACAAGTGTTACGACAACTAAATAAATAAATAAATAAATAAATAGTAATACTGCCTTTCAGGTTTAGATGGTCCTCTCTTGTCACTGTGATGCTTTACATGAAAACCAGCTTCTCACCTCATCAGATATCCGTTGAACATTCAAGGGGGACACAGTGGCTTAGTGGTAGAGCCTGGTGCGTAGTGGTGGTTCGATCCCCGGCCGAGTAAGTTTGTGGTATTTATAATATCGTGTCCGCGGGTTTCGTCTTGGTACTACCGTTTCCTCCCACATTTTAATCTACCAATTCTTACGTCATCATTCACTTGCCTTAATCATCGTCCCCCTTAGGGCAAAGGGCAGATTTCATTTTTTTCATTTTGTTGAACATTCAAGATGCCTCTCCTGCTTCGTGTGATGATTTCAGTCCATGAAAATATACAGAAATATCCCTTAGATATTAATAAAACAAGACGCTAAATATCTTAATCTTTTAAACGTGTTATTAATAATATTGTCATAATCATTACAATAATATTAATTTGTTGTTAATATATTTAGTTCTGTGGTAAGTTTTGTTTTATTAATACGCATTGAATATCCCAAAAGCTATAATGAACAATAGAAACCAAACCACTTGGCGTGACAGCCCTTTATGGGCCTGAGCCGCTACAACGCCATCTGTTAGGAATCGGCTGAACTACGTGTAGCCTAGTGACTAATGCGCGTATCAGGAGGTATAAGTGTGGTCAGCACGCTTGCGTCGTCCTGTCTCTTATAGACGTATTTTCGAATTCCGTCTCGAAACGATGTCTCCTGTTGTGAGACGATCCAAGTTGGGTGCCGGTTTTCGATTTCTGAAAAAAAAAAAAAAAAAAAAAAGTGAACCTGTGACCTGCCAAATCGTGCTGCATTCGTCCAGCAAATGCAGCTGGTACGGTAATATATCCCACTTGAGCGTTTCCAATTTTTTTTTTTTTTTTTCGATTTTTGTGACATGTGCCCGATAACCTTGTCATATTCGTGCTCATATTTTTTCACGTAATGCACAGCTCAATCAAATCAATTGTAGCTTATACCGATCGCCCGTAATGAAATCGCCAGGTTGTAGCAGCTCATAGTATATATATATAAGCTTTTGGCCCCACCAGATACACAGCTTGACTTTTGAACCATGAATATTCGGCTTTGGTGTTGATGTTGAGGTCGATGACAACGATTGATCGGACATAGCTTAGTAATTTTCTTCTTTTGGTTGTCGTAGAATATCCATTTCTCATCCCGCCAGAATTCGATGGGAAAAGAAGTTGCCTATGAATCAGCTGCTCGCAAGTGAAAAATCGCTTTTCAACATTTCTCGGTTTCAGTTCATAAGGCACGCAATTGCCTTGCTTGTGAATCACTCTCATGGATTTCAATCGTACGAAAACTGCTTGTTGACGTAATTCTCAATGATTCTGCAAGCTCCTCTTGCGTTTGATTCGGATCTTCATCGAGTAATGCCTCCAATACTTTGTTTTCGATTTTTTTTTTTTCTGTCCAGAGCGAGGTTTGTCTTCAACGCTGCAGTCACCATTCTTGAAATGTCGAAATCATTCCCTACATGATTTATTAGCTGGAACATTGTCATCAGAAACTTCTACAAGTATTTAGTGCGCTTCAGCAGCACTTTCTTCAAATTAAAGCAAAACACTAAAAGCTCCCGCAAATGCTGCTTAGTTAACAGAAAATTCGACATATTCAACACTAAAAAAAACAAGAGTTTTTGTATGAAACTCAAAACGATATAAACTAAATATTATTGACAGATATCTAGAGCTCGACACAGAAGTCTCTGCCGCGATACAAATGCTTCACACCCCGCCCTTCTTACATGCATTTCTTCGCCCCCTTCTTTCTAGCACCTGCTATGTTGCCACAATAGTCAGTTAAATTCTTGACACCGAGGAGGAAAGATAATTTAAAAGTCCTATGCGGATTTGTGTTCCATATCGTTCTCTCTCCTCTTCGCTGAAGTAAGTTTGGCAACTGCGCATGACACCTTTCATTATTACGCATATTGTTCTTTCCATGCTGAACTATAATTCGCTGAATAAAGTGTAGTGTTGCCAACGGCAGACAAAAGCAGCAAAAATATACCTTTCAGAAGCAGGAGTATTCTGCAAGATTTCTTTCTAGAAAAATCATTGTTTAAAAAACTTATTAGCATACGACAATAGAGATTAGTGGTGTTGAAGTGCCTTTTTCTAAGTGCGCGTGTTTTTCGAACTGTGGTGAAGACAGGCCTTTAAAAAAAAGCTCGGAGTGTTTTTTTTTTTTTTTTTTTTTTTTTTTAGTGTTTAAAGTTTTGTAGATAGCCTATTCCTAGTTTTTAAGTTTTACGCTTGTAAAAACGTTTATTTGCACAATGCCTCCAGTGTTGTCTAAATTGAAAACAAAGACTTTACATAGCCAAACGAGAGAAATTGTGAGTAATGTTCATTCATTTCTGAAGATGGAAGCTAGTGAAGGTGTTAATATTCCAATTAAACATTTTGGTAAAAGAGCGGCAGCTGCAACCGGGGTCCCGGAACGAACAATTCGAGCAATTGTGAAGGAAAGAGAAGTTCTCGAGTCGTCAGAAGGGCCCTCCACATCATTCTCTACTCCTGGAAAGAGAAGACCAAAACCAACACCTAAATCTTCAGTGGACAATTTCGATGAATGTGTCATCCGTAGGTGTGTGTATGACTATGCTATGCGTGAAAAGCAACTGCCAACACTTAGCAAATTGCACACGACATTACAAGAATTATTAAATTTTGCGGGTAGTAAAGAGGGTTTGAAACGCTTACTGCATAAGCTGGGTTTTAAGTGGAGGAAGACACCAAATAATAGAACCATTTTAACCGAAAAGCAAGAGATTCGTGCTCAAAGAACGCGGTTCTTGAGACAAATAAGGCATTTTATTCGGGAAGGTCGACCAATCATATATGTAGATGAAACATACTTACATAGTTCCCATACTTTAGAATATGGTTGGTCAGACGATTCTGGCAAATGTTTTCGGGTGCCTATGTCCAAGGGACAACGTCTTGTGATAGTTCACGCCGGAGGTAAGGATAAGTTTGTTCCTAATGCTTTACTAATGTTTAAATCTAATTCGAAATCAGGGGACTACCACGATGACATGAACAGCGATAATTTCATGAAATGGCTTCGAGAAAAACTAATTCCTAATCTTTCACCCAGATCTGTTATTGTTTTAGACAATGCCTCGTATCACAACGCACAATTAAATCCTGCCCCCACTCAAGATTCTTTAAAAAAAAGATATGCAGAGATGGCTTCAAGAAAAGGGGTTACCTTTCACGCCTGACATGACATGACCTGAGCTGTACGAATTAATCATATTAAACAAACCTAAACATGTAACCTACAAAGTTGACTCCTTGCTGAATGAATACGGACATTGTGTATTAAGACTTCCACCATATCACCCTGAATTAAATCTAATAGAAAAAAATATGGGCACTAGTGAAGAACTGGGTGGCATATCACAACACAATCTTTAATATGGATGCGGTCATTCAGCTCGCACAATGCAAATTTGAGAGTGTCAGAAGCGAAGAATGGGGCTCAAGGTGTCGTCTTGTGGAAGAGATCGAAAATGAGTTTATGGAGCGCGAGGATCTGATAGATGAATATGAAGTTAATGCTGCATCGGCACCTTTTGTAATTTACGTGGACGCTAAATCAACTGACACAGCCTCGGAGATTGAGGAGGACTTTTCAGGAGACCCTGAACCAACTGACACGGCCTCGGAGATTGGGGAGGACTTGTCAGGAATAGAAGAATTAGACTAATTAATGCGTGAAGTGTGCCATCAATCTTAGCCTTAATATGTTTGTAGCCATTGGAATAAGGTAAACTCTCTCTTTATTAATAGGCTGTACATGTTATTCATTTACGTTAGCGTAATATTTTTTGTACAATGCTTGGTAGTTATTCTTTTGGATATTTAGATTGCAACACTGTGCTGTGCAACGATCGCGGCAGAAACAAGTGTGTTGGACTCTAACCTCTCTGAAACCACCAAAATCAGCTGTCACTATGACATTCATAACCGCCAGAGCCATCTTTTGAAAACGAACCGAACTAATTTGTACTCCCAATATGTATATATCAATGTAAGGTACCTTAAGATCTGCCACTACTTCGGACTAGAGACCTGCACGGGCTGGGCTTGGTCGGGCCGACTCTATTATTTCTTTGGGCCGGGCCGGGCTTGGGCGGGCGTACACTGATTTCTCTTCAGGTCAGGCCGGGCTGGGGCCAATTAATTGCAATTCTTTAATAATTATTGACATTCGTTAAACGATAATTAGAATAAAGGCAATGGTTGAAGAAGTGTGCCCGTGAAAAATGTTACAAAATGAAACTTCGAAAATTTATCGGGCCCGGGGAGGGCCAAGAATTTTAAAAAAATTATCGGGCCGGGCCGGGCTCGGGCCGAAAATCTCCAAAACTTTTCGGGCCCGGGCTGGGCCGGGCCTACGTACATTCGGGCTGAATTGGGCTCGGGCCGAAAAATTCGACCGATGCAGGTCTCTACTTCGGATAGAACGAAGACAGTAACAAAGACAAATATAGAAAACAAAGTGAGTAAACTGAAATTACATGACATTACAATACAAGAAATAAAGTCAACCACAGGCGTAATAATAATAATAATAATAATAATAATAATAATAATAATAATAATAATAATAATAATAATAATAATAATAATAATAATAATAATAATAATAATAGAAGTGGTCAAGAATGCATTGTGAGGTTAAAAGAGAACAAAGCTATTTATTGTATAGTTGCAGCATTGGAGCGCAATACTCATCAGTTAATAATCCGTATAACAATATTCAGAACCCGCTAATTACTAGCTTCAGAACCGTGTTCACAAGACACAAAGAAAATAACATGGATAACACACACGAAGAACTGTCACGAAATCCCAACAAGCCAATCACAAGATGGCTTCCATCACAGACACAGGAAATAACAATAAACACAAACTCCGGTGTTTTTTTCTTTTTCCTTTTCTTTTTAATTTATGATATCTTGGCATAAAGAGTAATCAGTAATTCCTCCAGTTGCCCGCAGCGTTGTTGTTTAGTGTAAAATGATTTATTATTATTATTATTATTATTATTTTTATTATTATATTTATTATTATTACAGACACTAAGAACTGGAAGATGATTCCTTCATCCAATATTTTATTAGGCACGGATTTCCATCTTATTCGTGGTTCACAATATTTCATAAATTCTTCTACAGATATCCACTTTCCCCCGAAAGTAATTCCAGTTTTGCTATTAGTATCGACCAATAACATCATCCCGTCCCGAAAAGTGCCTCGTTATAGAGCGAGGAATATGATTTCGGAGCAGGAGCGTCATGTCAACTTTGTTTGGAGGGGAGGAGCAAGTTTTTTCCACTGAAATAAGATTTTAACTTTTTTTCTTAAGTACGAGGGTAAGTCAAAGATTATCCGCAATTTTAACGTAATTCCTTTTACGTTGTTCATACTGGCCCTGTAATCGTTTATTTTATTGTTATGCAGTTGTGGTCTTGCTAACAGAACTATGTCACGTGCATGCTCAATGTTGTCATTATAGCTGTAGATGCTCGTCCGGCTCCTTCCCTGTGCGTAACACTTGTGCGACCATTTTTGAATTTTTCAATCCATTCGTAGACACTCCGTTGCGGCAAGACACTTCTTCCGTATTGAGCCAAAGGTCTTTGATGGATTAAGGCCCCTGATACCACAAAAACCGGATCACTGCACATTCCCCATCAGGAAATCGCGGTCGGAAAGAATGATTGCCGCCGTCGACGGTGGCGGACCGCCGGAGGCAGTCGGCACCCGTCCGCGGCGGCACGACGTTCTACTTTCGCCGAGGCGGCAAGTGGTCGAAAATCGTAAAATAAAATGCCCTTTGCCGACTGTTGCCGACCGTCAGAGTCGGCAAAACAGTCGGAAAGGCCTCTTTCCGACCCTCTGCCGGCCTCATTTCGACGGCGGCGCCGGTGCATTTACTGCGCTTTTACGGCTCTGCTCGTCAAGACAACTTCGCAACGGCGGCGTCGGCGCATATAATGCTCATTTCCGGCTGTTTGCCGACCGCTCGGCAAGGCAACTATTCGCCGCGGCCGAAAATCACGCTGAAAGACGCCGGAACCGGCAATCCGACCGCGGCATCTGGGCGGCATGGACAAATTGTCCGACTGTAGGCGGCAGAATCCTGGTAGGGTTGTTCCTCTTTGGTGCAAACTTCTAATAGAGCACCCACGATCTATCTGCAACAAAAGGGAAACAAATGGAGGAATTACGATAAAATTTTCTAGCATGACCACCAGGGGTAAAAGTGAGAGAAATGCCGAAGAACGCCGTCCCCTCAGCTCCAAAAATATGTGCGGAGTTCCCCAGTTCCTAAAAATTAGAATGGGCAAAAATAGGCAAGGGAACGGCGTCCGCTACCTACTATCCCCCTACCTTTTCAGTTCTACTTTTACCCCTGATGACCACAACAGCATAACAATAAAAGAAACGAGGGCAGAGATTAGTATGAAGAAGTGTTATGTCAAAATTGCGGATAATTGATAAAATACATATTCATCAAAATACATGCGGTCCACATGACCATTGGGGGCCCCGGACTCCCCAAGGTCGGTGCCCTCGTGCCTGACCTACCCCCTAACTCAACATACATTTGTGCACTTTCTCAATAAAACTAGACTTGTTTTATCAAGGAAAATGGTTTCTGTAGCGTGAAAATTTGATCTTACACTTCATCTGTACTCTTTCTATTATAAAAACATTCTAATTCTATTTTTTTTCTTCTGAAAATATAAGTGGAAGTATTTTTCAGTTACTTATCGGGTACAGAGTAATACCCGTTCAATACTACATAGATGTAGTGGCTTGTAGCATTGAATCCACCTTAAAAAAAAAAAAAAAAATCTGAGTGCGCTCCTGCTTCATGACCTAATTTCCTTTTTTAAAACATGCAAAAATGACCTACACATTGTGAAAATGATTAAAAGCTTGATTTTAATTGAAAATAACCAAATAAAACAAATTTAAACAGCTGAATAATTAAGACAAATACAACAAATTAATCAGCCTAAAATGCACTTATTTCCCGCATCTCGGTTTGTGTGTTTTCATGTTCTGAGCGTTACTCACGTAAAATGGTGTAATTATTGTTTAGAATTTACAAATTGTATATGAAAAATCGGAAAATGAAAATGAGTGACACATTCGGGGAGGGAAGACTTCCTACCCACTCTGCTTCATTCCGCCAAGATACACACCGTCGAGAAAGCAAAAAATTTAAACGTCAGAAATCATTTGTAAAAAAAAAAGAAAAAAAGAAAAGAAAAGAAAAAAGAAAAAGAAAGAAAAAATACACATATACAAATTAATTTCAGAAATATTTAACGAAAATGAAAACTCCAAGTTTTAATACTTATCGTATATATAATTACAGTATACCACCATTGTCTTAACAACATAGAAACAAAAGCAAATATATGTAGTTCATATTCTTTTTCTTTTGCTTGTAAATTGTCATCTTACAAGAAAATGTATTTACCTTGGTGCAAAGTCTTGATCATATTGCCAAAATAAAATAATGGAAAATAATAATAAAGAATTACCTAAACATGCTTAAAATTGGGGGAAAAAATCACGGAAACTTAGGAAAAAGTACAAAAATGACCTAAAATCGAAAATAAACAATGTAAAAGGTAAAAATTGGCATAATATGCAAAAAGGAAAAAAAAAAAAAACTATATATATACACCCCGATACCAGAAAAAAAATGACATTCCGCCTCCTACATATTACATTGCACATGAAATCACAATTATAATCTATTATAGTCTGTTGTGCTCCCATGAATTACACAGATTTTTTCATGTATCCTTACTTAAGTTCAAAGCAAAATTTAATCAACACCTCGACACCCATTTCATAGCCAAATTGATCGAAGGACCTCTTCAAAATGATAGTTTCCCAACCTCATCTACGTTTTGGGCGATAGGAGCCCCAAGGATTCCAGATGTAGAGATATACATGAGGTGATGTAGTGATCACCACAGTTCGGCCAACAAGATTACAGAGGTTGAGTGATTCTCTGAACCACATTCGAACATAGGTATCCAGTCCATAAGGAATCGAACTCCGCATCACACTTACAGAAAGGGATCTCAATAGAATTAATACTACATTTAAGTATTAATGCTGTTAATACATCTTTAGCCATAGTATTAATGCTGTTAATACGTCTTTAGCCATAGTACTAATGCCGTTAATACATCTTTAGTCATAGTATTAATGCTATTTATACGTCTTTAACCATAGTATCAATGGTAGAACTGAAAGAGAGATGATAGCTGAAGTAAGGTACACTCATGTCCAAAATGATTGTCACATATCTATAACTGTCTTCTTGTAAGAATATAATTTGATAATGAGTTTGCAGGGTACTTTTAATACTGATACTATGTGTATAATCGGAAAATGTAGGAAAAAAATTATAAATATGAAAATTAGAATGAGTAAAACAAAATGTTGCTAAATGGACAACAAAGTTTAATTTTCGTTTTATTGTTCGTACTTACTGCTCTTTTGAGATGAAATTTACCACATACATGTCTTTCCCTCTTATACATATACTAACATTATAAGAAATAACGGGCGTATTCGTTATCAAAGTAAATTCCTACAACTATTCCTCATATTTATAGACATGCGACAATAATTTTGGATATGAGTGTACATAATTTAACAATAAGTTAATTTTCGTTGTGTTTGTTTATTTTTAAACTAGTTAAGCAACCGTCGTTGCTGGGTTTTAATTCCTAATGTAAGAGATGAAGAAAAATATCCGTAAATGAATGTCACCACAATCATTCTATTGCCTGGGTATTTAGTCTCCCTGCGGTTATGTAAACCCGCATAACACATTTGTAATGTTGATTGCATATAGATAACGCGTTCTTAGAACAACCAGAAACATCCATAAATTTTGAATTGATTTTGAGTTTAATGTCCCGTTCAGCAGCGAGGCTATATGAGACGTGGACCTGATCTCCGTATCAGTCCTCCCGATCCGAAAATCAAAGGAACTGCTTCGTACGCGGTTAGATCTTATGAATATTTATGGTGCGTGGGGATCCTAGTTCGATATGCGACCAAGTAAGTTTGTGGTGGACAACATCGTGCTAGTGGGTTGTTTCGTGGTACTCCCGTTTCCTCCCTCTTTCTCATTCCATCAATTCTTCATTATCATTCACTTGCTTTAATCATCTCTTTAGCCTAAAGGCTATAAACGTGGGGGGGTTAAACTCGAACATTATAAGAACAATTCAAAGATTTCAAAGATTTTTTTGATTCTTTATGTCTTTCCTTCAGCTTCCAGTTACCAAAGTCCCACTGTACAAGGGCGCCCATCAGGGGGGCAAGGTGGGGCGCTGGCCACCCCTAAGAGGAAATTGTACTTGGGAATATTGAAAACCCAATAGAATTTTTACATTAGTAACAGCAAAATTTGAAACTATATTTGAAACGTCGCTTATACTTGCCCCCCTTGGAAACCACAACATGGGCGCCCATGCCACTGTATAACAATGAGAAGTGATAAGGAAATTTGAAAAGGAAGAATATTTTTGAAGATACCATTACACCATTCATCTGGTGGGACAAAGAAAAATTCTAGAAAAGGAATGGCAGAATTGTTGATCGTGGCATTCGAACCAGTGGTCTTGCTACGTAAAACGCTCTTCTCTGCTTGTGGTGTGGAAGAAATCTGTGTAGGCTGTACAGCTTTAACAACTTCCGCATATGTTTATTATTGTATGTTATTATATTATTTTATGTTTGTAATAATAATAATAATAATAATAATAATAATAATAATAATAATAATAATAATAATAATAATTACAAAGAACCTCAGTAACACGTTTACAACAATACATCAAAAACTTAATTTTCGTGTTTTAATTCTTTCCTAGGTGTAATGGCTCTATATATTTAAAAAATGTAATTGAGTTTTAGTGTTGTGTTCACACTCTTTTAACGCTATAATTCCATTTTAATTCCACATATTTTTCTTGGTTGTCCGCTGTTGTATTTAGTGAGCTGCCATTAAATTAAGTTGTAATTAGTGTCCCATTAGGCGAGAGAGAATGAATCCCACTTTTCTCTGTCAGGTAATTTTCTAAGCTGCTGCAGGTGGAAATGATGTGTTGAAAAAAAAAAAAAAAAAGCTTCTTCACATGTTCTTTCATAAAACAAAACTGCATAATGTAAAAAGCCACATAGAAACTGTGAAGTGAACAAGAGAGTTGCAGACATCGCGCAGACGGGACAATTGGTCGTGTGAAGGTCGCAAGCATCGTCGGCTGTGCACTTGCAATCCAATCCAATCCAATCCAATCCAAGCGACGCTTTTGTAGAAGAAACACGCAATGTCTTTAGGTCATTAACATTCTCGTCCACACGTGACGTCACAGCGTACGAAGGCAGCCAAAGATAAAGAAATAAGCGATGCTGGGCTGGGCAGCCGCTGCCAATTGAGACGATGAGCTAAGCACACTTCGCGTTGTCCCGGACGTCTCTTTACTGGATGCAATTGACTGGAATATTAACAATTGACCCTGTGCGCCAAGGTCTTCAAATCGAGTACTATTTCCTTACAGGTGCTTACAGTGTATAGAGCCCGCACAGTGTTTCAGATCACTACATTCCCAGTAAGTATGGCATTTGAGTAACTGACTACTCAGCTTTAATGTGCAAGGTCGCAGTTCGTTTCCAGGACCCAGACCAATTTCCAACATGGAGTTGGATCATTTGAAAACCCATTTTGAGATCAAAAGAACCAATATATGTCAATCAAAAATTTTCTTGTACGCGTTGTATCTGGAGAACTACATATAGTGTAGCCAAACTCAGACTATCACGTAACTCAGTATGATGTGCTTATTCCGTTAAAAAAAAAAAAAAAAAAAAAAAAAAAAAAACGAACTAGGGGCCGTTCAAAAATTCTGTGGCTCCTGATCCAAAAACTAATTGTTGGTCACGATTGCAATCTTTGGATGCATTTTTTTTTCATTCACAAAATTCTTGTTATTGGTATAGATATCTTTTCTCTGGTTATACATAATTAACTCGTCACCGCTGACAATCGGTTGTGCGGAATAACTCATCAAGATGGCTTGAAATTACATTTTTTTTTTTTTTTTTTTTTTTTTAGATTACAGTTGAACACTTGTTACAACGAATTTGATCGAACGCAAACAAAACTCGGTTTATATGACTCCCAAACATTTTTTTTTTGTCGTATTCTGTTCTAGTGATGATCTCTTGGTAAACTAATAGGTTGTATTTTTTTTTTTAAAGCCAATACTGAAACTAGGCTTGTACCAAGTAAACCACGATTAAAGAAAGTAATTATAATCACATTAAGATTATTATTTTAAAATGAAATATTTGAGTTCAAGGTCACACGATTAATCACTTTAGAGTAAGGGAGACTCTAGTGATTAAAGCAAGTGAATGACGATGGAAGAATTGGTGGGATGGAAAGTGGGAGGAAACGGGAGTAACCCCAGTAAACCCACAGACACGATGTTGTCCACCACAAACTTACTTGACCGGGGATTGAATCAACGACTCCACGCACCAAAGATAAGCACTCTATCACTGAGCCATCGTTATTATTTCAATCCAAGTTTTGAAGTATGTTTTTGAATGTGATTTTTTGGGGGGGTATTGTGTTTTTTTTATGTGGGTTTTATTCTTACTTCCCTCCGAAAAAAAAAACTGGAGACCTCGAAAAAATGAAGTGACTTTCTTCTCTTACTTTCAAATGATGAAAGACCCATCTCTGGTATATATTTCAGTTAATAAAGGGAGTTCTATAAATGAAAAACAATGCGCGTAGCAATCACGAAATGTAATTGGAGAACAAATATAATCCGCTATCATGATTGATGTATCATGTTGACGTTAATATAACTTATGTGCTATTAAATATGCATACGTAGAGAATGGAGACGGTGATATTAAGTTATTGATCATCTGCTTCTAGAATCTGTCATATGATTATTGCTAATTTAGGAAGATATATATGGTGTATTTATTACTTGTACAGGTGTACAGAGAGAATGCAGGATAAATGAATCATGAGTTCCACTGAAAAGCTTGGGCATAGGCTTGTGTTTAGCGTGCTTGCTTTGGAATCGGGAGGTCTCTGGTTCGAATCTGTCTGTACATCCTGATTTCTTCAGGATTTTCTCTCAATTTGACCTTGTGAGTGCTGGATTGGTACCTTTAGATGCCATAGTCGACTGTTTTCCGAGTGTTAGATCCGCGGTGGCTCAGTGGTAGAACCTCTGGTGCATGGGATTTCTGCTTCGATCCCTGCTCGTGTCAAGTGAATTTTGTGGTGGACAAACACCGTGTGCGTGAGTTTCCTCGGGGTTCTCCCATTTCCTCCCACTTTCCTCATTCCACCATTTTTTTTTCATTTCTCATTATTATCATCGTCTCCTTTAGCCTAGCTGGCATAGGCCTAAGCGTTGGACGTAAAAGTCAAAGATTTCATTTGTTTTCCCAGTGTTGTTATTCTAAACCTCCAGGTGGGAGCTCCGTGGCTCAGTGGTAAAGCGATTACCTGTAGTGCGTGAGGTCCCTGGTTATTAGGGATGCGCACGAGACGAGTCGAGACAGGATTTTTCTGACAAAATTCCAGTCGAGACACGGCTGTTCCAATAGAGAAATATACATATTTCGTGTCGAGACATCACTTTTACAACACATTTTCGAGACGAGACAGCCACAAATCTTGTCTCGTCCGCATCCCTACTGGTTATATCCCCCGCCAAGTAAATTTGTGGTGGACAACATCATGTCTGTGGATTTTCTCGGGATACTCCAATTTCCTTCAACACTCTCATTCCACCAATTCTTCCATCATTATTCATCTGTCTCTCTTAGCGTGAAGGGCATATTCGTGTGACGTTAAGCTGAAATATTTCTTTTCATTTTTTATAATTCCAGGTAAAATTGTTCATGGAGCTAAATCTGGAAATTCATGGGGGAAAAAGTAGCAGTGTCACATGTACACCACGATGAGGAGTTTGGTTCTTCTCAACTATTGAAACCGGAAGTGATATTATATTTCTATCGATTGCAGAAAACAGCTTCTCCCTATGCAAGGGGTGGGTCCTGAGGGTTCGGACCCCCCCGAAATGTCGACTTTTGTGTAAATTTAGCCTAATTTTAGGGGCAATTTTAGGAATTTTAATATAAAATATCCTCATATTGAGTTTGGACCCGGGGCCGCGGTGGCTCAGTGGTATTGCGTTCACCTCTGGTGCTTGGGGTCCCGGGTTCGATCCCAGCCCCCGCCAAGTGAACTTTGTGGTGGACAAACACCATGTACGTTGCTTTTCTAGGGGTTCTCCCGTTTCCTCCCACTTTCTTCATTCCACCATTTCATTCATTACTCATCATCACAGTCTCCTTTAGCCTAACCGGCATAACTGTGGGACGCAAAACTCAAAGATTTCATTTCATTTCATTTTTTTGAGTTTGGACCCCCACTGAAATAAATTCCTGCGTACGCTACTGTCCCTATGTATTACCGTTTCTCCTCTATAGTGATCAATTTAAAAATCAGAAATAATCCAGTATCCCCCATCACCAAATTTACGGGTTCACTCGGTAATAATTAAGCACGGGCGCTATAAGTGAAAGACGAACCAGAGGCCAAATTCGAATTAGCTGCAACTAATGAGATAAATGAGTACGAGCGTTACAGAAAACATTGAACCTCGCTGAGGATAATGAGGTTGATATTAAGGTGGTCGTTCCTCAGTTGTAGTACTAGTATTTGTTAGTTCTGACGTTATAATCCTAAAATATGACAGTGTTTCTGATCCTTGAGAGTGAGCTGTTTGTATGTGAAAGCAAAGAGTTGAAGTGAACAAAGGAGAAGAAGAGACGCTGCTGGTGTTTGCGTGTCAGAAGTCTTTGGATTAATCCTTCAACAGTTGCGTTCTTCCAAGAAAAGACCTTGCACTGTGGAAACATGCAATGCACAGCCAACGGAACTTGATAATAGGGTTATAGCTTCTTATAGCTTCCTTACAACAATCAACGTTTACTTTGCCTTCGCCTCTGTTCGTGTTATGTCTACAGAGTGTATCGAAGAATTCTCTTTGCTCTTGTGTACCAACATGGAAAGAGCAAATTTGTTACCTCGTCACATGTCAATGGAAAATTACTCATTCCATGTTTAACGACAGTTTAAATCCTACAGATATCTATTCAATCAAATCCATCTACCAGATTCAACAAATTCTTTTATTATTGTTATTATTATTATTGGAATCAATTGAGTCATGAATCAGAGGTAGACTAAATAAAATATTGGGGAGGGAGTACGGTTCATTGTTTTACAGAACAAACAACAGAGGAAATGACTAATACTGCGCTACTGTACTAACGATACCGTGCAAGAAAACTCACGCCATGTTTCATGAATATATATATATATAAAACGAAAGTTGCCCTAAAAGATTCTTGAAATTGGAAGTTACTACTACACTTCAGGAAAATCAAATAATTTCTATGAACAGTGGCGTACGCAAAGGGAGATTACAGGTTTTAACCCTCCTTCAGCAAGATTCATGGAAAAATTATAATTTACTACGTTAAGAGCCTGACACTAAAAATAATACGAAATTTAAGGAGGCCGGCCCCCCTAGACCTCCGTGAATACGGGCCTGGAAAGGAGTTAGACTAGAATTCGTCTTAAAAGTACGATTTCGACATTCTTGTGCCAGAACTAAAAGAAAACAAGTGTCAGAATGGTTGACCATGAAATTTGAACCCAAAATTCCTAGATTGCGAAGCAGTACTGGTAAAACGAGCCTGCGCCTCCATGATGTGGCAGTTGCAGCTTTATAGTTTGGAGTCCATTTTCTTTAAGTCGTTATACTGTTAATTAAATCCATCGTCTTGTGCGTGCGTGCAAAACCCATTTGATGATGCTGGGTGTTCAAGCTGTGACTTCATGCTACGCGGAAATGCAAAAAAGCAATACTTCTTTCACGGCACGAGATGGCGGAGAGAGAAAAAGAAAAGCTTAAGTGAGATGCAAAGGATTTAATGCTTGCGGCTGGATACAGAAGTTGTCTGCAGGGTCATTGGTGTGATGCGAGTAACAGGAGCTTCCAATGGTTTCATGGACCCCCGTTCATTGGCTGCTTAGTACAACACAAGACTCTCTTACTTGCGGTTCAAACAGATCAGAGATTTTCAGATCTCAGATAACGACGCGGTTTCTTCTGCTATAAATTTCTTCTTTGATCTGTCCGCGATATTTTTGAGCCATCATCACCAACAAGAATTCTCAATATAATCCGTATCACGTCGTCATGTGAATATATTCTCGTGGGGTTCAGGTTGATATATCTAAGTCCATTTCTTCATAGAAGTACTATCCCAATTCCTTTACCACTCTGTTTTCTGTTGGTCCATGCGCACACCCCACTTGACACAGGTAAATTTGAAGGTCTCCATCAGCAATACTTGCAATTACTTCCACACTTTAAAATTTTTCTTGCCTGTTCATCAACTGCATACAAATTTATAATATGCCTGCAAACTTAAAAGTATACGCCACAGAAATACAATTATAGAGAAGACGCGCCAACCTATGTTAGATGATCACCAGAAGATTTTTGTGTCTATTTCAGTTCAGTGCAAGGCAAGATGGGGGGCAGCACTGCAGTGCATGCATAGGAGCAGGTGAGGTAGTGATTGCGGAATACGCGTACGGGAAGACAAGTGCGAAGAACATGCATCAATCCAGTATCACTACATGTTAACTTTGCGATACGATCGCATATAAATTAACAATACTTTCTAACGCTTGTTCTATGTTAGATGACTGACATATTCTTGGCCTAGTGGAATTTATTCCTATTAACTCAATAATACGAACACTGAGTACTATATTTCGATATTCGCCCGTATTTGCTTGTACAACGAACATATTTACTGTGTACTGCGTAGAAATACCATATAAGCTGTGGGTAATCTGAATTTGTGTAACCTCTTATTTACGTAAGATAATCATGTCCCGTGTGTTTTTCAGAGGTTTCACTGGATTCTGAGTCTTCTTTATTCTAAATAGTTCAAGAGAGTGGAGTATCTTCGCCATCTTGGGTCTTAAGCGCACTGATTTATACGAGGAAGAATTGTTCTGTTTCGTTTGGAATGAACACAGATTGTAGCGGTGTATTCTTAGTGATTTCTTCCTGGAATCTATATAAATGCGCCTTGCTTAGTGAAAATTGAACTTCGTTTTATATATGAGTTTAAGATTAAGAAAATATTTTCAGTTGGATAAATTCTCTTTTTATTTGGCAAGGGTAGTTTAAATAGACTGGAAATAGAAATCATTACCATATTTCTTCTTCTTCATTTTTAAAAGAAAAATCAACAATATTTCCCAATAAAATAAATAGTCTGAAATAAAAAGTAACGTAGATATTCAGCGACGCTAAATTCGAAACATTAAACTAAAGAATTCCTCATTTCGACAAACGAAACAAAGAGTAATAACTACTTCAAAAACATCCATGGCTTACATAAATGACTTTGTGTATGTAGTTCCACTTTCGTCCACGAGGCGTCGCACTCAGTTTGCTTGCTTTTCGTGTCCTTGTTTTCTGAGAATCTAAATCAGACTCACTGTGTATCTAGAAAAAGAGTGATGCTGCATTTATATATATATTTCCTTCATCTGTGCAGTGACTTTCAATGCAATTCCATCTCTCTAATTACTAAATACGAAATCGCAATAAGGATATATCAAATATACAAGAAAAGCAATTATGCATGACTAGGTTAACAACTCAGAGTGAAATTGGCTGAGTTAGTTTTAGTGTTCTCTTTGATCTTGATTTCCATTTTTTTTTTTTTTTAAACAATAAATTAAGCTTTAAGTGTGCTGCTTACATCAATCCACAAATTTTTCGTAATCGAAAGAAACCTCCTAACTGCAGCGTTGCTCACTGCTACGTCTCCCAAGATTTTTTTTTTAATATTTTTTTTTCAAGTGGAGACTTTATATTTGTCAGAGTGCTACAGAGAGTGGTGGATCTAGGTCCAGTCCGGCAGTTTTGTTAAGGGTCTTCACTACAGCAAAATTAAACTACCGCTAATTTTAGAATTTTTCTGTATTATCTTCAAAACAAATAAAAATATTCCAAAAGCAGAAACTTAGTGAACTAGACATGATTTTGCATGTGATACCTTTACCACAATTCACCTGTCTGCTTTTGGTATGCCGCTATTTAAAGAACTCGCAAAACATGCTAAATCTATCTATAGTTGCAAATCGAAAGCAGATAGATGAGTTGTGATAACGGTATCACATGCAAAATCGTATTGTCTAGTTCACTACATTTCTGCTTTTCTAATATTTTTATTTGTTTTGAAGATATTACAGAGAAACTCTAAAATTAGCGGTAGTTTAATTTCACTGTAGTGAAGACCCTTAATGTGTAAGCAGAGATGATTACACTGGTATACAAATTTTGATCAAGGTTGTGCTTATGTTGGTCTTTCCTCGGTTTTTTAATGATTTGCACCAGCTGAACACGAATATGGCAGTTATTTTCCCGTAATGTCAAAATTTGTGATAATATAAGCATATCAGATTTTATTAAAACAGTAACATATTATACAATTGTATATTACGAGAACATTGAACTACAAGCATAACACAAACATTATAGTCATGCTTCTGTTGATTTTTCATTGGTTTCTTAATGATTTGCACCCGCTGAACACGAGTATGACAGTTACTTTCTCGTAATGTCAAAATTTGTAGTGCTATAAGCATATTAGATTTTACTCAAACAGTAATATATTATACAATTGTGTCTTATAGGAACATGGAATTACAAACATAACACATTTTGGCCATCAACTTTCTGGGTAACAAAAATCTACATAACAATACATAAATACTAAAATATATGAATATTACATTTCTTATAAAAATTATATACAAAAGTACTGAGATTGGAGGAAAGTGTTCATCAAGTACTGGAATTCCGTAGTCAAAAGTGAAAGTTAGTGGTTCTTTTTCTTTTGTGGGAAACTTTTACTTCGTCATGGACTAACCCCCAAATATAATCACCCATCATTGCACAGCCCCACCTTTCTTGGTATCTGCTTTCCATTACCTCAATGCCCTTATGGAAACGTTCCCCTGCTCTTCGCTAACATCTCCTTAATTCTCCCTAAAGAAATCCAAGCACGAATGTAGCATATGTAATTTTAAAGACATTCTGCATCCCAATGCTCGATATTGATCAATGAGTGTCTTAACTTGATGTTCAAACGCTTCACTTCGGTTCTGCACAAGAAATCCCGTCACCAATTTATGAAAGCCCCCCCCCCCCAAGCGTTTCTTTCCAACTCCGTCATTTTTTGTTTAAGTGGGCCACTATTAAGCATGACATGAATCTGAGGCCCTGTGAAAATTCCAGCCAGAACTTTTGCCTCTGATAAAGCTGGAAACATTTGTTTGATACATTGTAGGGCAGGTGAATTGCGACCCAGAGCTTTCACAAATTGTTTTGCCAATCCCAGGTTAATATGTAATGTTGGCATGAGAATCTTCTCCCTGGGCACTAATGCTTCATTTATCACATTATGTGTTCCTGGAATAAGCTCCGTTCTTTCAGGCCACGTGGTTTGATCATAATGCTGGTTAGTTGTCCGACTGTCCCACAGACATAGAAAGTAGGAATATTTAGTATAACCACTTTGCAACCCAAGAAGAAAACCAATAATTTTGAAATCCCCACACACGTCCCATTGATGTTCCTTTATTTTGTTTTCTCCAAAATCAGCTTCACACTTGAATAACTCTATTTAATCAATTTACAATTCTGCTATGTATCTTTAGAATCTATATTCTCTGTTTCGTACTCCGAACAATTATCTTTAATAACAAATGCGATACCACCTAGCGAGTATCGAAGTAAAAGGACGCAAATTACTCTGCATAAATCAGTATAGGAGAAACATAAAACATGCTTATATCATTGAAAATATTGACACTACATAAAAATAAGTGCCAGATTCGTGTTCAGGGGGTCAAAATACATAAAAATTCATCAAGAAATAATAATAAGCAAAATTTTGTATACCAGTGTTATAGACATATTGTTATGACGTACACAGAACTCCACTAAAAGAACACTTTGCATATTGCAGAACACGCTGAGTAGAACTTAAGTAAATCGTAGATTGAATGTCTTGAGATGCTGGGAGTTGGAACGTTTCCATACCATACTAGACTAGTTGTTTCCAGAGTGAAAAAGAACAACCAAAGGCATCTTCCATTGCTATACAGTCAGAAAGAAAACCATGTTCTTTGTGTGCGAAAGGCACCAAATCCAAGGTGACATTTCCCAGCCCTTCTACTCGTCCATCAGGTTCTTGGATACCCATTGCACACTGAGTGTCCGGAACTCCAATTTATATTTCACAATATCGTATGCTGTACCGTACAAAACGTTAGGCTTCTATACCAATGTTTGCAGATGAATCCACTAGTCATTCTCAGTTGATTCTTGAATGCTTCTGATTGAAGTTTTTCAAATGTCCAGTACAAATTGACTGAAACAGGACTAAATGACAGACTTGCATTGTCTGACGTTTCTGCTCTGCATACTTCCACTATTTATTTGTGATCTTCAATTGAAATTTGCAAATTTAGCCCACAAAAAATTGTCAACAGCATGTTTCTTCTTTGTCCTTCTAAATAGTTCCTAAATAGTTCTCCCTAGCAGCAAATTTACACGACATTTTTGTGATTTTCTTACTACAAGTCTTCCATGGTGGTATGGTGCATTACTTTCCGATCAGTTGTCGTGTCTTTCACTTATTCATATGTGTATTTGTAATAAAAAATTGGTTAGAAAAAAGTAGGAAAATAGTGCGTTTCAGGTGTTATTGTCTGGCAGGATAAAAAAAAAAGTAGTTTTTCTTTGTACCGTCTTTTTCATTGTGGTGACAACACATTCTTGCCTGAATCACCCTTGTTTACCGTTTTGTGTGGAAAAAGTCTTTATCCCGTGTGTATGTGTGTGTGTGTATGTGCATTCCATTCAAAAGCTTTGAAGCAACCCTTGTTGACTGTGGAGAACGAAATATGTTGATGTCTTCGGCTGAGGAATTCTCAATTACAACCAGACATACAAGAACAGTCAAATGCGAGGATCGTACGGAATTTTATAAAATAGTTTGCTGAATGTCAACGCGAATTCAAGAGCATTTGTTTTCATTTTCTTTTTCTTTTTAAGTATTGTGTCATGCCAGTTAATCTGTCCTGTTAATCTTGTTAATTGTACAGTCACCAGCAAAAGTATACTGCAAACCATCTACACGTTCTTTTTGACAGTTACTTCGGCAAGAGGAGCCCATAAAGAATAATATCTTTTTAAAGGAACGGTAAGATGATAATACATGTCCTATATCTTGTCAATATATTCTTCTAGAAACCGACAATATTCAGATTGAATAGATGAGTATTCAAGCTTCGTTCAAAGACAAGTTGAATACAAGATCTATCCAGAAAATAAAGTTACCAAGTTCAACAAGTATCAAAACAAAAACGTTTATTTCCATAATAATAATAATAATAATAATAATAATAATAATAATAATAATAATAATAATAATAATAATAATAATAATAATGATAATAATAATAATAACCTGTGCAGTTGAATTTTTCCAAACATTGTCCTCCTTCGTTGCTTAGTAGTGGAATCTGCGAAGGCATCCTGGAAGACTTGTTCACGAAGTGCGTTTAAAGTCATTTTCACAGGCTACTTTCCCGTTGTCAGTTGTTCTGTAATGACGGTAGCGTATTTTGTGGGCTACTAGGCCTACCAGCGGTAACCCTAAAATATTATAAAATAAAGTTATTATAATATAAACTAAATTATTTTGATAATATAATACTTTAGTATCTTTTTTCAATTATACAAATTTCAGAGAACTGTATGTATTTAAAAAACATTCACAAACTTCTTTGCACGCAATCTGTCTCGCTTCCTTAAGAGATCTTCGATTTGACAACGCAGTAAAAACAATTTCTCTAGTTACTTTATTGCAGTAAGAATCGTGTAGTGATCAGCGCATTCCCCTTCGCTCCACCTCCACCCACAGCATACAAACGGGCTGCAGGTAACACCAGAGAAAATTTAAAATTGTTTTCCACATCATTTTCAAAAGAGAGAAAACTGATAAGTCAAAATTGAAATCTTTTGTGTTTTACGTCCTATGCTTATGCCGGTTAGGCTAAAGGAGACGGTGATGATGATGAGTGAATGAAATAGTGGCATGAAGAAAGTAGGAGGAAACGGGAGAACCCCGAGGAAACCGATGCACACGGTGTTTGTCCACCACAAAGTTCACTTGGGCGGGGCTGGGATCGAACCCGGGACCTCAAGCACCAGAGGTGAACGCTCTAGCCACCCAATACACTGATAAGTCAATTGAGAACTGAAGCAAAGGAGGAAAAAATAAAATTTTAACAATATACTTTTGGGATATAGTATACATGAAGCTGCATCAGTTCCCGAAGGAACAGGACGCTCATACTTTTAGGGATTATTCATTGAGTATGTACGAACTTACAAAGGGGGTAACAAAGCTACTTTTATTTACTTATCGACTGATACGAAAATAAAAAAGAACGTACCTGTACTTTATATCTGCACGTGTAGTGCCCTTGTACTTTATCTATGACTATGTGTGTGTGTGGGGGGGGAATTTAACGCATATCACATTTCTTGTACACATGAATACTTCTTACTATTGCACTACGTAGAAAATTTATGGTATTTCATGTAGAAGTGGTCATAGAACACAGAAGAAACGCAGATCAGGGGGTTCACGTGTATACTATTACCTACTTTTGTATATACTTTTGTAATATATGTGTAAGCAATGGGAATTAAACTTATATGTTAGTGCAATGATTTCTAGGTTCAAAGTCTTTGTCAGTCGTTCTTCACACAACCACATTCCGTGTTGCACTAAACAAACGCTAATTTTATTTACTGCTTTCTGTCAATGAGATCAGGTATAAGGAATGTGTCTGTCTCATATTTGTTCCGCGTTCAGTTCGATATTGTCGATCACCGACCTTTTAAAGATAAAAGTGTTGTGCATTTACGCTATTCTTGTTGAGAAGAATGATTGTTGTGTTGGTTCATTGTAGCTGAGTGAATTGTATTACACACTAACACTTGAAGAGTTTTATGTTGATTTTTTTTCTAATGGTTAATTCTCGTTTTAGGACGATTTCGCGTGTTTGACAACATTCAATAACTCAATACCAGAGCATTGTTCTTCTTTAATGGGTCGTCTGTTTGATGGCATCTTTGTTTATCTCCGCTAGTCTGTCTTCCCCTTCTCCTGACGTTTCGCTAGCTCTCTCCGTGTTTTCTACAGGCCCGTATCAGGGGGGGGGCTAGGGAGGCCGGGCCCCCTAAATTTTTGCCGGCCCCCTAAAAGTTTTACAGTAGGCTTGCAAAAAACTATAATATAGTGATGAACTATCATATGGTTGGATCGGCCCCCCCTAACTTCAGCCGGGCCCCTCCTGCATTTTTGGGCTGGCTACGGGCCTGGTTTTCTACGCATTGTAACTGAGACAGATATAGTGGCAAGTGTTTGGTTGATAGAGACAGTGGCAGATACAGTGAGGAAATGTTGTACACATCATTTAAGGATACTTATGAATCTCGTCCCCATATTTTTTAAATAGGGAAAAACAAGCAGTAGTTGTAAGATGCCCATGTAATTTAATTTTGTCGGAAAGTTTAGCCTGGTGATGAGAGCGTTGGACTCACTTCCGCGTGGTCTCGGGTTCTATTCCCGGCCGGTGTTTCTCAATTTTCGGGCTCCTTACTCAGCATCGTGAAGCAAACTGGGGAGTCACGTGAATAAAAGACGTGACAGTTACTAGAGCAGTTCTGTTTCAACTGTGCCCCTTCTGGCTCTGCTGTCGATATGTGTTTTCCCGTACCTTCCTCATAAGAGGAGGGACAAGTTGCTGGGGCCGAGATCTTTCAACTCTTGGATGCGGAAGCGTTGCCACAATGAATTATTTCAGAGACTTCGCTGTGGGCTGTCTTATTAGCCATCGTAAGTAGCCTACGATCTTCATTTATCAAGACCAAACGACTGAATGACAAATTGGCAACACAGCTGATTCCGTTCACTTATTTTCCTTAAGCAAAGGGAGGATTTCCTCCGTCGGAGGGAGGCGGGGGTAGGGCCGAAGTATGTGTCGCATATTTTCCGAGGGCACACCTGAAATAGAGAGGCTCTAGGTCTAGAAAGCTCCTGATAACGCCTATTACAGACGACAGTGCAATGCGCAACCGGTCGCTAACAGATGGCGTTGTAGCGGCTCAGCCCTACAAAAAGGGCTGTTACCCAAATGGCTTTGGTTTATATAATTTAATTTATTTAACCACCTTCCAACTACAAACACCACAGGATTTTCTCCATAAGAAGGGGGAGCAAAAAAAAGATAGGCAAGCGCTATCCCAAATACACATATGCTTTAATGCACACGTGAACGTAATTCATCATATTAAACAACCGTTATTAACCCACATATCCGTACTAACTACAGGAAATAAGCTTTAGTATTATATTAACTACTATAGTATGTAAGGAAATTGATCCACTATAATCCCTTTAATGCTCTTCCATCAGGAATCGAACCAGGCATTTTATGCACCAGAAGCATGCTTGTCACCGGACCAACGAGGAAGCCATAAAATGGTTAATATGTTCAGTATAAAAATTAATAATTATAAGTTTAATTAACACATTTAATTACTTATATTTGAGTGATAAATTCAAATGGAACACTAGATAAAAGATTTATTTCTCGTTGCTGGAATTTAGTGAGTTTTAAGTCCTGTTACGGTGCGAATTTTTCATGACATGTTAGCAACACTGAAAAGCTGTGTGTTCTGCTCCTCCCTCTCCCGTACATCATGAATAATCAGCTTCTCCAAAACAATCAAACTGGAAAAGAATCTCGACCCCTATTTCCATTGACTTTTACCCTTGTATCGAGCATACAGAAATTAAGAGTAGGCTATTTCCTCCGCAATATTTATTTGAACTCCACTAATACTCATACATTTGCAATATTTATTGACTGGGTTGAATGTAACGTTTATAGTCTATTGTTTTGAGTTAGCAAGTTGTTTTTATTTAAATAAAATTGTTTATTTATATTCATAATTTATATTTATTAGTCTCGGCCAAGGGCAATAAAGAAACTGTTCTTGACCTTGTTGAAGGCTGTCGAGTGAATCCCTTCGCAGGATGTGTAAAGAAAATATTGGTTCAACTTACATTGGTTTAATCCTCAATACCTTCGCCAAAATTGGTGGTGATTCATCAAGTACTTCTTGATTTTTCTTTTTCTTTCTTTGTTTTTTTTTCCCGGACGGGCGGACATACAAACAGTGGGTAAATGTATAAAGAAGCTTTGATAAACCAGACTAAAAAAAAAAAAAAAAAAAGGAATGAAAAACAACCAAAAATGATTTACTGATTCGAGTTTACATCTTTTATAAGTAGCGAAGCCATATAGGATAAGACCTAAACTTAATGGAAAGTGGAAACAGGGTCACTGTAGCTCGTCCGATGCTCTTCCACCGGGTATCTAGTGGCGACTTCTAAGGGAAGTCACGTCAGTAAAAATCAAACTATTTCGCATGATATTAAAGGAAGAAAACTTACCTAATACTGTATATTAATTATTGTATGCAAAAATTAGCACAATAGATAAGCTTTCTTTCCTTACTTGGAAGCGACAAAAGTTGTAATTTTTGTCGATGTTAAGCTACTTCCCTGAAGATCCAATCATTTAGCACACAGAAGGCATCATTCCTTATCGGTTTGCGGGAGTACAACACAAAATTTGCGGTTTAGTTTGAGATATTCGATATCACGTACAAATTTTTGCAATTTACACATATTTCATGCTTTAGGAACATCTATCCTTCCCTATTTTATCACTATCTCACCATCTAAAAGTTCTTATCGCAAAATTGACGATGTGGTGCACAAATTTTTCTAAGGCTGCTACGGAATGAAGCCCAGTTAGTCACTCGCATATCAAGTCATGTGTCGCAGGAACTATACAAGAGAAGTGAAAATCGCATGGGCCGTGTAATCGTTCTATAGAGGTTAATTCTCCTTGCAATTCTAATAAAACAGGATTTGACTAATACTTAGCTCACAGCTCTTCAGTAAACCTTTTAATTAAAAAACAGAAAATTTCCACTTTTCACCAATAAATTTTGTAATGGTACATTTAAAATGTGAGATACGTGTGCAGTTATTGTTGTAATGCATACTGTAGGTGAGTAAGATATATCTCTTTTTGTGCCTGGTGTGGTTTGAAACTCAACACCGGAATAACCTTTTCTTCTTTCCTGTGGAACGCATTCCAAACGGATTAGTTGATTTTTTAAAGTATCTACCTGGATATGTTTTGTGTTTAACTATTTCATGTTCCAACATGTCCAAACCTGTTTCCGATGTTTTGATTTGTAGTTTTTTTTCTCTCTCTCTCTCTTTTAACTTCGTCCTTGGAATATTTGGTAAACAGGAGCACAGAAGTTGAGATTTGTTAACCTTTTTCTTACAGTTTATATCACATTTTAAAAACATATCTGCATTAAAATAATTAAATACTAATTGGTAGCAAGTAGGGTTGCCAGCTGGGCAAAGTGAAAAAAGTGACAGCGGGCATTTTCCGCAATGGATTGCGTCAACGCAACGTAGAATTGGTGTTTTAGTTTTCGATAATTAGCATAGCAATTACAATGACTGCTTGCCTTTTTTGCGTTGCGTTGCTGTACGCAGAATTTTAAGAAAACTGGTACTGAATGTTGTACGAGGTTGATTAATTGAATTAGGATTTGGTGTCCCGTTTAGCAGTGAGGCTATATGAGCCACGGGCCTACAGCTTAACGTAAGATCCGAACCGCATGAGTTCCCGCCGGGAATCGAACCCTACGTGACGAGGACTGAGCACGCAGTGCCCGGTTTGAAATATGTTCTCGGGTTTACGGGCCAACGAACTAAATATACGGGCTAGGCTTTAATATTCAATTATTTGTGTTGTGTCATATATACCTTATACATATTGTAATTAGTTTTTGTCAGTTATTTACATGGATTTTACTGTAACAAAAAGCTAGGTTTGAGCTTGCCTGTTGGCATATGGTTAGAATACGAGAAAGACTGGGAGCGAGAGATCTGGGTTCAGTTCTCTGCGGGAGTTCATGTGGTTCAGGTCTTATGCTAAATGAAATGACATGAAATCTTTCAATTTAAGACCCCACGATTATATCCGTTTAGGCTAAGGGAGACGGATGATTAAGGCAAGGCAAGTGAATGATGATGGAAGAATTGGTGAAATGGGAATGAGAGAGGATACAGGAGTACTCCAAGAAACTCCGCAAACACGATTTGTTATTCACGTACCAAAAATAAGCGCTCTACTATTGAGCCACCCTGCCCCCAGTGTCTTACGTTAAGCTATAGGGATACGTCTCATGTAGCCTAGGTGCTAATCAGTACAATTTGTGCGAAAAAATAAAAAAATGCCAAGTTGGAACAAGAAACATTTGTATCGCGTAGTTGGTTTAGTTCCAATAAAATTAGAACGATTGTTAAATGTAATAGCAAACTGGAAGTATAGTACATTATCCCACCACAATCAGAAGGCCCGGTGTTCGAATCCTGCTACTACCATTGTGCTTAGCGAGTTTTCAGTTTTCCTGAGCCCCACCAAGCTTCAAAGCCCATACAAGCAGATTACAATGACGAGTGAATTGTTGGACCAACGGTTCGAATTACGAAACACACAATTCTGTAATGTTTAATTTGGTCATATTGCGTTCCCATTTGACATGTGAGACCATTATAAAATTACCCATAGTCTGCAAATACCGGTTACATACTTGTATGATAATAAATTCATAATTCATAGTTACCAACTAAAAGGAAATTAACGTAATGAATGAAATTATTGATTATAACACGAAAGACACATTTACGTAATGGTTTGCGTTCTCCCCCCCCCCTCTTCCCAGTAGAATGTTAAACAATTCTGATAGAGGCAAGTAAACAGCCACGCCCCAGTGCGATGCTGGAGATTAAATTACGTTTATGTTCGCAACTGCGCAGATGTTATCACCAAAGTATGAAATGAAAGAACATAGACATTCCTTCATACAGCCACTATAACACTTCACCTGCGACAAGACACGCACATCATAGACAATTGTAATAGATAAAACAAGTCTTTTTTACTGACGACATCAAAACAAAACAATTTTCTGAAAACGTTTATCATTAGAAACATATTCAACATTCATAATATTCAACGTATTTAGACCCCTACGTGTAGCGGATAATGTGTAATGTAATTACTTCATCGTTTCACAAATTAAATGCGAAAGTGAAATTACACTGAGGGTAAACAATAGTTCTGCAAACATACTGGGAATCTGCATTGAGCACGATAGGATAATACAAGAGAACACATATGATATGAAAATAGTACTTCTCTTAATGAAAATTTTAACAGAATGTCTGTCAATCACAAAATAGTGTTAAATGACATGATATTCTTGTACAAAATATTAAATAACAAATTAAATAGTAAGGAATTGGTCTCTGCCTTTCATCTCAGAGTACCCAACGGAAACATACGTGTGGGCAATGGAAATTCTTTTATTGTAAGAAATCTCGAACAAATGCAACAAAATAGTCACCAACGTGGAGGATGGGTGCAGTGTACAACAAACTGAGTAAATGTAAAAAAGTTCTGGATATATACGGTATGAGTCAGAATAGATTTCACAAATATATTACAGCTATTCTATGTAACTCTGATATGAACACTGTAATTAGGTAGAATTACCTGTTGTGTTCTTCTTAAATAAATAAATAAATAAATAAATATTTCCCCCAGGCTTTTCCTGAAGTCACCCCTGCCCTCTAGGCGAAAGCAGAGGAATGAGTAATTAAATTAAATGATTGTTAAAAAAATTGCTGGAATGAGAGTGTGGGAGGAAATGAAAGACCTGATAAAACTCATTTACACGGCGTTGTCCACCACAAACTCACATGGCCCAGGATGGAAATAAAGAGACCTGTCGTACTTCAGGTGAACACTCTATATCACTTTTTGAAAATATTTTTTTTTTTTTAAATTCTTGTTTTCTTCTCCTCATATTTTTCATGAGTACCAAATTCGACAAGGACACGAACGTAGAAACATTGAGGACAAAAGCGTGAGAGGGACTCGAAACCTCAAAGTTTACGCCTCACAATCGGCAGCCGAAATTCTAAAGTCGCTCGAACACCACACTGGCTACCACTGAGCTACCATGCCCCCTCCCCCTATTATGAAAAAGAACGTAGAACATTAGGTAAGTAAAACAAGAATTCTTTGACGAAGGTAGACCTCTGGTGTTAGAAAGCCCTGGTTCGATCCCATGTCAGGTAAGTTTATGGCCATGTTAACCCGTCACATACGAGGGATGTTCCTCGGCGAGCACACAATCTGGGGAAAGGGAAGGAAGAAAGGATTGGGGAAGGAAGGAAACGGCCTGGGACATATAAGTTAGGTACCACCCCGGCAGTTGCCTGGTGTGAATGAGGAAAACCTCAATCAGGGTGGCTGATCTGAAAAAGCGTGTTACACTTCTTCTACCGAGTGGCCGAAAAAACAAGAGTTGGGGAAGGAAGGAAGCGGCCTGCAACTATTTATTATGTTAGGTACTATCCCGACATTTGCGTGGTGTAAGTGAGAAAAACCTCATTCAGAATAGTTGGCCTGAAAAAGATTTTTCGATCGAGTGTTGCCACCGGGAATCGAACCCGGGACCACTCGCACACCAAAGACGAGAACGTCAGGGCCACGAAGAAAAAAATACTAATTTAATGTCTAGTCAAATGCAGATTTCTGACAAGAAAATTGTCAGGTTGGTAATACCGTTACCATAATTAATTTTTCAGCAAATTACTTTGAAAAAAAAAAAAAAGAGAGAGAGAGAGAGAGAGAGAGAGAGAGAAGAAAAAGTAATTCCTTAAGGCATGAGTATCTACCGTATTCAGAACGCAAAAGGAGAAAAGGTCCTTGAGAAAGCTGAATAAGGAGGAGCGAAATAAAACATCCCGAGAACATAGCTTGCATATAATCACATTAGATATTCATATCATTATTATTGCATTTTCATGGGAACAATCTTGCTCTGGAGGTGATTAGCCCCAAAAGGGTATTATTTTATACAAGACCTCAAATAATTAATAGTGTTTGGAGGAATAATCAGGAAATTCGTACCTTTTTAAAGAATATCCTCAAAGTTCATCCGCAAAAGCATATATTGGTACAAATATCTGTTCCACACAGACCTGTACCAATAACAATGACACAATGCTCAACGCAAAGTCTCGATCAAGTGGTGAATGAACCAGCTTTAACCTTGAACGACCAATTTTCGAAATTTAAGTTTATTTATTTTGGTTAGGCTACAGCACTGAACTAAATGTACTGAACTTAGATTTTCAATGGTGCAACAAAATACATTGAACCACGTTTAAGATAGGGAGTTCAATTTTGAACTCGTTTACATGAACGCTTATTTGAACTTCAGTGGTGCACACGGCCGTAAGAGAGAAAAATGAATAGGAAAAGATCATTGAAATCTGGAATCGAACCTTAGCCTCTTTTAGAACGTGAAACAAGAGATGCTCTGTCATGAGCACTTTGCCGGTGGCGATCCTTTTATTTTGAATGGATGTCGTATAGCATGCCTTCGCCCACCTGACTGCATGTAATATTATGTCCACAGAAGAATGTAATAAGGATCTGGCGTAGAGCAGCGAATGGCCAGGTTGTAGCTGCTATTCATTTCGTAACTGGCGGTAACAAAGGAAATGCGAGGGCGGGAACACAGGTTACACCGATAATAGAATGCCGTTTCGTTCCGACAAATAGGGCGGGGGTTTCGAGGGGGCGATTTTTCACCTTTCTCACATCCTTCTCTTCACGCTTACCGCGAGCGGGTAGGAGAGGGGAGGGGGTGAGAAGGAATCCCAGGAATTCCAAGACTCGCGTCAGACATCGTGCATCTTCTAATCTTCGACCTCGATGCGACGTTGCCAGATTTCAGAATGTCCGGTTTGCACAAGTCAGCTGTTTTGAAAAAACACATTTTCCTTGTTGTAAGTGGCCGGTAACGGGTGCTGCTTAGTGCAAAGGTCATTCTGAGCAGAAAAATTGGTTGTGGGATGCGTCGGGACAGCGGCGAAGAGATGGAACGTAGTGGGGCAGTGGTGTTGGACATGGGGCGATATGTGTTAATGACTTTGACAACGCTGTGACGCTGTTTGCAGTGAAGGAAATGCACGAGGTACATTCAGATAACAAGAAGAAGACGAGACGAGTCCTTGGCTGAGGGGGCAGAAGGGGAGGGGGGTAGCTGTTAACATCATTATTCTATTGCGTTCCTTTGAGATACAATCGGATTCAATTTTCCACACTTTTCATATGAATTAGCCCTTTCGTTTTTCTTTTGTGTCGAATTCCTTTGTTTAAATAAACATCCAAATCATCACGTACGGGAAAGTTAAGAATAGCTATTGCATCAAAGTTAATTTGACAAGAAATAAGGCGGTTCGTTTTATATCTTTAAAGAATAAAAAAAAAAAAAATCAATTCAGTCGCTGGCATGTTTTTCTTCAAAATAAGCCCTAGGTGAGGAAGCAGTGACGTAACTAACCAGAAGGGGGCAAACGGGGCTTGTGCCCCGGGCGCCGGATTGGAGGGGGCCAAAACAGGACAAATATTTATTTTTGCTATAAGGCAAGGAAAGGAGTTTTAGCAAACTAAAAATCATTAAAAATTACCTCAGATACTTAACGGGGAAAAAAACGACTTGCCAACCTTAGTATCATATCCATAGAGCATAAATTAGCTTAAAAGCTATGTTTTGAGGACATTGTAAAAGCCTTTGCTGCCAAAAGAGCCCGGAAAGTTAAATTTTAGTTCCAGCCTTTTGTGTTTTCATTTAACTTTAATCAATTTAAGAGATTTGCAAAATGTCTCCGTATAATACTCGAGACAACAGCTTGGCAGTTTGTCGTAATTAAATATTATATTCTAAAGCAACAGACTGTTGATTCATTCTACCATATACACATCCCGATATAATTTCAAAAGGGGTCGCGGTGGCTCAGTGGTAGAGCGTTCACCTCTGGTGCTCGGGGTTCCGGGTTCGATCCCAGCCCCCGCTAAGTGGACTTTGTGGTTGACAAACACCGTGTGAGTGGATTTTCTCGGGGTTCTCCCGTTTCCTCCCACTTCCTTCATTCCACCGTTTCATTCATTACTCATCATCACCGTCTCCTTTAGCCTAACCGGCATAACCGTGGGACGTAAAACTCAAATTTCATTTCATAATTTCAAAAACATTGTGATTTGCAGTTATCATAATAAGACTAAGAATATGTCAAGCAAGTTACCCTCAGATTATATGGCAATCAAATACTAATTAGTTTGGTGTGTTTTATCTTGTACTAAATTATGTACTGCAATTTTGAAATCAAGCTTTACCAGTTGAAGAAGAAATGGAATAGGAGAAATACTGAGTGATACCAATATCAGGCGTAGTCGGGCAGCATTTTGGTTTAGTTGGTCAGGGCGCGGGGGGGGGGGGCAGGGGCGCTAAGGCGAGTTCTTGCCCCAGGCAACAACAAGCCTAGTTGCTTCGCTGTTAGGGAGCTATGTTCTTATTAAATAATACCGAACTTAACCCAAAATGCTTGAAATTTTCGGCCTAAGCTACTAATTAAGCTTCTTGTGTTGCAATCCGGAGATCCTTCGTGGCCGATTTTTCCCATTCATATTAATTATCTATTGTGAGAAATAAAGTGAATTTGCCGTCCGAAAGTTATCTAAATAAAAAACAAAGAAACCCGTTTAGAATACTCGAAAAGCATTGCCAGAACGAACTTAAAAATATTTTTTTTTCGAAATTTATATTGTATATTAAACTAGCAGCGTTCACCCCGCTTCGCTGCGGTCACCCCGGAACGCAATAAACTTTGTTACTTAGATAATTTTTACTTTTTCGCTTTCAAGTGATATGATAAAAACCATAGAAGATTGCAGTAAATCTTAACATTATATCGCCTGTCATTTATGTTAACCCGCCCCGCTTCGCTGCGGTCATCCCGGTGCTGGCATATTGTAAAAGTGTCTGTAAAAATAAGCAAATCAATTAAAAAATTTTAAACAGAAGATTCAAGCTATTTTCCGCTGTATATCGCCTGTCATTTATGTTAACCCGCCGAGTGACACGGTCATGCGGGTTGCATATAAATACGTTTATTTTTACCTATGATGAACTAATAACAAAGGATTTGTACGTTATGGACACCTGAATGGTCAATTATCTCAAGACACTGGTAATTAAAAATTAAAGTGATATGATAAAAACCATCTAGGGTCCAAATCCTAATAACCCCCCAAAAATGAAAGAAATTGGTTCAGCCGTATTAGCGTGATGAGCGGACAAAAAATTGTACGTTCTCTTTTATATATATAGATTTATTTGTTTAAATTCGTGAATAAGTTATGACGCAATAATTATTAGATCAATAACTAATGACGCAATAATTATTGAATCAATAACTAATGACGCAATAATTATTATATCAATAACTAATGACGCAATAATTATTGAATCAATAACTAATGACGCAATAATTACTAAATCAATAACTAATGACGCAATAATTACTAAATCAATAACTAATGACGCAATAATTATTGAATCAATAACTAATGACGCAATAATTATTGAAAAGTAACTGGTAGTGTTATTGAATCACTATTGGTATTGATCAATATCAATATCATCTCTCTATAACTTACGGTTCCCGAGATATGGCTCTTTCCTAATATCTCGGGAACGGTAAGACTGACACGAAAAATTCCATCACTTCTTTCAGATAGTTTTTGATGCTCTATCAAATAAAGGGCTCAAAATTGAAAAATTCGTAAATAACAGACAGATAGATAGACACACACACACACAGAGGGAGAGATAGGAAATTCAGTAACGAACTTTGTAAGTTCGTTGAAAATAGTTTTTATTTCTCTCCTGAAATTAACTGATCATGGTATCTCCATATTTCATAAGGATTAATTCTTAGGTTAACCTTAGCTTAATGACACTCAATTCAAGAAAGATATTTCAACATATGTTAGTAAAGGTATAGATCCTGGACAACATCCTTCTGTTATTATTTTAATTTTCTAATACTCGTACACAATGCCTCTAACAACTACGCGTAAAACGTTAATAAATAAATGAATCAAAGCTCACTGTCGAATATAGCAAAGGAATTCAGTTATACTGTAACGGAGATAAATAGGTTAACGCTTACGTCAGGTATGTGAGGTCCCTGGTTCGATCCATGGCCAATCAAATTTATGGTGGACAACATCGTGTCCTTGAGTTTTCTCACGGTACTCCCATTTTCTCCCACGACATGTTCATTTCTCATTTTCGTTATATCACATGACCTGCATCTGTTCAGAACGTGTCTGGACATGTTCATTTCTCATTTTCGTTATATCACATGACCTGCATCTGTTCAAAACGTGTCTGGACATGTTCATTTCTCATTTTCGTTATATCACATGACCTGCATCTGTTCAGAACGTGTCTGGACATGTTCATTTCTCATTTTCTTGATATCATATGACCTGCGTCTGTTCAGGAACGTGTTAAGACATGTTCATTTCTCGTTTTCTTGATATCACACAGCCTGTTCAAGGACGTATTCGGACATGTTTATTTCTCATTTTCTTGATCCATATGGCCTGCATCAGTTCAGAAACGTGTAAGAGTGTGTTCATTTCTCATTTTTGTGATATCACATGGCCTGGGTCTTTTCAAAGACGTATCCGGACATGTTCATATCTCATTTTTCTTGATACCATATGGCCTGCGTCTGTTCAGGGACGTGTTCAGACATGTTCACTTCTCATTTCCTTGATACCACATGGCCTGCGTTTGTTCAGGGACGTGTCCAGACATGTTCGTTTCTCATTTTCGTGATATGACGGGGCCTGCTTTCTCGCACAATTTAACACTATCTGATTATTATTATTATTATTATTATTATTATTATTATTATTATTATTATTATTATTATTATTATTATTATTATTATTATTATTATTATTATTATTATTATTATTATTATTGCGGGACGCCTGTAAAATAGAAATAACGGTGGCTCAGTGGTACAGCCCTCACGTGTGATGCGAGGAGTCTCTGTTGCATCAATCGTCCATCTCTTTTAGATTGAATGGCATACTCGTAGGATGTAAATCTAGGAACTTCATTTTCATAACTTAGGAGAGCGTATTGAACCAGGCCTGTATCCAAGGGGTCTAGAGGGCGCCCCCCCAAATTTTTACTGCCCCCCTAAAAGTTTCACGGTAGGCTTGCAAATGAACTATAACATGGCGATGAGTTATAATATGGTTGGATGGGCTCCCCTAACTTCTACCGGTCCTCCTACATTTTGGGGTTGGCTACCGGCCTGTATTCAACCAGTGGCAACTCTAAGACTTACGGTTGCATGGTATGGGTGAAATGTGATAGAGACGATTTTGTATTTTCGTGTGTGTGCGAATTCATTGAGAACTCTAGAAGCTATATTTCCTTCACATATTTTGTCGTGTTATGTGTAGCAGACAAAGAATCCACGCTCGTTGTTCAAAGAAGAGTTCATTCTTCAGGAATGTGTTCATTCCATGAATGAAAAAGGTGCTCCCTCGTGCCTTCTGTTTATTTTGTGTTGAAGAGGCTCTTTTTTGTGTAAGAAATATAAAGAGTGGTCAGCCAGAGAGAAAGATGAAGCCCATGCGTGAAGAAAGAGGAAAGAATGTCCATCCGAGGTGGCCATCATGTTTCCCCATCAACATATTGACATAGCCTGTGTTACCACTTGTCGTATTAGCCAGTATTCCCAACATAAGGGGAATTTTTTTTTTCCATTGTCCTCTGTGAAGTTTCTCCTTTTTACGAGATTTTGTGAAAACAACTTATTCGTTATATTTACAATGTTCAACATGTTTGTCGCAGACATTCATCCGTCTACTCGCCTGTCAGGATACGCAAAAGATAAAAGGATGCGGCAGCCTACGCTTTTAGTCGCAAAATATGGAAAGCTTTCGTTGATAATGGACTGTTATTTTCACAACTTCCGTGACGTCACACTAGCAACTGGAAATATTGACAACTGTAGATGTAATGTATACGTTTGGCTAAGTTAGGAGAGTGGAGAATGCAAGTGGATCCACAATAGCCAATAATATCGGGAAAGTGTATTTTGAAATGTTATCTAATTATTGTTTATTTGATTTATTTAACCAGCTTTCAGATAGTTTTTGAGGCCAGTTGAGTTTATACATGAATCAACAATAATATAGCAGAAACAATGGGAAAACAACTGAAGACAAATAGGACAAAGTCTGTACAATTATCCTATGACTGTAATTCGTTCCAGAAATTGGAGGCCATGATGGCTCAGTGGTACAGCGCTTACTTGGTACAGCGTGGGGCTCTTGGTTCGATCACCGGACAAGTGAGCTTATAATGGACAACATCGTATCCGTGAGTTTTCTCGGGATACTCCCGTTTCCTCCCACTTTCTAATTCCACCGATTGCTCTATCATCATTCACTTGCTCTAACCATCGCCTCCCTTAGCCTAAAGGCCACAATCGTGGGACGTTAAACTCAAAGATTTCATTTCATTTTGTTCCAGAACTTTTTTTTTTTTACCTGTTAGAGATTTAATTCCATAGTAATGTAGTTTGTACTGTAAAAGATGTAGAATAAAAATTTAAGTTAAAACAACAGACTCACGGGAACTCTGTCTATAAATAAGGAGTGAAAGGTTACAAATTATCGAAGTGTCTTTATATTTGAGACGAGACAAGAAAATTCCCGAGTCTTCTAGCAACGCTGGTTCACCTAAATCTTAAGATATCAAACGCCTGAGAAAAAAATATCCTAAAATGTTCTGCAACCAAAAATTTGAGGGAGTAATGTGGGTTGCATGTAACCAGGGGCTGAGAGCATCCTTGTATTCAGCTTTTCTCCAAATGGTTTAAAACAGTTTAGTGATGGGTGTTTGGTTCATTTGTGATGTTGGCAACTGTGCAGAGTTTCAGCCACCCGCCACAAACGGCGCTAGTTGTAGCGTAGGTAAACACATATGGCGATTCGCGAAGAAGTCCATTTAGTGGTTCAATTTCTGTGGACGAACATAACGCGGCTGAAACTCAACACCAGCTGGTAGAGGTTTACGGAGAGATTGTACTGTCTCGTGCCCATGTCGCAGAATGGTGTCGAAAGTTTGCGGATGGTAGGGAAAACGTCATCCACGGCGAGTGCAGTGGCCGACCCAGCACGGCATCACCAGGCGTGAAGGAACTGATTCAGTAGATTAGGCGGTTCACGTTACGGCGTCCAAGCGATTTTCACCTATTCCTGTACTTGAAGCAGCATCCAGGAGGCCATCACTTCGCTTGAGACTAGGAGGTAAAACACTTCGTGACAACGTGGCTAAACACGCAACGACAGGATCTTTACCAGGAGAGAATCTTCAAACTCATCCCACGATGCGATAAGCGCCTTAACCAATATAGAGACTATGTCGAAAAGTAAGGTAATATATGTTCTATCTGTTTGCAGTATTGGTTGTATGAAATAATATATACACATTTCACGCAGGTTTTGAAACTCAACTTTCTGATCACTCTTCGTATATTTGGTAATAATGCATGTCCATAGTTCATGGTATCCACCTCGAACCTATTATAAAATATCTTTCATTTGGATTTATTTTCATGCTATTTCCCCTGCTCCAAGAAGAACGGTATTTGGATTGTTATGTTTTCAAAGAATTGATGCAAATTCGTTATTAAAGCGGAACTATTCGTGTGTTGAGACAAAAATATCGCATCCGCGGATACAGAGTTAACAGATATATTTGTTTCTTTAAAATTACGATTGTTTCAAAAATAATTTTCAATGTTGTAATTATAAATGTACCTTTGATAGTCGTGAATCCAGTGACGTGATATTACATTTTAAATACAATAATAATAAGGCTTCGAAGAATAATAACGAAAATTCTTGTTCTTTCGCGAACATCCATAATTTTATTCGCCATCCGCAAAGATACAGATATCCTGGCAGATTTCTAACAAGCGGTGCACCAGACAGCCGCGAAACTCTACGAAAACGGCGGACCAGATTGAGTGCAGCTTACTTATATCGAATTTTATGTTCATAATAAAAGTTTTCGAATGCATCTAAGTATCCAATAGTTACGAGTGTAGGAAGCGATTTCCTTTGATTTATTAATACGAATGTGATGATAGTAAGTAAGAATTTTTTTAAAAAATAAATCTTCGGCCGTGAGGAGAGGAAAACTCGCCTTGAATTGTCGTTGGAATGAAATAATGAGCTGGCGGACGTCATATAATTCATGGGACACTGAGGCAGCATGTGGCATATTACTAAATATCACCGACAAGCGGATTAGGTCTTTTGTGTTTTATTTGTTCGTGTCTGTCCGTGGCTAAATAAGGGACTGTCTCAGGAAGAACCGGTTTTGGAGTTTCGTGTTCTGTCAAGTCGTAAGTCAGTCAACGACAGATTGGAGAGCTTCTCAAGGGCACAGGAGCAGTGCAAATACTCACGTGGAACTGGAATTAAAAGAGGAAGAAAAAAAATTATACGAATTAACTCCGCTTTTTGATTTTATTTCCTGTCAAAAAGTGTTCAGTCTGCTGCTGCCTTTGAAGTTTCTAGAAACTCATGGAATTCTCTTTCTTTCTTTCTCTCTCTCTCTCTCTCTCTCGTTCCTTCTATTTATATAATTAAATGGTGCTTTTGGAGCGCATGGTCTCGGTTCGATTTCCGATGGAGCTAGTGTTGTCGGAGGGACGAGAAGTACGTTCTCAAATGCATTTCTTCAAATACTTTTTTTTGTGATCTTCGTGGACGAGACTAGTTAAGAGTCTTCCTCCCGGCGAAATGAAATACTGCTAATTTTACAGTAATTATGTGATATCTTCAAATAGATAAAAGATAATTGAAATATGGAACAAGAGCGCCCTAGACAATATTATTTTGCGTGAGGTACCGTTATCACAAGTCACCTAGTGGCTTTCCGTTTTCAGCTGTTTAGAAACGCGAAAATAAATGCCGATTTTCAAAATGGCTCGAAATCGAAAGCAGATAAGTGAGTCATGATAACGGTTTCTCATGTAAAATAATATTTTCTAGGGCGCTCTTGTTGCACATTTCGATTATCTTTTATCTATTTAAAGATATCACATAATTACTGTAAAATTAGCGGTATTTTAATTTCGCTGGTATGAAGACTCTTAACGCGTAGTTCATTATAGAAGTTTCAGCGGACATTAAGCTACTTAAAATGTTCCAAAATTGAATAGTTTATACCAGGTCTTCTCAACCTGGGTCGCGAGAGGGTTTCATGGGGGTCGCCAAGATAAGCGGAAGAGATAAATATAATTAGAATCTAATAACGGAAAATATTTTTAAATATTTTTTTGAATTTTGTTCTGGTAGGCATATTTTTATTTTTATACCTACTGTTAAGGAAAAAAAAAGTCTACTAAACATTTTCAAAGAAGCAGAGTTGTTTAAAAATCAATTCAAATGAAAGAGGTACAATATGAAACTAATGAGAACTGCATATTGAAATACCAGAAAAATACTTATGCAACAAAACCTGCATATTGAATAAAATATAATTAAAATTGAAAGCTAATAAGATACCTGATCATGGTATGATTTCACTAGTGCGGCAGTGGTCGGTTCAATGTTCGTGACGCACATTATCAAGTCATTCTAGAAGTATTTAAAATACTGAATAACTTTTTAAACAGCTGTCCAAGTTTTTCAAAAACAAAATTAGATTTTTTTTTCATGTGTCCCAAAATTAGGGGAGTTATAAAGTTTTAAAATTTTCAAACGGACTTCATTTTGAAACAGTATGACGGATCGGATTCGATATTTGTAATATGAATGAACTGACTAAATTTGATTTTAATCCACTCGCTTTTAGGGAAGTTACTGTATCCACTATATACAAGAAATGGAATATAAAAATACGTCGATATTGTGAGATCTCCGCAATAGATATATTAAAAATCCCACACAAGCTTATTACAAACCAGAAATTATAAGGGGATCGCTGGCAAGAGAATGTGATAAAATGGTGGTCGTGATAGAAGTTAGATTGAGAACCACTGGTTTACACAAAGAAACAATTTCTAGTCAGTACTCGAATGAGTTATTGAAGGAGAGAACAATTAAGTAAACTAACTTTTAACTTATTTATATAATCGAACTTCCATACATGGCCTATGAGATTAGTTTCAACCTCGATGATTAACAATGTAGAACGATGATATTAAGATTATAAACCGGCCACAACCTTATCTGCGTGTACCATCACAACATTCGCCTTTTGGAACTGAAAAATGCTGCAAAATCGTATTCAGCATTAACACACATCGAACTCAAAGTCAGAACTCTCAATTAAGAACAAGAACCCCAAATAGAGGTCTATTGACCTACGCCAACTCGTTTTAAAAGAAGGGGGCCGAGGTGGCTCAGTGGTCCGGTGTTTCCCAATTTCCTCCTACCCAGCGTCGTGAGCCAAACTATACCCTGGCCGGTAAACGATGATTTCTGACAGCTTTGCACAAGGCCACGGCGAGCGAGCAGAAGACAGCAGGTCAACCAACCTTAGGCTCAGAACCTGTCGCGTCTCCATGGTAACCACCGCACATTGCCAAACTTTCACTCACCCTCAATGAGGAAGCAGACAATTCTCCCCTTGCGCGAGAAGCACATGGCAACATCGCACTCCTCAGTCGTCTTCGCGAGCTGAGCTGTCAGAAATCATCGTTCGTCGGCCAGGGTATAGGAAGTCACGTGACGGTCACTAGGTCCAGAAAGCTCCAGATATGCCTGAGCGACGAAGTATACTCAACACGTGTTCGTAGCTAGGCTTGACGTAGTTCAGCCGATCGCTAACAGATCGCGTTGGAAAGGCTCCGGCCCATAAAGGGCTCTTACGACAAATGGTTTGGTTCTGCTTCTCTTTAAAAAAAATCTGTCCAACTCAGTTGTTGCTGTGTTGGTAAATTTTTTGAATAATTTCCAAATATTTTTGTTCTTCTTTTAGTACAACCATCTTGATGCTATATTTATGTTGTCTTCATAAGTTTAACTAATGATACGGTAACTTGTTTGCTGTTTTTCGAATTGAAATAAGAACAATTGAGAGCATTAGTTGTGGTAAAATGTTGCTAACAGTCCTCCTTAAAAAAAAAAAAAAAAAAAAAAAAAAAAAGCTTCCTAAATTTGACAGATCTCAGAGTCTCCTTCGTTGGGTAAATGATGATAGAAAGAAAAGTATTTTTTTTTTTTTTTTTTTTGTTTCTATATTGAATTGTTCAGTTTAACATCCCACGTTCATGCCCTTGAGGCTAAGTGAGACAGATGATTAGGGCAAATTAATGATGATGGAAGAATTTGTGGAATGAGAAAGTGGGAGGGAAGGGAATACCCCGAGAAAACCCATGAACATGAAGTTGTCTGGGGATCGAATCAGGGATCCCGATGGTAAGCGATCTATCTAGCACTGAGTCACCGTGTCCTCAAAGGATATGAAATTTAGTACTTAAACCTCTTTCGATGAAATTCTGTGTACGCCATTGATTTGAAGATGAGTCGGGGGCACAAGGTGGCTCAGTGGTAGAACGGTTATCTCTAGTGCGTGAGGTCCCGGTTCGATTCCCAACCAATCAAGTTTCTGGTGGACAACATCATGTCCGTGGGAGTCGTTTCATCCTGCTTTGTCATTCCACCAATTCTACCATCATCATTCACTTACCTTAGTTATCATCTCCTTTAGCCTAAATAAGGGCATAACGTGGAACGTTAAAACTGAAGTATTTCATTTTTTTTTATCTCAGTTGGACAAATTAATATGAGAAGCCTATCAGTTTTTCGTCCGGCGAAATTAAAATACCGCTAATTTTACAGTAATTATGTGATATCTTCAAATAGATAAAAGATAATTGAAATCTGGAGCAAGAGCGCCCTAGACAATATTATTTTGCGTGAGGTACCCTTATCACAAGTCACCTAGTGGCTTTCCGTTTTCAGCTGTTTAGAAACGCGAAAATAAATGCCGATGATCAAAATGGCTCGAAATCGAAAGCAGATAAGTGAGTCGTGATAACGGTTTCTCATGTAAAACAATTTTGTCTAGGGCGCTCTTGTTCCACATTTCGATTATCTTTTATCTATTTGAAGATATCACATAATTAATGTAAAATTAGCGGTATTTTAATTTCGTCGGGATGAAGACTCTTAATAATATACAATGATGTGGTGTTTCCACCAATATATTTATATATATATATATATATATATATATATATATATATATATATATATATATATATATATATATATATATATATATATATATATATATATATATATATATATATATTTTTCAAACAATATATATATTTGTATTGTATATATATATATATATATATATTAGAAGTAGCTGTTTGCATCAGCAGGGTACTTTCAAGCATGAGTGAGCAGCCACTCTGGTTGAAAACGTTTGTCCGTTGTTGTACTGATGAAGATACAGGTTACCTGCGAAACAACGTTCTCTGGATGCAAGAACTGTCGTCATCCACGTGCAGAGTTCACGCGCCGGATCAACAGGGGCTCCTCGTTATATGTGTGGGAGGGGGAGGGGGATTTACGTCTGATTTATTTTGCGGCGCGCAGGGAGGGAGATAAAAGCAAGTTGCGAAATATATGCTAAAGTTCAGGATAAACTTTCGACAGGAGCCATAAGTGGGCGGGACTAAAAGCAAAAACAACGGCATTAGGCTGCATGATTTATTGAGGCGTCACTCCTGTTTATCTCACTTTCAAAGGACAGGTGAAATATTTTTTACACTTTTTTTTGCTCTTTTTATAAATATTGGAATATTTATGCAAGTGAGAACGAAAATAATTATTACCACTCTTAGCATACTCACCATCATTAAGGGGAGTATAAATGCTTAACTGTGTCTAATAGATGGCAGCACTTACGCATATCTCTGGACTGTGTTTTGTAGGGAGCGACAATACTACAAATAATTTAATCAAATTCAAGAGATCATATTCTAAATTTGTCAAAAAATAAAACTTGAATAGAAAAGAATAATTCGTGCACTTTATATTTTTTAATTATTTTAGACTACATTTTTTAAAAGTGCGGTTTCATTCCCATCCGAAGATGGACGGGCCGCAGAAGGTAACGCCTTCTCTGGGGCTATAAGCATTCGTTTATAGGAAGTTTCATTGGGATATTATCAGGTTTTTATTTATTTATTGATATATTTATCTGGTTAGACATATAGAAGAAGGGGCCTTGAGTATGATATGTAATACGTGCAAATAACAGAACACAAGAATATATGATGTTAGATGCGACGAAGGTGTTAAACTTCTGCTCTGGTCTTATTCAGAGCGGGTTTAGACATTTGGAGCCTTGTTAGTTAGAAAACAAAGGAGTACATTCATGAAATTATGTGCAATGGATGAATGGACTGCGATAATTAGAGACCTGCACGGGCCGGGCTTGGGCGGGCCGACACTGATTTCTCTTCAAGTCGGGCCGGGCTGGGGGCGATTAATTGCAATTCTTTAATAATTATTGACTTTCGTTAAGCGATAATTAGAATAAAGGCAAACGTTGAAGAAGTGTGCCCGTGAAAAATGTTACAAAATGAAACTCTTAAAATTTATCGGGCCCGGGCCGGGCTTGGGCCAAAAATTTTGAAAAGCTTATCGAGCCGGGCTCGGGCCGAAAATCTCCAAAACTTTTCGGGCCCGGCCTAGGCCGGGCCTAGGTACATTCGGGCTGGATTTGGCTCGGGCCGAAACATTCGGCCCGTGCAGGTCTCTAGTGCATGTGTGCATGTATTAACTCATTAGTTTATATGAGAGGGTTACTCTGCTAAGATGTAGATCAAAACTGTTGAGAATAAAATGTGCTTCAACAACTAACACATATCAGGATGTCTACTAAAATTCTAAAATGAAATTTCGTGACTTTTTCGTGACCGTTTCTTTACCAAACCATGAAATTCCGTAACATTTTCAGGAGCGAATTCGGGTGGGAATTAGCCCAAATTTCCATAGAAGTGCATTGTTTGTGATTTGGTAGCATCTAAAGCCGACCATAGACAACTTTGGTGGTAAATTTTGACGTTTTATAGAACTAAATTTTTCAGTCTGTACTTATATTTATACAGATAAAGAAAACTCGTGACCCAAAAGGTAAATTTCGTGACTTTTTCATGACTTTCGTGACCGGTAGACACCCTGTATATGTTTATTAAAGTGATTCAGTTGGATATGGTGGTTTATATTATTATATGGGACGTCATTTTCAATAGCAAGACTACCCATGGTTTTGGATTGATTATTTTAACAAAAGAAACACTGACCAAAGCTTAAAAACCACTGTATTTTAAATTATAATATGTAATGGTTTCGGATATCTATATCTTGTTTAGACACTCGTACAGACATATATATAGTCAACATTATTACTATTTCTGAAAATAGAACACAAACCCCACCCCGTCAACTAGTGGGAACTAGAATCAAGTACAACCCTAATGGAAGAACATTATTCGGTTGATGCAGCCCGTTGAAAGTTTCATGCCATAATGGAAAGAAAATACATTATTTTACTATACGATTAAATATTCTGACGCTTTATTGGACTCCTCATAAAGAGAGTGTTTAAGATGCCTTATCACTGCGAAATTAAAGTACCGCTAATTTTACAGTAATTATGTGATATCTTCAAATAGATAAAAGATAATCGAAAAGTGGAACAAGACCTCCCTAGATAGTATTATTTTGCGTGAGATACCGTTATCACGACTCATTTATTTGCTTTCGATTTCCAGCCATTTAGAAAATCGGCAATTAATTTTCGCGTTTCTCGTTTCTAAATAACAGCAAACGAAAAGCTACTAGGTGACTCGTGATAACGGTAACTCATGCAAAATAACATCGTCTAGGGCGGTCTTGATCCACTTTTCGATTATCTTTTATCTATTTGAAGATATCACATAATTACTGTAAAATTAGCGGTATTTTAATTTCGCAGTATTTTATTATGTATTTTTATTGAACTTGTTGAGAATATTATAATATTTAACCCAGAACGTTATTTTCTTGTGCTTTTTACACAATTTATTGAAAGTCTTTTAATATTTTACTTAACTGAACGCAAACAGAATGGATTATTTTATTTCGCACTTGATACTATTTTTGAAAGTATTGTAATATTTTATTTTGAGTCAACATAAAATGAGTACATTATTTTATTTTACGTTTGTATAGTTTGTTGAAAGTTTTCTAATATTTTATTTAACTCAACGCAAAGAGAATATAAATTTTATTACACGTTTTGTACAATTTGTTGGAAGTTTTGTAGTATTTTATTTAAGGCAACGCAAAGAGAATGCAGTATTTTATTATTGATTTTATACAATTTGTTGAAAGTGTTATACGAGAGTCGTTCTGAAAGTAATGCCGCACTTTTCATAGAAACTAATGGAGATACATAAATAACAACAGCAGAGCTAAACAGAGCAATATTTCAGCTATAGACTGTCATTTTTCCACATAGTTCCCACTATTCGTTGTGCACTTGTGCCAACGATGAACCAGAGCCTGCATGCCGCGCTTGTAAAAACTGAACCAGCTGAGGCTAACCACTTCCTTACAGCTTTGACAAGCAAGACATTATAGCCGACATTCAACTTTGTACACAATTCTCTGGTCGTTATCCAGCGATCAGCACGGATGAGTTGATCAAGACGCTCTTCATTGCGAGGGATGACAGCCGTGCAGGGCCTACCGGGCCGTGGCTTGTTATGAACACCTTTTTCATCACCTTGAAAATGCCGTACCTCCTCACCTCACACTGCTCACGTCTATTGTATCGTCTCCATAAACCTTTACAAAGCGTCGATGGATTTCAGTCGCGCAGTTTCTTCAGCAGTAAGGAATTCAATCACATATCGTTGTTTTATACGCATATCCATATCAGGCTCCATTTTGGAACACTCCTATGCTGGCGCCAACTACCGCAGAACAATGGAACCTGCTGCAAATAAAAGAGAAAGGCTCAAGCATTAGCACTACATCAACGACATCTAGCACGGACATACAAGTCAACACAAAAATAGGAGGCATTAATTTCGGAACGACCCTCGTATTATTTTATTTAACTCAGCACAAAGACGATACATTAATTTGCTATGTGTTTTGTACAATTTCTTGAAAGTTTTCTAATATTTTATTTAACTCAACGCAAAGGTATTTTATATAATTTATTGAAATTTTCATGCTATCTTAACCCAGTGCTAAAATAATAGGGTATATATTTTACTTGTATTATGAGTTTTATATAATTTGTTGAGAGTTTCTAATATAGTATTTAACTCACCGCATAGAGAGTTCATTATTTAATTATACGTTTAATACAATTTTTGAAAGTTTTCTAATATTTATTTAACTCAACGCAAACAGAATACATTAGTTCTCGTGCGCTTTATGCGATTTGTTGAAAGTTTTATCATTTATTTAACTCAAAGCAAGAAGAATTTAGCAATCATTGTTGTAAACTTCGTGCATATGTATTCAAAGTTCTACTCAAACCACTTTCGTTTATACAGATCCATTACTTGTGCGTTTGTGTGACCTTATAACTGAACATTTGTCTTTCGACATCTCCTGTGGTTAGAGTACAGAGCCAAGCTCGGATGAGCACAAGAAGTGAGTGTTTTATTCATCTGCGGGGCTGTTAATAGTTTTGCATACCTTGACACACCTGTCTCCATGGGAGAAGTTAGTTGCCAGTTATTTATGAAGTGGTCACGATGTCATCCCAGCCCTGTTGACATACAATGCTTCTCTTCTTGTGCGTATTTTTCTCATGTGTTTAACCGGTAATATTAGACAAATTAATGTTTACGTAGTGTTTAATTTTAGGTGTTTTGGTTACCAGCTTATGAACTGTTTACAATCCCAGTGACTAGAATGTTCATAAAACTTATCAGTGACGTTTAAAAAAATGTTGTGTTCAACCAACTTTTCAGGATAATTCTCCATGTGATAAAGAAAGAAAAGTTGTTCCATTTTTCTAAAGCTAGGTTACCATGCTGCAAGAATCTTGTAGCTGTCCGAAAAAAAAAGTCTAGCAACCCTACAATACTTCTCCATATAAACATAGTCATAAAAGGGACATGCAACTATTTTTCATCTTGCAAGGAGTCAACCATGTGCAACTTTCTGAGTCGTCTTGCTTGCTATCTGCTATCGCCCTCCCATGATATGAAGAAAGAAAGTTTCGCCGCTTCCGAAACGACGGATTCTCTTGAACGGAAGGGAAAGCGCGCCAAAATAAACGTTTTTTTTTTATGAGGAGGTTTCACTATTTGTCCACTAGAGTGCAATGCTGCATGGGTGGAGATATCTTCTTTGCTTTCAGAAAGTTGTAGATATACTGTGTAAACAGTAAATAGAAAGATGGGGGTTGCAAGATTCTTTAAGGATAGCTACAAGATTCTTGCAGCTTGGCAACCTAGCTTATGAAATTTATATTGTATACAGCTACATTTTCTGTCCTCGAGAATCGAGAATCTAGGAAAATGTTGATCTCGCGCTTACTAAAGGCTCATGTTCGTTATTCACATGCAGTTCGAGCTCGCTATCAAATTATTGAGCTCTAGAGCTGAACTCCAGAGTTCAACATCTCTCATGCTAATACTGTACAGTAAAGCCCCGATTACCCGCAAGTGCCGTAAATTTTCTTTTAACCCTGCTACAGTCGCACTCAATTATATTTCATAAGAAGTCGCTGTGAACTCACACTCCGCATATAAGAAGTAGTGTATGTTCTAAAACATAAAAAAATAAATTGCATTGTAAAAATAAATATTTCCAACATAGTGCATGTTCCGATGAGTTGATTTTGAGTTTAACGTCCCCTTTGAGCAGCGAGACTATATGAGACGGGATCTACTGATTAATGTGGAATCCGAACCAATGAGCTCCCGCCGGGAATCGAACCCGTGTCTCCCACGCCAGCAACGTTGTAAAGTATGAAAAATGGGAATTGGGAAAAGTGATTTGCATAATAGTAAATTACATTTATTGCTCACTGCGGAATGAGAATCTGCGGGCGACCACTTTAGAATTAATTACGAACCTAAAAATAAAATAAAATAAATAATAATCAAAGCCAAGAACGGGGAAAATACAATATGCTATACAGTGAGAATGTCGAAAATCACTGACACGTTTATTGTGCATCGTAGTCCTATAGGCCTTCTTGGAATTTGTGAATGAGTGGCAGGCTCTTGATCTTTTGGTTTGATCATGACTTTCACATTCTCTGATCACTGACTTTGACGACCTGAACAATACAAACAATAAAACATAGTTTTCATACTGAAATGCTGTATTTTTTTTCGTGTTTGTACACTCATGTCCAAAATGATTGTCGCATATCTATATCTGTCTTCTTGCAAGAATATAAATTGATAATAATTTTGCAGGGCACTTATAATACTGATACTATGTGCATAATTGAGAACTGTATATTTGTGGCAAATATCATAGGAAAAGAATTAGAAATACGAAAATTAGAATGAGTAAAACGAAATGTTGGTAAATGGACAAGAAAGTTTTATTTTCGTTTTATTGTTCTTATTTACTGCTCTTTTGACATGAAATTTGCCACATACATGTCTTTGCCAATTATACACATACTAACATTTGTAAGAAATACCGGGCAAATTCGTTATCAAATTATATTCCCAGAATAATATATTTATAGACATGCGACAATAATTTTGGACATGAGTGTATCTCATTTTTAGTCTTTTTCGCTTTATTTGCGATTTTCGCTATCCGCAATGCCCTTGCCACCCAATTCTGCGAATAATCGGGGCATTACTGTATATAGAACGATGTAAAAGTTTTCTCTACTGATCTCGCTTTTAGCGTGCTTACTTTTGGTGCAAGGTTAAATTCCGATAGAAGAATCATGAAATTTAAACATAATACGGTGGTTCAAATTTGATTTTAAACTGTATGTCCACGTGTCATGTAAACGCGACAGAAAAAGTACGCTTAAATGAACGAATTAAGAACAATTCAAAACCTTGATAGTACTTTTATGTGGGTCGTTCAATAAAAGTTTCCCTAAGCTTTAAAAATTTATTTTTAAGGTTTTATTTGTAGACTATAGACACATGTGTAGGTGAATCCTTCATCACTTCTTCACGTAATCCTCATTTAGATTCAGACATTTGTCTCCGTTGCCATTTATCCAAATTCCTTGCAAAAAATCAAGGCTCTGGCTATCTAGTACTCTCCGTACATTTCCGCTTCACTTCTTCATCACCAGTTGACAGGAGACCAGATCGCTTATGTCGAACCTGAACTCTTCTGCAGGGAAACGCAATTTGACACAAGCGACCTGGTGGCTTCTTTTTGACGATAACGCCTACCTCCACTTAAAACGCAAACAAGACACGAAGTTGAAGAATTAAGGTGGGAACTGCCCCTCTCTCCATATAGCCTCAATTTAGCACTTCCATCTTTTTCTCGCATTGGAAAGTGAACTTTCTGAACATGTTAAGAAATAAAGCGGAATGTGAAAAAAGTGCTGAATAGCCAGAGCCTTATTTTTTTGTCAAGGGTGTTGGACAAATTGATGCAATGATAAAACAAATGCCTGAATCTAAATGGGAATTATGTGGAGAGGTGAGGAAGAACCCACTTATACATGTATGCTGTGACTGATCCTGGATATGATCAAGGGAAGGGATAAACCATAGTTTGCAGCTTTATCCAGTGTAAAGCAGGATTGAATTGTGCTCTCAAACGGGTCGGGTTGACCCGACCTGACCCGACTCGGGTCAGCTTGGGTCGGGTTGTCGGGTCACTCGGGTCGGGTCGGGTCAGTCAATTCTGGTCACGGGTCGGGTCCTGAGCGTCAAGGGGAAAGCCCCCCTTGGATCCGCGCCTGCATGTGTGTATAGTTTACAAATGTGTCTTAAAAAATAAATATTTTACAGCTCACGGAAACTTATCATTGAGCGACCCACGTAGTAAAAGATTCGGAAATTCCTCGTAGAAAGGGAATACGTCTTAAACTGGGAAATATACGTAATCTGAATGTAAAGGAAAGAAGGAAAGAAGTTGCGTTGATTCTGTAGTTGACTGTTAATTTCGCGAGTTTGCTGTTCCATTTCTGGTTGTCAGTTGCATTTGAATTGAAGACTGTTGTTTTTGGTGGCTTGCATAACACACGAACAACCGCGTCTACCAGAGAATGAAGAGCTACTTAAATTAGAACGAAACAAGTGGTTTTCCTTTCGTTGTAAATGGGCAAAATGTTATCGCGTCAGAAATTCAACAGATGTGCTTTTCTGTAGCTCGTGACGCACTTGTAGCAGCTGCATTGCAGACATTTCGTACAATTGTCTTCGCTTTACTTCTGGAGCAAATACAAACAGCTTTGATGGATGGCACATACCTTCCTATTAGTTGTTGTCAACTGGGGAACAAACATTTTTTTTGCATATTTTTTGTACGTGTTAATTTAGTCGATTGGATAAAGCTCAAAGTAATACAAATTGAGGAGTAAATGAAATTAAAGGTGCATAATCAGGTGAGTAAGACGGGTGATAAATTCAAGGTTAATAGATATAAGTAGAAATGAAGACAGCGTTGCTCATTTCGTATGGGCTTCTTAATTTCCCGTTTCAATTCTGTTACATTTTTTCATGTTTTTCAAAATATTACGAAAATATAATAATAATAATAATAATAATAATAATAATAATAATAATAATAATAATAATAATAATCTTTTAGGAATGATCCAAAAATGGATCAAAAGATTGCAAATTTGGCCAATAATTAGTGTTTGGATCAGGGGTCACAAAATTTTTGAACGGCCCCTAAATTGAGTTTTCGTTTTTTTTCTTGGGGGGGGGGGGATAAGCACATCATACTGAGTTAAGTGATAGTATGGGTTTGGCTACACTATACGCAATTCTCTAGATACAAATAAATCAAAAATAAATTGACTGATCTAAAACTAGATTTCACCCATGACATTAAATTTTTAGGACTAAATATAAATGAAAATCTAACTTGGGAAACCCTCGTAAAAGAAATAATAGTAAAATTAAATTCCAGACTTTATGCACTCAGGATACTGAAAGAAACGTTAAACACTAAAGCTTTGATCTAAGTATACTACGGTCTTATACACCCTATACTAAATTACGACATCATTTTCTGGGGCAAATCTTCAAGCAGCAAAGCAGTCTTCATGAAACAGAGGCAAGCAATACGGATAATATTTGGTCTACACATGAGAACATCATGCAAAGAAAAATTTAAACAGCACCACATCTTTACCTTACCATCTATGTATGTATACGAAACTGCAATCTATGCAGCTAAATTGAAAGACGGAACCCAAATAAGTCACGTTTATAATACCAGACAACAAAATGAAAGAAGACAATATTTTACAAAATTAACATTAGTACAAAAAGGCCCAAGCCATATGGGAGTGCAAATATACAATAAGCTGCCCAGAGAAATAAAAAATGAAGAAAATATAAATGTTTTTAAAAAGAAACTCAAGAGATTCCTGGTAGATAAAGTATATTACAGCGTAACAGATTATCTGTGTATTAAATAGTGTAACATATTTCTTTTTCTAAGTGTATTTGAAACAAGAAAGAGGACTGTCTAAGCCCTCCAAATACCAAATGTATCTTGGTTTCAAATGGAATAAATAAATACAAATACAAGGTGTACAAGAAAATATTTGTTGCCCAGTAATTAGTTTTTTGATCAGGGGTCACACAATTTTTGAACGATCCCTAAATCGTGTTTTCATTTTTTTTAACGGAATAAGCACATCATAATGAATTAAGTGATGGTTTTAGTTTGTCTGTAGTATACGTAGCTGTCGAGATATAAGACTTACAAGAAAAAATTTGATTGAAATATATTGGATCTTTTGATCCAATAATAATAATACAATGTATGTACGTTTCATGTAGTATTTTGAAACTGTTATATAGCTAGCGTGTTATCGGTTACTACCAGAATAAATGTTCAGATCCCTTATGCCTTCATAAGCTTACGCTGGTTATGATAATTCCGATACCTTTTACACGTCTTCAATTGTCAGCGGTGAAATGACGTTATGCTTTACCCGCTGCGACTCGCATCTTCCGATTTGGGACACTAACGCCATCTCTTGCGCAAAAGGCTTAATAGTTTTTGGACAATCTGCTATTAGCTATGATTTTGTTTCTTTACTGGGAGTCGATGATTTGGTGTTGAATCTGTTTGAAAATGCTTAATCCTTCCACGGGAAAGAACTGGGAGTTAATGAACGTAACCATGGATGTTACTTGTCTAAATGTAAGAAGCAGCGCTGAGTAGTATGATCATTGTATCTGATTTATGTTTCCCCGAAATGTCTTTCCAACGAAGACTCTTAGGTATGTGCTCGTAGTAATGTTTAATTCAAATAGTGTAGAGTAGCGCGTTGATAAGCTGCATCGCTCGAATATTTTTTTTTTTTAAAGTGATGGAACAGGTTTTGACAGTTAAGCCCTTGTCAAAAATACAAGCGAGAGAGTTTCCTTCAGAACAAGCTCTTTTTTTTTTCCGACGTCCATTACGGAACTAACAGCAGCATAAAGCGCCTGATGTAATTAATGTTGACATCACTTGCCTGTTGTTCCATTCTCTTTAATTTATTGAATTTATCTTTATCAAAATGTTAAGTAGGAACCAGCTTACAACATTTAAAAAAAAAAGAATCTTTATATGAAAGTATGTACTAAATTAGGGAATTCACAGCGACAACAAAGTGCTTCATGCTTCGGTAGTGATGCATAGCCCACAACGATAGGCCATTTTACAGTGCTTTGTGCTGTAAACCATGCCCATTTTTCTCTCTTCACGGTAGTGCTGTGTGAATAAACGGAAACAAACATTGTTATTTTAAGATACTTGTTAAACCTTACGATTTTTGACAAATGTATTGATTTGAAGAATCTATAAAAGATTCATTACCACGGAATGATTGAAACAAACACCTGAGAATCTATTGCTGCCAAATAAATATACTCTAGATCACTGGCGCAAATCTCGGGGTATGAAGGGGACATGTCCCCTTCAATTTTGGAACTGGGGGACTGTCCCCCCAAATAATCTGATTTGGAATGTGGTTTTTTTGGGGGGGAGAAATGTAATTATTTGTGTCCGATTGCCACAAGGGAAATTGATAACCCTCAGAATAAGTCTCAAATCAGCCCCCCTCTGAATATTGAAGGCAACTCTGTTCCCCTGATCCTCCACAGCATTGTCTTTCAACTCCCCCGATGTTGAAGACAGATTTGCGCCGCTGCTTCAGATTATTAATCGCTAGTGTTTTTCCCATGAGACGACAAATAAGGCTGTCTCGTGTCGTTTGTAAATTTAATATGTACACAATTTATGCTCTCATGTTTTTTCTTAATGTCATCTAGAAGTTATAAGAATCCTTGCGCGTCACGAGAGGTCCACGGAGGGTGTGAAATAACAACATTGAAACCAAATTTATTATTGGACTACATTGTGTAAGGACTTGCGTATCTTTAAACATTGACGGGGGCACGGAGGCTCAGTGGTAGAACGCTAAACTCTGATATGTGTAGTCCTTGGTTCAATCCCCGGTCAAGTAAGTTTGTGGTGGGCAAGATCATGCTTGTAAGTTTACTCGGGTACCCCCGTTTCCTCCCACTTTCTCATTCCACCAGTTCTTCCATCAGCATTTACTTGCCTTAATCATGGTCTTCTTTAGCGTATCAGGCATAATCGTGGGATGTTAAACCCAAGGATTTCTTTAAACGTTGATAAATGGTTTTCATTATGTTGCTGAAATCCCCTTATCAATTTATAGAACTTTAAAATATGAATGACGTAACACTAGAACAGTGTTTGAGATCAAAGACTTGAGTCACTTTCTTCTGTATACTGTCTGTAGTTACCGACAAAGGAAAAAAAAAAGATTGTGACGTTATAAAGCACTTGAGTTGGAAATGCGATATGAAAATTATCCTTAAGGAATATGTGACCATTCTAACCTAGTAGTGTAGCAGGTTGCCTGTTTTTCAGGCGTAAATTGTTTTTATTAGCTCCCGGCCTAAGCGTACGGGAGCTTACACGCAGTTTCACTCCAGATGTATGAGCTAGTTGCACTGGAATTGCAAACTAATATATTTAGATTGAAGCTCGATATTGGATTCTATAAAACAGGATTACCATCTTTCATCTGCAGGCGTGTTTGCTTTATCTTTCACTAACGTAATAGATTATTAGTTAAAGAAAAAAACAGATACAGCGAGATTGTATTTGTAGTGTTTAGGCATTTCTGAGTGCGAGTGTCTTTCCTTCCCCTTCATTGTTCATGATGGGGTAGCATCCTTAAAATCGTGGCTTTTAAGATTTGTTCTTTCTGGAGAAGGAGGGCGGCGAAAATGATGCCATTGCACGGGGCGACAAATTGCCTAGGACTGGCCCTGGGTGGATTTAGTTGCATCTACCAGAATGACTTGTATAAGTTGGACATTTGCATGGAGAGGAAACAAGGGTAATTAAATTGAAAAAGGGAATGGATTTTCTTGCCTTTTAATTATCTTATCAAAATTTGGAACCAATTTACGTCTGAAAGATTGTTCTGTGCTGTACGTAGAAAACACAGAAGTGAGCAAGTAGAAGTTTAACTGCGCTGTAACAGAGGAAGAATCAGCATTCATTGAAAAGTTAACCAACTTTGATTGATATTATTCAGTATCTTGATTGGATTGAACTGAAAACATGTCGCTGCTCCAGTTTGAGTACGTAGTTGATTCGCGGGTGGCTGGTGCTTCTCTTAAATGGCGGAGGAATGTAAAATATTTGGAACGGTCATTGAAAGGGAAAAATGTCCTGATTATCGTTTGATCTCGGAGGTCTTTCGTCTGACACCGAGTTCCACATGTTTTAATCCAACAATTTATTTTCCCTGTGTTTGTTTGTCTTCTGCTCGTTTAGTCCTTGGTTGCCTCATCACATGCTGCATGTGTTCGATTCGATGCTTAACACGAACCAGCGTGTGAAAGTAAATAAAGGCTACTAAGCAGTTATTCCTACCCGCATGCGATGCGATGCGATCCATTTGCTAAGTTCGGAAGCTCTAGCTCAATTCACAAACGCAGAATTTAAAATACCTACAGAAACGATAAAATATAACCCTGTGTATTAGTAGTAGTAGTAGGCCCTACTGCTACTACTATTACTACTGCTACTACTACTACTACTACTACTACTACTACTACTACTACTACTACTACTACTAATAATAATAATAATAATAATAATAAATTTTAAACTACATATACAGGGGTTGTACAAAACATCTAAAACATCTGCAACCAAAAGTATGAAAATCATACCTAGTATGTTGTGGGGCCTCCTTTTGCGTCCAAAACAGCTTGAATCCGACGTAGGGGGGGCGCGGTGGCTCAATGGTAGAGCGTTCACCTCTGGTGCTTGGGGTCCCGGGTTCGATCCCAGCCCCCGCCAAGTGAACTTTGTGGTGGACAAACACCGTGCTCGTGGGTTTTCTCGGGGTTCTCCCGTTTCCTCCCACTTTCTTCATTCCACCATTTCACTCATGTCTCATCATCACCGTCTCCTTTAGCCTAACTGGCATAATCGTGGGACGTAAAACTTAAAGATTTCATTTCATTTTTTTTTTTAATCCGACGTGGAATGGACGTATACAACTCCTGAATCGTGGTGTGTGGAATTTTGTACCATTGTTCCTCCAAAACATGCTCCAGTTCCTTAACGAATGCTGGTGGAGGGTAATGAGACCGAACACGCCTTTCTAACTCAGACCACAATGGCTCAATTATGTTCAGATCTAGTAATTGTAGGACCCAGGCCATGGAGCTCCTGGTCATGCTCCTCAAGCCATGATTTCACCGTTTTTGTAGCGTGACGGTGCCAAATCATCTTGGTAGATGCCATTACCATCAGGGAACAATAGTTGGGCCATGGGTAGAACCTGGTCCCCCAAAATGGCCTCATGCCTTAGCATTCATCATTCCATGCAGGGCTATGATGGAACTTGCAGAAAACCACGATATCATTGCCCACACTGTAACAGAACCACCCTCATGCTTTACAGTTGGGAGCAGAGTCTGTATCATAGTCCTGCGACGGTGTTCTCCATACGTAAACACGACTGGTTGTTGGAAACAAGGTGAATGTTGATTCATCGCACCACATTACGTGTTTCCACTGCTCATGAGTCCACGCCTTGTAGTCCTTACACCACTGGATACACCTCTTCTCATTTACTGCTGTGACCAGGGATTTGGCGATAGCGGCCCTGCCATGAATTTTCATTTTATGAAGTTTCTGTCGCACTGTTTTCGATGAAACCGGGTTCTGTAGGCCGGAATTGAGTTCAGACGTAATTTTCATTGCAGTGGTCTTCTTTTTAGCTGCTACAATCCGTTTTAATGCCCTCCGGTCCTTATCTGACAGGATTGTCTTTCGATCACTGTTGTGCTTTGCAGACGTCATTTGCCCATTAATTGTGTATGCCCTCGTGACATTGGACACAGTGCCTTTCGATACCCCCACAATGTTCGCCACTGTTGCCACTGAAGCTCCAACCAGACGGACACCAACGATCATGCCTCTTTGGAAGTCTTTCAGGTCGCCCATTTTACCGCACCACTTTCACACCACGACACTCACTGGTGAATTGGTTACTGGTGATGGAAGAGGAAGGTCCACATGACACAGTGAAAACAAAAAACGATCGACAACCGCAACACGTGTTGTACAGTGGAGGGCCAAACTTACGTGTCCTGTATGAAGTGTTTTTAGATTTTTTGTCTATCCCCTGTATATCATACATAGTAAGAGAAGAGTCGTGCAATTATACTAGGTAGTACTTAATTTGCATTTATAAATGAATATCTTGAGTAAATGAAATATTGTGCACAGCTCACAACTTTCTTTGTCCAGTGATCGTTCTGGGAAAATGACCATATGATTCATCTATAATATTTGGTGCAAGGCAAATTGATCTTTTTTTCTTTCTTTCTTTAACGTCGAAAACAAAATGTATGCAGTAACGACAATCTAAAGAAGCTATGAAAAGAGTTCTCGTTTGCTTCTTTTATTTCTCCAAACAACACACACAGTTCAACGATCCAACACGCAAACAGTAGTTTACTCAGTAGACGGTAGATGTCAGTATTTTACAACCTTTTCACTTTTGAAATATTATTGAGGTGTTTGCCTGGAAATAAGACGCACTTTTTTTTAAAAATAAAAAATCTGAATTTCAACGTTGAAAAGTTGAAGTGGGGCTTAAATTCGCGACCTTAGAAATATTGACTTTCACGACATTTCGTCATTTTGTATGCTGTTTAATATGGTGCTGATTTCTTCTGTTCAACTTTTGGTCCTCACATTTATTATGTACTATCATAATACTCTTCATCGCACAGGGTGAATATATTTCATTTTGGACATAAAGGGCAATGGAGGCTGAGTTTGGATGTAAACGGCACCGAAATATCACTGTTCATTTCAGCGATCCCGAAAACTATGGATTTGACACTAATGTCGGTCATTTTCCATCATTTTTATGTATCTCCTCCACTCTCCCTCTCCCCTAAGTTGCACCGTCAAAGTGATAGATAAAAACACTCCGAAGCCCGAACCTTATCTATGTTGAAAATTTGATTGATGTTGGTCGGGTGGTTCAAGAGATTAAGAGTTACAAACATAGGTCTTTTTAATTTTATAATATAGATAATTGTCCTTCTCACAGCACACTAACGACTTGTGGACCCAAATTATAATTAATTGAAAGATACTGGTATCGTTACTTCCTAAAATAAATCTAGTATCGGTATTTTTGTTTTCCTTTCTTACTTTTTTCTGACAGTGTTTACAGTAGATAAACGTTAGCTAAAACACTTATTAATAGCCGCTAATTTTTGAACGAAATATTTGGACTGACGTTAGAATGATGAGGTACAACCGTACCGATCGCCTTAGCAGTGGCGGATCTAGCCCATCCTAGTTTTTTCACTGACAAAAATAATTTCAGCCCTTTAATAACTCAATTGATGCTTCAAGTGGCACATTTAAGTCATGGTCCACATACAGCACAAACAGTAAGAGAGCGACAAGAAGTGCTGATACTTTAATATGGATTCAACGTTTTTCTGCCTTTTTTTTTTTTTTTCATTGAAACCGGAAATGGTAAAGAGGTATCATTTTCAGTTTCTATAGAGGAATCACATAGAGCAAAAATAATTAAAAAATGAAAGAAAATTTCGGATGTGATTTCAGTGTTTCAAGAATAGGTTCTATTTCCGCTTGCGTTCCCCTGTTGAAACCGAAAATGGCAGATCTATCAGTTCCGGTTGTAATGAAAATGAAATGAAATCTTTTAGTTTTACGTCCCACGATTATGCCGGTTAGGCTAAAGAAGACGGTGATGATGAGAAATGAATGAAGAAAGTGGGAGGAAACAGGAGAACCCTGAGAAAATCCACGTGCACGGTGTTTGTCCACCACAAAGTCCACACGGCGCAAGCTGGGATCGAACCAGGGACCCCAAGCACTGAAGATGAACGCTCTACCACTGAGCCACCTCGCCCCCAGTTCCGGATGTAATATTACATCTCTAGTTTGGAAGTCTATAATAGGTTTACAGTGCGGAACTAATCTCTTTCGTCATTTTGATGGGCTCACATCAGGGCAAGAAACCTCATATGTGAGATCAGTAGTCAAATCAGAGAGTTTGCTCGAAAAAAAAAAAAAACAACGTAAAAGTATATTAGAATATATGAAATGTCTGTCACGAAACTAAATTTTTGGTCGCATCCTAACATAGCCTTGGAACTGAAGAGGTATGTTCAATTTCTAAGAATTAGAGATTTTCTTTCTATATCCACAGGAATTCGAGGGGGGTCCAAAGACTTTTTTTTTTTTGGAGGAACCCAGATCCAATATAAGGATAAATTATATTCAAATTTGTAAAATAGGCCTACCCCTAAAATTAGACTAAATCTACAGAAAATTCGAGATTTCGGGAAGTCCGGACTTCCAGGACCTAACTCCCTGCACACATCTCTGACTGTCCACTTTTGTTCTTTGGTGACAGTCTTCGCACCGGCCGTCGTGAATTTTACAGATTATCACTTGGTCACCGTAGATTGATATTTTAAACGTGCAAACTGCCTTTGGTAGAAGAACACAGTAAAACGTGTTGATAGTCTGTATCTACTTGTTGTATACTTTGGTACAGACAAAAAAGCTATTTATTCATTGGGACTCCTAATTAGATTTCATTACACCTTCTGTCTGTATTGTGGTCTTCCTTTGTCTGTGAGGTACAAAAACTGAATGCTGTAGTGTTTGTATGCGCACGCGATCATAATTACATGTGCAAGGACGGCGAGGCGCGTTGTCATTCAGTGAAGGCGCAAATTGTAGGCGTTGAATGGACGTGTTTGGCCTGCAACGCAAAGATAAGTCATCAAGCATTCAGGCGTCGTGTTCACTTTTGTCTGCATCACACTTACCTCTGCTTTTTGTTTGCTTTTATACAACTTGCAAACATTCGTTTCTACATAAATTGTATACGCAGCGGAATACAGTTGTACTACAACGTACGGATCCATCCATGTGGAAAAAGGCCCACCGCAATGTTTTTGTTAGGTTCTTGCCAATGGTTACTTCGTACTAGGAACGTATGGTCAGGTTTCTCTCTGTTACTGCTACACAGTATTCAATAATCTATGAGAGGATTCCATTTATTTCCAGTGCTGTTATTATATTTTTATAACCGGTTCGGTATATATGGAGGGAGAGAGAAAGAGAAAATGAAATCTTTGAGTTTCACGTCCCACGAATATGCCGGCTAGGCTAAAGGATACGGTGATGATGACAAGTGAATGAAATGATGGGAGGAAACGGGAGAACCCCGAGGAAACCTACGCACACGATGTTTGACCATCACAAAGTATACTTGGCGGGAGCAGGGTTTGAACCCGGGACCCCATGCACCAGAGGTGAACGCTCTACCCTGAGCCACCGCGGCCCCGAGAGAGAAAGAGAGAGAGAGAGAGAGATAGTAGATGGATATATAGATAGATAGATACAACTCTCTTACGAAACAAATCATACAATATAGACAAAAAGAAATGTTTTGAAACAAATCATACAAGATAGGCAAAAACAAATGTTTTATTAGATACCACAAATGGCAAGTAGTGAGTGACCTACACAGCATTCTTATACAAGGTGATGTGACGAAATTAGGTAGCACTTTGAGTATCTTCGAAACGAATTATCCAAGGTAGAGGTTGTAAGAAGTATTGGAAAGACCTTAATCCAGCAATGCGTCGACAATTGTTGATAATTGTATGTATGCGTTTTATATATAAATAACTCCCAGTTCTCATTCTTGATATCTGAGCATTTGAGATTCAGAAATAAACGCCTATACCTTGTTCTGAGAGATCATACGTTTAATCTTGTAGCTATAAGAATTTCTAAAAACAAAGATAGTTAAACTAAAATTTACTGTTCCTGGGTATAACTGTGTAAAATTTACTGTGAGAAAGCGAACCGGATAAATAGGATCACTGTTTATTCCTAATCTATATAATTATTATGTAAAGTATATATTGTGAATCTCTTGTTTCATTGTAGACAGAACATATTCTTCTCATAATCCGTAGGCCTATACTTCTCGCAATCTATTAGTTTTATTCTCTCTGTGGGTCACTGTTGAAACCAGAAATCATATATTTGTGCCACTTTCAGTTTAACATCCCAGGATTACGCTCATTAGGCTAAGGGATTAAAGCAAGTAAATTATGTTGGAAGAGTTTGTGGAATGAGAATGCGGGAGGAAACGAGTAACCTGAGAACACCCACAGACACGACATCCACCAACCAGTTCTGTTTTGAATTGGGAGATAAAGATGCAAATGAAACTTATTCTTGACACTCCGATCCAGTGGCGTACGCAAGGGGTTTCGGGGTTAAACGTCCCATTAAGCAGGATGTTATGAAAAAGTAAATGTTATTCTACAGCAGAAAATATGAACTTGAAGAATTTTCAGTTTTACCATCATAAAAATTACAGTGTTGCCAGAATAACATTTCCCCCAAAATCTAAGTTAAGGCAGCGACTAGAGGGACGAATTCTACTCTATTTGATTATATATCATGTTGGTTTGGTATCCTGTGAACTACTTTTTAAGTACTGTTATTATTTAATTTTAATAATTGTATGTTAAAACTATTTTGTAATAAACTAAATATAACTATTATTTAAAAAGTAGTTCACAGGTTTGCAAGATAACATGATACGTAATCAAATGTAGTTGAGTTCGTTCCTCTAGTCGCTGCCTGAACTTAGATTTTGGGGGAATTGTTAGTCTGGCAACACTGTGATTTCTATGGGTGGCAACATTGAAAATTCTTCAGGTTCATATTTGCTGCTGTAGAACAACATTATCTATGATTGTAGTAAGTTGCATTTGATTATCTCGTTTCACTTACGAAAAACAATCAAAAGAAAGTGGTTAATTTTGTATTATTTTTATTTATAGTATGTCAGGCTCTTAAGGTTGTCGCGTCTCGAAAAATGTCTTGGAATAGCTGTCTCGAGTCGAACCTCGACATAAAAATTATGTCCTGTTCTCTTATATATGCAACTCTAGCCACATGTGATGTGTATAATGTCCTAGTTAGTAAAGAGTCCTTTGGATACACAAAGATGATTTCAAGGTAATATAAAACAATAAAGTGCGAGAAGGGTTAATATGAACAGTCCTGATCGCATTGTATTGTCACAGAATAGAACTTAGTATTGACTTTTGTTTCTGTGGCGATGTATTTTCAAGCATTTTACCCATTGAATATTATGTGTGACTCAAATTACTTTGGGTTTACTCAGTTTTGTGAGTATTGTAGAGACTTTTAGGCCCTTCGTGACAAGTTTAATCTGGACGCGAGTTTTAAAATACATTTTTGTCGAGAAGAAAGGTGTGTGATACTGTAATATTTCTGTCATCGTCTGTTCGGTTAAAGTGACAATTGAAAAGTCTGATGTAAGAGTAAAATGGTGTAGTGTCCAGTGGCGATCGTGGTAGGAAATCCGTTGATTCGTTTGTGGATTCCAAGTTGTCTGCAGAAGAGACAAGAAGGATCGATACGAGCCACAGAGTGTGGGGGAGGAGGGGGAGATAGACAAGAGAATTAGGCCAGCCAAAAAGACTTCACAAAAGCGTAGCAACTTAAAAAAACGGCTTCGAAAGAGAACAACTTGTCTCTCGGATCATTTTTCATTTATTCTGTTATCTTTTTCACTTCTTCTCCTTCCGACTTCCATATTTGATATTGATGCTGTGAACTGAGTTTTGAGGTGCAATAGCATAAACATTGTTTTCGGATTCTTTTACAACGTGATAAAGAAAAAAAAAATTAAAAAAGTATTAACCCTGTAATGCATGAACAGATTTTGTTCGGGATGTAAATTCAGGAGTATGATAACTTACAAGAGTCAGTTGCGGATTCACGGGACAACAGTGTCCTTCTTCCCAAAGGTTAGGTTATCTCTTTTTCTATAAGGGGGGGGGACACGGAGGCTCAGCGCTTACGTTTGCTGCGTGTAGTTCATGGTTCGATCCGTGGCCAGGTATGTGATGAACAACATCTTGTCCATAGGTTTTCTGGGGGTACTTCCGTTTCCTCCTACGTTCTCATTCCACCAAATCGTCCATTATTATTTACTTACCTTAATTACCGTCTCCCTTAGCCTGACTGGCATAGGTAGAATGTTAAACCGAAAGATTTCATTTCATTTCCATTTCAAAACTATTACTATGTAGTTTTCAATTTAATAATTTACTGTCTACAAAAATCATTTAAGGAAAAGGTACCAATGTACGAGACAAGTGAATGAAGTCCATTTTCCTTTCTTTTCTTCTTCTTCTTCTTCTTTTTTTTTTTTTAAATCCATCCAAGCGGGCCATATACCCACTGATAGACGTCTCATCTTTGGTCAACATTGTACTGAAACAAAACTAAAGTTGACGAGTTAATCATACGATTTTAAATTTAGGATTATATCTAATTAGTAGAGCAACCCAAAAGCATATAAAGTATAACAGCAATTTACACATATGGTTGGTACCTTGAACATGGTTTTGGGTCTAAAGGTCTATAAGAAACCAACTTTAAAAGCATAATAAAGCATAATTTTAGAATATAAAGCATAAAGCATAATTTAAAATATATAGCACAATTCTTGGAAAATTCTGTTTAACTATGTTTAACGTATTGTATTAATATTTTTTTTAAACCAATATTTACAATGTAAAATCATTGAGAATATTGACAATGCATCAATGAAAGGTTTATTTTTATTTCTGTAAAGTTTCCGGTGTAATCCTTTAAAAAAAAAGAGAGAAAAAAGGAAAAGAAGAAAGCTGTGCACAAGAACTCTACACTACATTGTTATGTGTACCTCTTGAACAATTTTGCATGTGATACCTTTACCACAATTCACCTATCTGCTTTTGGTATGCCGCTATTTACAGAACCCGCAAAAAATGCTAAATCTATCTACAGTTGCAAATCGAAAGCAGATAGATGAGTTGTGACAACGGTATCACATGCAAAATCGTATTATCTAGTTTACTACGTTTCTGCTTTTCGATGTTTTTTTTTTTTTATTTGTTTTGAGTATATTACAGAAAAACTCTAAAATTAGCGGTAGTTTAATTTCGCTGTAGTGAAGACCCTTAAGTCGGGGGGAAGGTTTGTATTGTTTCATTTGGTGAAATAATTGTTATGAGCTGAGATAATTAACCCTATAGAAACGAAAAGCGACCGTGTACACAATATCTACAATATTGTAAGAATGTAAATATATGTTGATTTTGCACGTCGTTTTGTTTATATTATAATGTATTGCGGGGGTGCACCCACGGGAGTCGGCCGAATCCGGACCGCCTCCTCATAAAGAAAGAACTTCCTAACTTAACATACATTTGTACATCTTCTCAAGTAAAACTATATTTGTTTAACAGGGAAATAATTAATGTGGCATGAGAATTTGATATTATACTTCATCTGTACTCTTGCTCTTATAAAAAGAATCTACTTCTACAATTTTTTTTCTGAATATATAGGTAGAAGTATTTTATAACTACTTATGTCGTTTCGAGTGGAGAATAATATCCGTTCAATACTACATAGACGTAGTGGGTTTAGTATTGGACCCCCCCCCCCAAAGCTCGGGCCCACCCCAACAAAAAAATTCTGGGTTCGTGCTTGTTTCCTTAATCTTATTTTGTTTTACTTTTTCAAATTATTTTTCATTCATTAGCTTTTCAACTTGTAGTTATACATCTTGTTGGTCTTTCCTTAATTTTTACTTCTACTTTAGATCTTTTATTTATCGGTGCTGAAATAATAACTTACCGGCTCTGATGGCGAAAATAACGCAGAGGTTTGCTGCCAGACGCGGTACAACTGCAAATATAGGAGGAAAAAAAAAAAAAAAAAAAAAAAAAAACAGGAGCAGAAAACAAAATAAATTTTCTCTCTCATATTTCGTTCCCCGCAGAGAAACAGGAAAAAATCCCTTCTTTGTCCTTTTCCAAGTGTACAGTATATAAATCCTCACTTACGTATATAAACTCGAAAAATGACCTCACTTACTGTGGACAGCTTCTTATTAAATGTCAGCAAATAAACAGGTCACAAAACATCGTATTGTATAAAACAAGAGTAGTTCTACAATAATTAATAGCATCTAATGGGGAAAAGTGTAAATACGGGACATATGCGAGGTGTATTCAGAGAGTATCGTACCTTGGCATAATTTGAGTGCAATTTGTCTTAAAATCTTCATTATATATACCTTCTGCATCTGAATGAGCCCCCCCAAATTTACAGAGAAATCGGCGCCCTTGCCTCTTAGTGGCATTTTCAGCTTGGGAAATAACCGAAAGTCACACCGAACCATGCCGGGTGAGTAGAGAGCCTGACGATACAGTAGTGCAGTGTTTAGCGATAAAAAACCTGAATCTAATTTCGGGGACACTTTCCTCATGCCCAAATTCTTGTTTAAAATTGAATGTACCGATTCGATTGGATGGTTTCCGCTTAGGTATTGCCAAACTTTTGGACAAATTTGATACAATATTGCTGCATAAGTTTTTCTTTTATTTTACAAGATACTGAAATCCGACAACCGCTCATTACACGTCTTCACTTGTTGGCAAACTGCAAGGGGGGGGTCTGACGCTTTGTGCGGGGGAGGGAACTCACGACTGCGTATGAGTGTCCCCTCCACATCTACACCGAAGAAAGCCTCCCGCGCTTCATTGAATAAGTTTTGATACTTTTTGAACACACCTCGTATCATTTAATAGATTGCATTGAGCTGAACAAACTTATATGCATATAGATTAAAGCTAATGCGTAGTTTTCGAGAAAAACAAAACAAAAAAATTAAGGCTGTAAAAATATTTCATTTGTGGTCAAGGAAAATAGGCTCAGAAACAAGGTGACTATAAAAAGATGAAATTGATCCTAAAATATACCTCATTAAGGCTTCCGTTGTGACATTGGCAAGAGGAAGAAAACTGTTGAGAAAGAAAATATTGATAAACAAGGAGAGAAAGAGAAAACTGCGATTATTTGGAAAGGTATGAATAGGAGTAGTTTTGCTTACGAGACTAGAAGTGTCTCGTCTCTATTAAGATTAGGATTAGGAATTAGATTTCTCGGTTTTCGATATCTACGGCCATGTTAGCCCGTCACGTGTAAGAGATGGCGTTCCTCAGCGAGCACACTTTCCGAAGAAAGGAAAGAAAGAAAGGATTAGGGAAAGTAGGAAGCGGTCTGGGATCTATGTGTTAGGTACCGTCCTGGAATTTGCTTGGTGTGAATGAGAAGAAAAAACCCAGGAAAATCTCACTCAGGAAGGCTGGCCTTTTAAAGATTTAACACTTTTTGGACCGAGTGTTCCCACCAGGAATCGAACCCGGAACTGCACAGAGAAAAATCCGTTCTCCAGACAGCGGTATATTGTACAAATATACGGTATCCTCTTGCTTACTATAGAAATCAGTACGGAGCATACGTTATCAGTATGCTACATAGGCACTGCACTTAGATCTTACATCATGCCGTTGCAGGATGTCTGACATCTAACAGTTTTCCGTATATCACATGCATATACTTATGTTACCTTCGTCAGCTATATGTTATATACGTCCATTTGTATGTGAGATCCTGACCGCCTACATTGTTTCATACGGAAAGCACGTATAGACGGAACACTTATACAGAAAGTATTATAAAAGATGCGTTTTCAGTTATACGTCTGCTGTACGTTAAGTCCAAAAACTACAGGAATTACGCATGTAAGCTTTCTTTTTAAGCACGCCACCTACATTTTTTCCCTCAGTGTGCCCACCGTAAAAACGAGAGTTAGCAACTACGCTATGCGGGGCCGCATGTCTCGTCTCAAAAACGAGACGGGAGCCAGGCTAAGGAGTAGATTCTCTAATTCGATACGAGATGAGAATTTTCCCAAGTTTCGTGAAAAATACAGATTCACCCAGATTTGAGATCTGTTTTCGTGTTACATGATTAACGGTATAAAAACTATACATTGATAAGGTGATTATATGAACATAATGAGCATTTATCAACATTTCAGGACACACGAATCATTACACAATATACTCCAATAATAAATATGATTTAAATGTTGTTATACCACACCCTTCGTGGACCTCTTGTGATGTAGAAGGATTTTAATAACTTAGGGTGGTTTATTCAGCGATTGTACACATGCAAGGTATATATCAATCAAATCTTCGTGACGGAAGAAAGCGATCGGTACCGGAATTGGTCACTTCTGGCCAACTACTTCCGGTACGTGGTATAATACAGTCTTGGGGATGCGGTATTTGTAGTGATTGCACATATGCAACACACATATATATATCGATCAACTGTTCTTCACGAAAGAAAGCCATCGGTACCGGAATTGATCACTTCCGGTCAACTACTTCCGGTACACGGTTCTTAATAATAGTTTTCAGGTGTGGGATATTCCCAGCGATTGCACACATGCAACCATGCATCAGTCAACTCTTCTTGACAAAAGAAGTCTATCGGTACCGGCATTAGCCACTTCCGGTACATGGTACCTAATATAGTTTCCGGTGGTAGGATATTTCCAACAATTGCACACTTGTAATGTATATATATATATATATATATATATATATATATATATATATATCAACAAAAAAAATGAAATCTTTGAGTTTTACGTCCCACGGTTATGCCGGTTAGGCTAAAGGAGACGGTGATTATGAGAAATGAATGAAATGGTGGAATGAAGAAAGTGGGAGGAAACGGGAGAACCCCGAGAAAACCCACGCACACGGTGTTTGTCCACCACAAAGTTCACTTGGCGGGAGCAGGGTTTGAACCCGGGACCCCATGCACCAGAGGTGAACGCTCTACCACTGAGCCACCGCGGCCCCCTATATCAACAACGTCAGGGCATAAATTTTGTACATAAATTTACAATACAAGGTGAAAAAAAAAAAATTGGGAAGAGACGAAAATTCATGCCCTGAGTTTTTTGTAATACGCATATGTATATCTGCACATCCTTTGTAGGAAAAGTAAATGAGAAATTATTGTGTGGGGGCTAATTTCTATATTTTTTCCTTTGGCGCGTCCTTACTTTCAGTTATTTTGTTTGAACTATTTAATTTCAACCGCATCTGTAACGTTAAGCAATATGATCGCCAGAACAAAATCAACTTATCTTGGGTCTCTCACGGCCATTGCTCCAGCCACATCCTTCCTTCCTCAGGCTGTTAGGAAACAAACTCCGTCTCAGTTGGCATGAAAATCCGCAGATGACAGGAGCGTCGAAGGGAAAACCAGCCTTCAGTAGCATCGATCTGATCGAGATTGAAGCGAAGACACGGAAACACTTGTCACGATACATTGACTCACACCGGAAACCGAAGCCCAGACCTCTCCAACGACACATCATCCTCTTATTGTTTCGTTCAGTTTTGCTGACGTCATTTGCTATTGATTCTCACAGCTTCCTTCTTCTTTGTTTCTCTTTCGGAATTATTTTTCTGTTGTGGGCGAGGGAAACCAGACTGTTTAGCTCACCTAGGATACAAGTGGCGGCGGGAGTACAGAGTCAAACTTCTGGAGTTATTTCTTTAAGAAATAAGGTTGTTAAAAGATCTAAATATCTTAGAATATACTATTTTATGCGAGAAATAACGTAGACAGTGGGGCATCCACAAGAGGGTCCGGACTCCGCCGAAAGACTTCCTAACTCAACATACATTTATTCACTTTCTCAATACAACGGTACTTGTTGACCCGTAAAATGGTTGATGTAGCATAAAATTTGATCTTACACCTCAGCTGTACTTTTTCTCTTGTAAAAACAATCGAGTTCTATGCTCCCCCCCCTGAAAATATAGGTGGAAGTGTCTTCAATTACTTGTCTTTTCGAGTGCAGGATAATACCCCTTGAATACTACATAAATCTAGTGGCTTGTCATATTACCCTCCCCAGCTTAGACCCCCCTTGCAACAAAAATTTCTGGGTGCGCGACTGGCATGGATCAAGGTATGTGTAGTGGCCCCCCGTAGCGTAATCCCTAACGCTCTCGTCTTCGGTGCGAGTGGTCCTGGGTTCGATTCCCGGTGGGGGCACTCGGTCGAAAAGTTGTAGAAAGCTCTTTCAGACCAGCCATCGTGAATGGGGTTTCCCTTATTCACACCAGGCAAATGTCGGGGTGGTACCTAATTTTGTAGGTCGCAGGCCGCTTCCTTCCTTCCCTTTTCCCGCGTAGTAGAGTCACGGTAATGTGGACTGTGTGGACCTAAGGGTGGCCGAGTTTATGGAAATGGCGGGTTATCGGGAATGGGATTAAAAAGAAATAAGTATGAATGTTTCTTCAGAAAATAGAGTACTGTACTTGTATGTGTTAGTTGCTTGAGAATACAACAGAGAATAAACAGCTCAATTACCCTTTAACAAAGGAAAAGTAGGCCTATGTACTTTATGAAGGCATACAGCTTTTACTATACATGAAAATGAAGATTAATGAATATACGCTGTACAGTAATTTACCTGATACGACAGACCTCAGAAAAATACTTTCATGAAGGCATAAACGAATCTGCGCGCCTTTTTTTTCCCGCCCTGCCAGGATGTGCTGCCGGGTTATCGAGGGCCGAGTTTTAGGGTCTACTGTATTTGTACTTAAAATATTCACCCTTCATTTCTTTAAGCGACGGTTTCAGATAATCAAGTTTATGGCAACCCAGTGGTTGCCTCATTAATAATAATAATAATAATAACAATAACAATAATAATAATAATAATAATAATAATAATAATAATAATAATAATAATAATAATAATAATAATAATAATAATAATAATAATAATAATAAAGTGTAGTAAAAACAGTTCTGTAATTCTCAGTAGTATCGGTTTCTAACCATACGAGTGGGTATTCAAATGGATTGCTAATTGCAGAAAGCCCACAGGAATTTTTGCAAGTGGGGCAACAGACCAACAAACAAATCTAATGTTTTGACATGTATTTCGAAGAATTGAAACCATTTCGAAAATCCAGGAGGTTAACTGCCCCCTCTCCAGGCCAAGGGCGCCGATCCTGGGGGCCGAGGGGGCCCGAACCCCAAAGCTCATGTGGCCCCCCTATCGTATTTATGAGTGTAGAATATTTGGCATAATTTGAGTGCAATTTGTCTTAAAATCTTCATATATATACCTTCTGCATCTGTTGTTCCCCCGAAATTTACAGAGAAATCGGCGCCCTTGCTGCAGGCGCCCACGTCGATTGTTTTGTGTATTATGATAAGCAAATTAAAGCACCAACTAGCTATATGCATTTATAGCTTGTTTTGTGATCTCAGAAGTGCTTACAAAAATACATTGTTAAAATTTAAAAGTGTGTGTACACTGTACGTCGATTAATCTGCCTAAAGGCACGGCGAGTTAAACCCGAAATAAAATGGTTTAAAAATTCCGTGTGTTGTGTGCATCGTATTACTGCCGGGGGCCTGTTCAGGAGCTTTAAAAAAAAAATAAATAAAAAATAAAAAAGGTAACCAGAGCAAATGGAAGAAATCACGAAACATCGGCACCTGCGGACACTAACGCCAACTAGTGTCGAAATATAGAAATTAGAAACAGATGGGAGGATGTCGAGGCTATTTTTTTCCCCTCTAGGTGTATTTTTAAAATAAACTTAAGTTTAATATTTTAATAGTACTTTTTTTTTAAAAAAATAGCTTTTTATTTTCAGCAACGGAAGCCCAATTAGTTGATTTATTTATTGCTTCAAGTTGTAAATTTTTAATAACTAGAAAATTCGAAAGAGGAACACTGTAGACACAGACCCACATCCGCGTGGTCCCGGGTTCGATTCCCAAATTTCGTTTACCAATTTTCGGGTGATACCACCAGTGGTCGAAGTGAGACCGCCTCTGGTTTTTCAGTGATGAAGGCATACTGTCTCTGGGTTTTCAGTGATCAAGACATACGTCACTGGAGAGTTGATGGTAAATACCTTTAATAAATTCTTTTACACGCAGTAACTGACGAATTGTTTTCACATCGAAGATTTTATTTCTTATGTAGAAATAATTTCTAAGTTGACAACATGGACATTTTTGTTATATTTTTCTACCTTTTGTTTTTAATATGAGGTGTCTTCAAAGAAATTCATCTATATATATAAAAGAGAACGTACAAAAATTTGTCCGCTCATCACGCTAATACGGCTGAACCAATTTCTTTCATTTTTGGGGGGTTATTAGGATTTGGACCCTAGATGGTTTTTATCATATCACTTTAATTTTTAATTACCAGTGTCTTGAGATAATTGACCATTCAAGTGTCCATAACGTACAAATCCTTTGTTATTAGTTCATCATAGGTAAAAATAAACGTATTTATATGCAACCCGCATGACCGTGTCACTCGGCGGGTTAACATAAATGACAGGCGATATACAGCGGAAAATAGCTTGAATCTTCTGTTTAAAATTTTTTAATTGATTTGCTTATTTTTACAGACACTTTTACAATATGCCAGCACCGGGATGACCGCAGCGAAGCGGGGCGGGTTAACATAAATGACAGGCGATATAATGTTAAGATTTACTGCAATCTTCTATGGTTTTTATCATATCACTTGAAAGCGAAAAAGTAAAAATTATCTAAGTAACAAAGTTTATTGCGTTCCGGGGTGACCGCAGCGAAGCGGGGTGAACGCTGCTAGTCTAGTATATATTTTGATGTGCCATATTGAATTTTTCTTATGTTTGCGTGTCGTCTTGCCTTAATGCATATAAATATCGTGTTTTGAGCATGGGCGGATTTAGTGGTTGTCTGCTGTGGGGGTCAGATCTGCGGGTTTGGATTACCCTCAGTCGAGTGAGGATCCGGGAGTTTTTACCAGGAAATTATTAATATTAAAACTCAATTTTTGAGCATTTTCTCTCTATATAATACAACATAAGGGGATATTTTGTATTTTTTTTTTTTCAGTTGTTGGCGGTGGATCAAAGTCTCTCCAGTGTCGTGAGATCAGTTTCCCTTCGTAACTACAGACGGGGCGCGGTGGCTCAGTGGTAGAGCGTTCACCTCTGGTGCTTGGGGTCCCTGGTTCGATCCCAGCTCGCGCCGTGTGGACTTTGTGGTAAACAAACACCGTGCTCGTGGGTTTTCTCGGGGTTCTTCCGTTTCCTCCCACTTTCTTCATTCCACCATCTCACTCATTTCTCATCACTGTCTCCTTTAGCCTAACCGGCATAACCGTGGGACGTTAAACTTAAAGATTTCATTTCACTTCATTTCGTAACTACAGAGAAGCTATCCAATGGTTTTCAGTTATTATGTAAATAGAAATGCAATCTTTTAGGCAACATACCCTCATTGCATTTCAACATTTAGATAGCCGGTATGTAAAATCATAATAAAACATACCGCCTGTGCCTGGTATGTAAAATCATAATATAACATACCGCCTCTGCCTGGTATGTAAAATCATAATAAAACATACCGCCTCTGCCTGGTATGTAAAATCATAATAAAACATACCGCCTCTGCCTGGTATGTAAAATCATAATAAATCATACCGCCTCTGCCTGGTATGTAAAATCATAAAACATACCGCCTCTTCCTGGTATGTAAAATCATAATAAAACATTCCGCCTCTGCCTTTTTCCCACTTCGAGCACTGGATACCATCCATTGTCGTGAAGCTAACTGGGAAGTCATGTGAATAAAAGACGTGATGGCCAATAGGTTTAGAAAGCTCCTGATAAGCCTATTAGAGGCAAGGCGACACTGCACGCTGGTCAAGTGTTCGTCGCTTCGCTAGGCTGGACGTAATTCAGTCGGTTTCCAACAGATGGCGTTAGAGTGGTCAGGCCAACAAAAATAACTGGTACGCCAAGTGCTTTGATATTGTCTCTTTAATCTTTACAATATAATGCCTTTGTGACATGACTATTTATCCTTATCTAATGGATTTTAATGTTGGAACATATCAACGAAGCATTTTTAATACCAGCAAGTCCGCAACCAGCCACAGAGGTTTGGGGGGGGGGGCATGAATAAGTTAGGGGGCTAAGTCATTACAAATTCTCTTACAAACACCTAAATTGTGTTTTTTGTATTATTGATGACATTTTGTATTTAGGTCTGGGGGCCCACGAAAACTTTGGGGGAGAAAGGCCCACTAGCAACCCCTCTAGTTGCGGGCCTGAATACCAGTGTGTTTGAGAAATACTAGATCCACGATTGTTGCTCTGCTGTGGTTTGGGACAACCAAGGGAATTCTGGAGTTTTCTATTGGAAGCTGCGGCAAGACTTCTTCCACGGTTAATATACAGACTTCCCTATTCGTCAGTTTGTTCTTACGGTGTTTATCTTTACTCATACCTCAACGATATATATATATATATATATATATATATATATATATATATATATATATATATATATATATATATATATATATATATATACTGTCACTTCAAGCCTTGGTCCTCATTGTAATATCGAAACCACAGAACAGAGAGACAATCTGGCAACTGTAAAATAACAGGGACATTGGATGCAGTGTTGCCCACGAAAGAGACGAGACAGAATTTTTGTGTCGAGACAAGGAAATACTTTCACTAAACCTTTCCGAGACAAGAAAATACTTTCACTAAACCTTTTTGAGACAAGAAAGCATTTTCACAAAACCTTTTCGAGACAAGGAAATACTTTCACTAAACCTTTCCGAGACAAGGAAATACTTTCACTAAACCTTTCCGAGACAAGAAAGCATTTTCACTAAACCTTTCCGAAACAAGGAAATACTTTCACTAAACCTTTCCGAGACAAGAGAGCACTTTCACTAAACCTTTTCGAGACAAGAAAGCATTTTCACAAAACCTTTTCGAGACAAGGAAATACTTTCACTAAACCTTTCCGAGACAAGAAAGCACTTTCACTAAACCTTTTCGAGACAAGAAAGCATTTTCACAAAACCTTTTCGAGACAAGGAAATACTTTCACTAAACCTTTCTGAGACAAAAAAGCACTTTCACTAAACCTTTTCGAGACAAGAAAGCATTTTCACAAAACCTTTTCGAGACAAGGAAATACTTTCACTAAACCTTTCCGAGACAAGAGAGCACTTTCACTAAACCTTTTCGAGACAAGAAAGCATTTTCACAAAACCTTTTCGAGACAAGGAAATACTTTCACTAAACCTTTCCGAGACAAGAAAGCACTTTCACTAAACCTTTTCGAGACAAGAAAGCATTTTCACAAAACCTTTTCGAGACAAGGAAATACTTTCACTAAACCTTTCCGAGACAAGAAAGCACTTTCACTAAACCTTTTCGAGACAAGAAAGCATTTTCACAAAACCTTTTCGAGACAAGGAAATACTTTCACTAAACCTTTCCGAGACAAGAGAGCACTTTCACTAAACCTTTTCGAGACAAGGAAATACTTTCACTAAACCTTTCCGAGACAAGGAAATACTTTCACTAAACCTTTCCGAGACAAGAAAGCACTTTCACTAAACCTTTTCGAGACAAGAAAGCATTTTCACAAAACCTTTTCGAGACAAGGAAATACTTTCACTAAACCTTTCCGAGACAAGAAAGCACTTTCACTAAACCTTTTCGAGACAAGAAAGCATTTTCACAAAACTTTTTCGAGACAAGGAAATACTTTCACTAAACCTTTCCGAGACAAGAGAGCACTTTCACTAAACCTTTTCGAGACAAGAAAGCATTTTCACAAAACCTTTTCGAGACAAGGATATACTTTCACTAACCTTTCCGAGACAAAAAAGCACTTTCACTAAACCTTTTCGAGACAAGAAAGCATTTTCACAAAACCTTTTCGAGACAAGGAAATACTTTCACTAAACCTTTCCGAGACAAGGAAATACTTTCACTAAACCTTTCCGAGACAAGAAAGCACTTTCACTAAACCTTTTTGAGACAAGAAAGCATTTTCACAAAACCTTTCCGAGACAAGAAAGCACTTTCACTAAACCTTTTCGAGACAAGCCTGCTCAAAATCTAGACCCGTTGGCACCACTAATTGAATGCTCTACACGGCGAAAAGGTTGGTTTGTAATTACTAATTAGTGAATAAAATGGTGGAATGAAGAAACTGGTAGGAAACGAGACTTCACATGAGTTTATCCACTATAAGTGGCATGAGCTGGGATCGAACCAGTGATCCCACGGTTTAGGGGGGGGGGGTGAGCGTTCTACCATTGACCCACCGCGACTTCAAACATGGATGTACTTACTGTTCAACCACATTAGCTACTCCAAAACTACATCTTTTCTACCCTAGCGAGAGCTTCACTGGGAATCGAACACGGGTCGTCTTTAATATCAAAGTGGAGAATGCCAAGCAAATATATAGAATAGGTTATATACGCAAGAGGGAGCTTCACTTGTTCTTAGTTCTCAGCGTTTGAGGTTGAAGTGAGAACAAACCTCCAACCAGTTATAGACCACGCATCTTAGTACCAGTTCGTGTAATTTCGTTGCTAGGGATATCACTGTTTTCAACAATTAATATTTTATTTGATTGAGAAGGCCTTCAGCTGCAAGGGAAGACAGTCCCAGCGAATAGGGAAATGAAGAAGACAAGGATCACGCTCTGTGGGAACTCGCATTTCTCATGGGTATATTCTATAAATCGAGTCCAGGGTAGCCAGTTGTCAAGGGCGCACGCAATATGAGAAACTCTTCTGATGTCACCACACACACACACAGACACATACACACGCACGCACGCACCAACATCAAGGGACATGCATGCTTTTGTTATAATGTAGACCAAAGGATCGCGTACCATCCAGCGAGCGGCGGCACCGTCTTTTCGATTGAAATATTTTGCTCGGCTTCTGTTTTCATTCACTGAGAACATACTCATCCGACACAAGGTTATTCACGACAGGAATTTAATGGCCATACAATGAAAGTACAAAGGGCAAAAGTAAAGAGGGATAGACCTTGCTATCATGTTTATAGAGGTTAAAAAAATTGCACCAAGAGCTACCGAAAACCAGTCTCATCTGCATAACCACACAGCCCGCAAGGCGAAACAGGAAATTGTGGACGAATTCAATTTTGAGATGGTTCGTTGTAGTGCGTGTAGAGTGACCAAGGGTTCAACCTTCTGGCAGAGAGTCTCTCTCTGTGTGAATCCACATACTTAAAGGACACAATCAGTGAGGTTTCCAGAGTCCTTCAATTTCAAGTAATTCTCTCTTGTAATTCATACTTGAGAGCCAGCATAGATAGGCAGTCAGCAAGAATTAGGCTCGATTACTAAGTAAAGGTGTTATCTCTTTGTGTCGTTCATTTTTCTTTTCTTTTTTTTTTAAAGCAAATTGTTGGTGGATTTAGTAGATTTTCATATTTTCTATTTTTGACAAAATATTTGTTACTATTATTAGCTCCTTCATTTAAGATTCAGTCATACTTAAGATTAAATTGCAGTAAAAATGGATCAGTTTTTAACACATAGTGCAATTAAAACAAGAAATGAATATTAGCTAAAAAAAAAAAAAAAAAAAAAAGAAGGCATCGCTTTCAACATATCGACAAAATGCTAAAATAAAGACATACACATTCAACATATCCAAATAATTTAGAAAATGCTACAATAAAGGAATACACATTCAATATATCCAAAGAACATTATTTAGAAAATGCTACAATAAAGATATAAAATAGAACATATCCGAAGATTATTGTTTAGAAAATGCCACAATAAATGCATACATATTTAATGTATCCGAAGAATATTATTTAGAAAATGCTACAATAAAGAAATACACATTCAATATATCCAAAGAATATTATTTAGAAAATATTACAATAAAGACATACACTTTCAACATATCCAAAGAATATTATTTAGAAAATACTACAATAAAAACATACACTTTCAACATATCCAAATATTATTTAGAAAATACTACAATAAAGACATACACTTTCAACATATCCAAATAATATTAGTTAGAAAATACTACAATAAAGACATACACATTCAACATATCCAAATAATATTAGTTAGAAAATGCTGCAATAAAGACATACACTTTCAACATATCCAAAGAATATTATTTAGAAAATACTACAATAAAAACATACACTTTCAACATATCCAAATATTATTTAGAAAATACTACAATAAAGACATACACTTTCAACATATCCAAATAATATTAGTTAGAAAATACTACAATAAAGACATACACATTCAACATATCCAAATAATATTAGTTAGAAAATGCTGCAATAAAGACATACACTTTCAACATGTCCAAAGAATATTATTTAGAAAATACTACAATAAAAACATACACTTTCAACATATCCAAATATTATTTAGAAAATACTACAATAAAGACATACACTTTCAACATATCCAAATAATATTAGTTAGAAAATACTACAATAAAGACATACACATTCAACATATCCAAATAATATTAGTTAGAAAATGCTGCAATAAAGACATACACTTTCAACATATCCAAAGAATATTATTTAGAAAATATTACAATGAAGACATACACATCCAACATATTCAAAGAATATTACTTAGAAAATACTACAATAAAGACATACACATTCAACATATCCAAATAATATTAGTTAGAAAATGCTGCAATACACACATGCACATATGTAGAGAAGACCGAAATTTACTGATAATTCACCCTGAAATTGGAAAAAAGTACATGTCACACTGAACTTTCATTTCTACATTTATAATAATAATAATACAACGTGAGAAATTAAGATGGAAAATGGAATTTTTTGCATCTTGAGATCGAATTTTATACCGTTTCAGGTTGGTATCACTAATTGGAGGAGAAATATAAAACATATAGTAGAAGGAAAAAGGAAGAGAAAGAAGAAGACTGCATTATTGCTAAAGAAGGCTGGATTATTGCTAACTACATTTAAAAGAAAAAAAAACAACATGACTGTACTTGTTTCCTTCAAATATAATTTTACTTTGTTTAAAACAATCTGTTTGCAATCTGCATGAACAACAACTGAAAAAAGCTAAGAATAGTGTTTGTTCAAATATATTTGCATTTTGATTTGCAGCCGCGTCTCTCGACTTGGTAATTTGCAAACAACTATTGCAACGACTGCCTCGCCTTTGGTTGACGTCAATTGGGCGAAACATGTCTGCAATGCTAAACAGCAATTGGCTGACAGAAGAGCATTCATTGCTTCGGCTACTGAAGAAGCGTCTTCTCTCTTCAGCAGACACGTGCACGCACGGATTTTAATCATCTTCAGCATCTTAATGTTGTTCCACTCGGATGTGGTCAGTCGGACTTAATTGCTATGCACAGAGATACAATCATGTAAGCGATGCACTGCAAAACTTATTTTGCAGTTGCAGTTTTCATGTTCAACGTTCTTATTCAACAGCGAGGTTATGATGAAACTCCGGGTTCGAACCACGACCGGGTTTTCAATACGGTATAGTTGGCGGCTGCACAGGCTGTCATGCAAATTTAGGCAGTTCCTCAGCGTCCATTACTCACTAACCTCACTCAAACTTATATTCATAACATCATTTCAACATCACGCTCACTTGACCTCACACTCACATCGTCATCCCGTCCTCACGCTCGCAGCATCATCTCCACCTCACGCTTGCATCTTTTCGACCTCACGCTTACAACATCCTTTCGACCTCACTCTCACAACACCCTTTCGACCTCACACTCATAACATCATTTTGACATCACGCTCACTCACAACATCCTTTCGACCTCACGCTCACATCTTTTTGACATCACGCTCATAACATCATCTCGACATCACGCTCACTCGACCTCACGCTCACATCTTTTCGACCCCACACTCACATCATTCCGATATAACGCTCTCGACCTCTCGTTCACATCATAATTTTGAACTCGCGCTCATCCTCACTATCACTTCGAGTGAGCATGAGTTCCGAACTCTTGAGCGCCGACCTCATGAGTTCGGGCACTTTTGAACCCCATTATTTCGCTTATGAGAGTAATGGTGGGGACACGGTGGCTCAGTGGTGAAGCTCTCGTCTCTGTTATGAGGGGTCCCTGGTTCAATCCCTCACACCGGAAGTTGTGGCAGACAACATTGTATCCGTTGGTGTTTCCGAGGTTTTCCCGGTTTTTTCCACATTTTCATTTCAATAGTTATTTCATTAGCACTAATTTTCAGTAATCATCCGTCTCCTTTATCACAGAGGGAAAAAACGTATGTGACGTGCGTAAAAACCTAGGTTATGTGCGTAACATATTCTATGTATATATAAATATATTTTTGTAATTTTTTGTCTTTTTGTTCTTTCTTATATACGTTGTTACATTGTTTCAGTGTAAAATGAACATTGATCTGCATCTGAAACATTTAATATATAAATCCTGTAGTTTTTGGACTTAAATAAATAAATAAATAGATAAATAAATCCTGTAGTTTTTGGACTTAAATAAATAAATAAATAAATAAATCCTGTAGTTTTTGGACTTAAATAAATAAATAAATAAATCCTGTAGTTTTTGGACTTAAATAAATAAATAAATAAATAAATAAATCCTGTAGTTTTGGACTTAAATAAATAAATAAATAAATAAATAAATAAATAAATAAATAAATAAATAAATAAATAAATCCTGTAGTTTTTGGACTTAAATAAATAAATAAATAAATAAATAAATAAATCCTGTAGTTTTTGGACTTAACGTATGACTAGATACAACATCCTGCATCAAACGTATAACTGAAAACGTATGTTTTATACGTACTTTCCGTATAAGTGTTCCATCTCTACGTATTTTCTGTATGAAACAAAGAACTGTATATGGACGGTCAAGATCTCACTTACAGATGGACGTATATAAGATATATGAACATGTAACATACGTACGTAAGTAGTATACGGAAAACGGTTAGATATCAGACATCCTGTAACAGCAAGATGTATCATCTAAGCGGGAGAAGAGCAATACGTGTGTGGAAAATGTATGGCTCCGTACAGATTTTCATAGTAAACGGATGGACTCCGTTTATTTGTCTGTCCGGATAACATATTTTTCTCAGCGTAGCATAAACGTCATAGCCGTGAGACTACAACTAGAGACTTCATTCAATCACAGGATCATTCTGTCAGTCTCGTGTAAATATTTATTTTATTGTTTTTATTTGTTTTACTTGTGGGAGGGAATTGTGTTCAATGACATATGGAATGTCCAGTGGAAGAAAAAAGAGGAATATTGACATCATGTTTAAATCCCTTGCCATGCATATTGTTAGATAGATAATCTTTATAAACGTATCATTTTATAACATAAGTTTAAAGCAGAATACAACAAACAGTGGAATAAGTTCTCAAGATTCATTCCTGTTTGGCCTATTCCCGTTTCACCTACTGGGTTAAAGATCAATTTATCTCATTACCTCCATCTTATCTTATGTGTACGTGGTACGGATATTCCCGATTCGTCTGCGCTCAGTCGACGGGAGATATTTAGTGTTTGAGAGAGAGATTTCTTAAGGATTCATTTCTGATAACGTAAACAGTAGCTCTGACATGAATGGCTTTGATTCTAACTAATAACGTGCCAAGATGTATCTTTCGATATATTAGCGAAAATATATCTTCTCTATATGGAATAAACAGAAAGTGATATACAGGGTGTTTCAAAACAACACCGACAACGTGTGGGAGGTGATTCCTTACACCAAAATAAGACGAAAAGCATAAACCAACCTGGGTGCACAAATGCTTCCTTTCGGAGTTACAGGCTGCCAAAAACACGAAAAAAAAATGGAACATTAAAGGTCCATATCTCAAATACTATGTGACCTACCGTAGTCGGATCAAGACTTCACTTAGGAACTTAGGTCTATATGTGTGCTATCCAAACTACATGTTTCTGAATCCAAAGGTACTCACGCAACAATTTTTATAGAGAGAGTTTGGCTACGGGCACATAGTCTGAAGTATTCACCAACTACCTCTATAAAAATTGTTGCGGAAATACCGCAGAATTCTGAATCTTTAATATTTGGACAAGGCACTTACTAGGCCCTGAGTGAAGTCTAAAAGGAAGCATAAAAGATTAAGTCGGTCTCTAAAATAATTTTATTGTTATCTGAATCAGAGCGCTCAACTTCTAAATTCTGTAGAGAGCCAAGGCGTTGCTAGAATTACAGCCAATCACGTCTGTTGTTACAGAAAGCTGTTGCTGCTGTTGTTTACGGTAAGAAATAAATCTTTCTAATGAATCTTTGTAAGAAAATTCCCTCAGATACTAAATATACCCCTTGTCACGTGAGTATAGGCGAAACAGGAATAAACATAGAAATATTCGTTTCGCCTAAATCTAAGATGAGATGAAACTATAACTTAAATTGGTAGTTACGTCAGTGGGCCAAATGGGAAGACACCATTTCTAAGTTCTACCTAGGTAATGTATATACAGAGTGGTCCAAAAGTAGGTATACAGTCCCGTACTGATCAACTCACTTCTTTTTATATCATTTCTTATTGTTATCCATCAGGTAGACTTAGTTTCTTTATTATTTGTTGTTAATGTCATTTTATTCATATCTTAATCTCAGAACAGCCGAAGCAAATAAACCTATAAGCTAAAATGTTGTACTTGATCAATGGAGGGATGTATACCTACTTTTGGACCACCCTGTATAAGTATGCCCTTATAGATGCTCGCAGAAGCTAAGTGCTTCGTCTGGTTCGTAAAAATTATCTATCATATAAAGGAGTGTTCGAATTTTACGAAGCTTTACTGTATTTTCTTGTAGAACGTAGTTGATTGTAAATTATTGTTTGGTTTTTAAATGCAGAATAGATTGCTAAACTAAGCCCTTTGAATTAAAATTTTCTTATTCTTATTTTCAGGTAAGAATAAACTTGGTATCCAGTGACGTCCATTTTAGAAAAAAAGAAGATCGGAAAAATAATTACTTGAGGTACGATTATGCTTATTATAATTATGATTATATACTAACTAAATGAAATTGCTATTCTTCCCATGTGAAGGATACGTTTACGAGAAAACATACGGACACGATATTGTCCACCACAAATTTACTTGGCTGTGGATCGAACCAGAGTTCCCGTGAACCAGAGGGAAGCACTCTACCACTGAGCTCCCGTGGGGTCCACTCATATACCAAAAGTCATCAAAATTGTTCCGCGACCTAGGAGGAATTAAAAAGCCAGACATCGTTACATTGAATTTTCTTATATAGTAATTCACATTAAGTTATTTTGACCCTGTTTTCAGAATGTGATGTAAGTTTTGGATAGGAATTCTACTCATGTAAATGGGCCAAAAGGCTTGAATGAAGAATAGCCTGGTCTTCTGCGTGTTAGACGTAACAATACGAACTTCTGTACTTACAGAGTAATATGGTCATATTCTTTCGTACCGACTACAAAACGAATATATGTTCCGTCTCATAGAGCCTCGCTGCTGAAAGTGACGTAAAACTCAAAATCAACTCAATTCAACGAATATATCTTAGTTTACTACTTAAATGATTATATCTACATAATCGAAACTAGTATGTTGATCCTCAATTGCCGGATGAGAGACGCACCAGGATTTAAAAGATGCCAACAAACTACTTAGTAACTCAATGTCTATGGAACCCGTAGGTTCAATCCCGCGTTCACAAAAGCTCTCCATTGACGTCTATCCTTAGCCGGCTGGGTCCAGTTTCTTCTTTGTACTCCTATTTTTGCGAGTTACGTCCTAATATTGTCCTCCCAGGTGCACCTAGGTCTTCCTAATAGTCGTTTTCCAATTCGATTTCCAGTTAAAACTGAATGCATTTCTACTTCATTACAGCTACATGACCTGCCCACCTGAGTCTCCTAGACTCGATTACCCTAACGAAGTTGGTAAACGGTATGAATTATGTACTTCCTTGCCATGAAGTTTCCGCTATTCCCCATTTCCAGTCCTTTTGGGTCAAAATATACGACTCAGGATCTTGTTCTCAAATACTTTCAGTCTACGTTCTTCCCTCAGAGTAAGCGACCATGTTTCGCATCCATACAGAGCAACATGCATGATTATCGTTTTATTTATTTTAAACTTCAATTCCTCGATAGAATTCACGACGACAAAAGATTTTGAATTGAATAATAACACAAATTTCCTGCTTTTAGTCAGTATTTAATTCCTTCGTGAATATGGTCCAGCTTAGGTAATTATAGAGTCATATGGACATATTTCTTTGTACCGACTACTACAAAACGAATACATGTTAGCGTACTAAAATTATTTTTGCGGCATAATCGAAATTTGGTATGTAGATCCTTAACTGTTAAATAGGGGGCGCACAACGACTTAAAGATGCCAGGGAGAGCAAAACTTAAGGAGGAAAATTGCGCTTCCAAAAATCGCATGTTTCCATTCCTTTTCTTATGAACGTACTCATTAATACAAATTCATTGCATGGAAAATATTTTCGAGACTGCTGTGACTTGGTGGTAAAGCGTTTACCTCTGTCGTGTGAAGCCCCTGGTTCGATCCCTATTCTTGCCAACTGAACTTTATAGTGCACAAACAGTGTGTGTGTAGGCTTTATTGGGGTTCTAGTGTTTCACTCCATAGGGGCATTACCATTCATCTCCTTGAGCCTCGGAGCATAATCGTGGGACGTCAAACTAAACTAAAATAAAATGAAACAGTGACATTATTATAGTGCAGTAAATATAGGTTAGAAAATAAATGCAAATGAATGTATATTTAATTATTTCTTTACAGCTTTTTCAATTATACTTTAACGTTTCATAATAAACATTCTATAAGTTGGACTTTTTATGATTAATTTCTCTAAGGTTTCCGTATTGTGTTCTAACATACGAGTGTTAAATATGCTAATTGCTATCCACACACACGCACACACATACAAACAAACAAAGACACACACAGCTAGAAACAGAGGGAGTGGTTGGATTCGTTGTCTCGCCGTTGCTCATTTTCGACGGATGATGTGAATTGGGAAGGCATTTGGTAAAGACCTGCCAATGATTGTTAAGACGAGTTTTGTCGGTCTCTTCCCGAAGCCTTTTTCTTGTGAGAATTCACAGCTACACCATTCTCATCTGTTACTTAAAGAAGAAGCATGTTATATGGATACAACATATATTGGCGAAAACGATGGAGCGAACTTGAAAATCTTGTTGTCTTGACAGCGTTACGGTGCTATAAATCCATACCTTCATTTGCGTACCTAGAAGTACATTTTATAGCATCTCCAAACGGTTTCTGTACTGGTGTTAACAGTTTCATTATCTCAGTTTACATAATTATTTACATTTTATGTAAGGGGCAATGTCGCTCAGTGGTAGAGTGGTTATTTCCGGTACGAAGAATTGCAAATCGTGAAAAGTACGGTATGTAGTGGACAACATCCAGTGTGCGAATTGAATATTTTGCCGGATTTCACCTCTATACGGATCCAGTTATCACACATACACACACATATGTTTATAGCCATTCGAAGAATCTCTAGAGGGGAAAAAAGTTAAACGTTAAACGTCCCAGGGAGGAAAATTTTCTTTGCAAGAAACGGATATTTTTCTCAAGGGGAAATTCTAGGAGTAATCAGAAAGTAAGTTTACAAAGCCTGCAGTGAAACGTGCATATATCATACAACCAATACAGCCAACAGATAGTACATACATTAAGTTATTTTTCGACATAGTCTCCATATCGTTGGAGGCACTTATCGCATCGTGGGATGAGTTTGAAGATTCCCTTCTGGTAAAAATAGTGTCCCTACGTGTTCAGCCACGTTGTCACGAAGTGTTTCACCTCTGAGATACTCCTTCAAGTGCAGGAGCAGGTGAAAGTCACTTGGAGCCAGGTGCGGGCTGTAGGGACGAGGACTGTGTGTCCTTCACGCGAGCTGTGTTCAAATCTGTTGATACCGTACTGGGTCGGTCACTGCGCTCCTCATCGGTGACGATTCCTCTACCAACCGCAACTTCGGACACATTCTGCGACATGCTGACAAAACATCATGGTCTCTCCATACACCTCTACCAGCTGCTGGTGAATTTCAGCCGCGGTTACGTTTTAAGCCCACTGAAATCGAATAACTGAACAGACTTCTTCGCGAGATCAGTTTTCCAAATGGTTCGCCATTTGTGTTTACCTTCAACTAGCGCCGTAGGTAGCAGAAACTCTCACAGTTGCCAACTCCATGTATTAAAATTGCCGCACATCCTCATTCCTCTGTAACAAATGAAACTTTAGAAATATCGACTTATAACCTTAGTTTCTGACCCTCTCTCGTAATTCCTAACATTTCCCCCCCCCCTCCATCAATTTTTACACAGATAACAAGTGTATAAGAGAGCTTGGATATATGGATAGTCTACGCATCTTAGGCGCGGGACACCCAAATGCCACTCGGCAGGGTGGGGGAAGAGGGGGCGTGGGGCACGAATTCACCGACATGAGAGTTTAACATTTTTGTTAGTATACAGTGGATTAATATATATATATATATATATATACGTCTAAAACTCATTGGGGCAATTACCTTTATGCTCTTCCCAAATTACGCCACTGGTTTCAACGTGGTTTAGATTGTGTGTTAACTTGGATCTATTCTTCGTGTATTTTCGGTGCTGAAAGGAAAGTAAAACTCCAATGCAAATCGCTTCGTTCTATTTTCTTCATTTGACTGTTGCTTTGGTCAGACAAAATAATGGATTTAATTTCTGTTCCGAGGTAGCCAAGTGGCTGACACAGGACTTTCTGTGTGAGCAGTGCTGTATTGGATTACTGGAATGAGAGCGATACTTGTCTCGAATACAAACTCGAGTAAGTGCTTCGTATTCCACTTTAAAAAGTAGGTCCCGTCTTATATATCCTCGGTGCTGAAGCGTAACATCAGTTCCATTCAACTAATATTTGAGTTGATTTGAATTTTAGTTTAACGTTCCTTTCAGCAGCAAGGCTATATGAGACCAAACCTACTGATTAACGTGGAATCTGAGCCACATGAGCTCCTGCCGGGACTCGAACCCAGGTTTCCCGCGCCCACGCTAACCGTTCAACCATGAAGATGATCTACAATTAATATTTCATTTACTTTTTTTGATTGATTGGTTTTCACCAAAGCCAGTTTTTTTTCGACGAAACCAGTTTTGATAAAAATCTAACCAGTTTCTTTAAAAACAAACAGTTTGCTTTTGATAAAAACGTAAGCAGATTTAAAAAAAAAAAACAGTTTGGTTTTGATAAAAACCTAATGAGTACTTTAAAAACGGTTTGGTTTTGATGAAAACCTAACCAGTTTTCAAAAAAACAGTTTGGTTTTCATAAAAACCTAACTAGTTTTGAAAAGAAAACCGGTTTAGTTCTGATAAAAACCTAATCACTTTCTTAAAAAGCGGGTTGGTTTTGATAAAAACGCAACCAGTTTTTTAAAATGGTATTTAAAGTTTTCAGAACCCGGTTTAGATTTTCTATAAACCGAAAAACCGATTTTTGTGCCCACTACAACTATGTATTAAGAGTTTGAATTTAACATGGGCCATAAAGAGTTTTATTATGTATATCGGTTTTCTCAAGGAAAAAAAATCACAATATTTCGATATAAACGGCAGATACATTAATGCAACTATTTCAATGAAAGGTTCATGGGAATATTATAGTTGTCATTTGTTATAGTAATAATTGAGAACTCCGTAAGGAAATCGATTATTAATATAGGAATATACAGCTTCAGTATGCCCGTACAAGTGCATCGTATTTCGTGTTACCGTCCGCTTTATTAAATTTTTCGGTTCGCCAATCATCACTAGGGTTGCCAACTGGTCGGTTTTTCACCGGCCTGGCCGGATATATTGCTGTTATTTTGATTAAAGCTGGTGGTGACCGGTACAAACTTCTTACCGGTTCCTTTATGACCGTTTTTTTTTTTTTTTTCAAGTTTCTATCTAGTTCGAAGTATAGATTGAAAAAGTAATAAGTTTCATTCTGTAATTCAAAACTGTCACCTTTCACCATCTATCAACCATTAATATATTTTGTTCATCTGTTTAGATAATTTTAAAGAGATGACAGGGACTGTATCAGGGAAAATTTGAAATTTACTTGTAAGGAATTTTATACGTACATTTATTGAGAGTGAAAAAGGATTTCTTAAAGCAATTTCCTGTAGTTGAAGTATAAGTTTCAAGAATAAATTTCATTTTCCAAATCCAAAATTGTCACGTAAAGATTAATATCCTTGAGTTCATCTGTTTCGATAATTTTAAAAAGTGGGAGTTACTGGTAAATACAATAAAATGATAAATACCGATATCATTTTCTCATTTATAGCACAGTGTATCTATTAAGCTTATTAGTGGATGTACTAAGAATATGCAGAAAACAGGTGCTAAAGCACTTTTGTTCACGATAGTACATTTCCTTCCCATGAATGGGTCCGAACAGAGATACTTCACACTTAGACCTATATCATACGAAATCTTGAGGTGGTGCCAGTTTTTTTTTTTTTTTATTATTATTATTATTTTCTATAGTTGGTAACCCAAATCATCACTCAGTCTTCCTATTACAATATATAAGTCCCGATATCTATCATGTGATGCATTTATCTGCGTCTATTAAAATTTAGGCTGCTCGTTTAGACGATACAGCAAGGAAAGTAGCATGTGTGAGGCAAATGCATGTGTAGAGCAGTATAGTTAGGGCGTTTCCCGTTAAAATTCCTCTTTAAGGTACTTAAATTGATTTACAGTACACGACTATTATTGGTTGCAATATTTCTGTTGTGAGACAGGAGTCGGTTTGTCAACGTGAACTTTGTCCTACATTCGCTTCTAGATTCTGTACATGCTGTTACGAAAGCCTTAAGTTTTTTCTGATATGATTCCCACCTGTTAGATCTACTTCGTTTTGCAGAGATTATCAACTACTTAAGAGCATTCAGTGTTATAGTGTTAAGAGAAGGATGGATACAGGTGGTACGGAGTAGAGATGTGCAAAACCGGTTTTCATAAGAAAAATCCGGAAACCTGTTTGTAGAAAATCCGAACATTTTGGTTTTATCCAAAACCAGTTCGCTTTTTGGCCAAAACCGCTTTTGATAAAAAAAACTAACCAGTTTTTTTTTTTTAAAAAAACAAGTTTTTAAGTTTTCAATTTTTCGGTTTTTCTGTGAACCGAAAACAAAAAAAATCTCATTAGTCTAGTTTTTGCAGGCGAGGTAAAGTGGTGGGGAGCGGCTTATACTGTAAGGATTGATCGTGAATATTGGTGTGTACAGTCGTGAACCGCACGAAATTTAAGTCCCGGTTGTGACTGGGAGCCAACGTTAATACTGGATTCCTTCCTTCATAACCTTGGTGCTGCATAAGAAGACAAAATACAACAACTCACTAGAATTAGGAATTAGGAATTAGATTTCTGGGCTTTTGGCATCTATGGGCATATTAGTCCGTTACGTATGAGGGATGACGTTTCTTGGCGATCACAGTATTCGAGGGAAAGGAAGGAAGAAATGATTGGTAAAGGAAGGAAGCAGCCTGTGACTTGTATGTTAGGTACCATCCCGACATTTTCCTGGTGAGAATGAGGAGAACCCAGGAAAACGTCCCTCAGGATGGCTAGCCTGAACAAGCTTTTACACATTTTTTCGACCAAGTGTCCCCACCAGTAATCGAACTCGATACCGCTCGCGACTACACGGATAGAGCGTTGGCGACTACGCTACGTGGGGTTACTACAACGTACTCCAGTTTGCTATGAGGGGAGCACAGTATTTCAGTGGTAGAACGCTTGCCTTTTGGTACGTGGGTCTCTGGTTTGATTCCTGGCGAAATAAGTTTGTGGTGGACAACTTCAGGTCCGTAGGTTTTCTCGGAGTACTCTGAAACACTTTCCGATCCCACTAATTTTTCCATCATCATTCACTTGCTTTAATCATCGTCTCCCTTAGCCTAAAGGACATAATCGTTGGACGTTATACTGAAAGATTTCATTTCATTTCCAGTTTGCTATGAACCATACCGGATAGAATTTGTCCACCCTACTCCTATTGTTCTGATGTAATGAACCCACCTTGCTACATTACGATAAGTGGGCTAGAACGTGCCATCGGAGAGAACAGCAAAGTATTATGTAGCTTTTGTCACTTAACCGAAACACAGGTTTCCTCAGTTTTTAAATTATAAATGCATTTCTCCATATAACATCGTAGAATAGGCAAGTGATAAGTACCTTCTGTTTTCGGACATAACCTTAGGTTCGAATCCCATTGGAGACTCAGTTCGCATTAGCGTAAGGACTTATCTATGTACACTCATGTCAAAAATTATCTTCGCATGTCTATAAACATGTTGTTGTAGGAATATAATTTGATAACGAATTTGCCCGGTATTTCTTATAAAGTTAGTATGTGTATAACTGGCAAAGACATGTATGTGGCAAATTTCATGTCAAAAGAGCAGTGAAGAAGAACAATAAAACTTTCTTGTCCATTTAGCAACATTTTGTTTTACTCACTCTATTCGTATTTATAATTCTTTTCCAATGAAATTTACCACAAATATAATTTCCCGATTATACACATAGTATTAGTATTGAAAGTACCCTGCAAAATCATTATCAAATTTTATTCTTACAAGAAGACAGTTATAGATATGCGACAATCATTTTGGACATGAGTGTACATAAGAGTACATCATCTGTTTGACTCCATCTTCAAGTTGAACCTTCATTGTTTCAGCATTCGAAGTTGGTTGGAAGCATGGAACTCTTAAGTTTAATATAAGTATTGTGCAATTTTCTAAAACACAAAGTATGATGCATTTTTCGTCGTCTTTTTCCTGTTGTTGTTGCGAGTATGTAGCCAAAGTTTATCTTGTTCCTCCAAATGGTCAAATGTGACCCCTAAAAGGTTGTATTTTGGTTAAATCTTCAGAAGTTCTTTCATAGGAAAATATGTTAAGGTTGTATGTCTTCGTGATGTGATGTATTCACAGGAGAAACCATAATTTTTGCTCAAAATTTAATGTACGCGAAGATCGTGACCTTCTTTCTAATGCTCTGAACACTTTTTTTTTTTTTTTTTTTTAAGTAACCATTCATATACGTAGACTACATGCATACGTACATACGATCCGTTGTGTAGTCTGAGTAATCCTTGTGGCTGGCTGAAGGGTGGACGCTTCTTGTTTACTGCATCGCACGCACGCACAGCCGCACATTGGGGATATTTCTTTTCTTTTGCTTTTTCTTTTCCCCTAAACTCTAGCTCCAGAGGTTACAGCATTAAAAATGCAAAATATTGAACGACTGGGAGCAAGGCGTGTGGCATAGCTTACAGGAGAAGTACGCCAAGTTTTAGTAGCCTTCTCTGTTTCCTTGTAGCCCTCGGTGTACGCAAATCATCCAAGAGCAGCCGCACAGAATTGCATTTCTTCTCCAGCTCCAGTTCCAGCCAACCATTCAGCTGGAGAATATGGGAGGCTGGGTTCTTTTTTTCTTTTTAAAACTCTTTCCTCACACTACGAAATTTCTCTGTCTTTATAACTCTTCTCCAGACAATTAACGTTTTAAAGTTAAAACTAACGAAGTGTATTAAAGCCACTACTATATAAATAATATTTTTATTTCTAATGCACGTCTTCCTAAAACGGTAAGATAAATAAGGAAACCTCTGTTGTAAGTGAACATGTTGTAAAGCCTGATAAGAAAAAGATGAAATGAAATGTTTCATGATTATGTTTAACGACGAGGCCGTTAGTGTATCGTCTCGTCTCAAATTTGAAAAAAAAATACATCTCGTCTCATTTTCAAGACGAAAAATGTCTCGTCTCGTCTCGAAAACGACAAGATTGTATTTTAAAAGTAGGTCTCGAAAAATAGACGAGATTGTTATGTATGCCGTCTCGTCTCGATTTAAAAAAATGCTTCTCGTCTCGTAAACAATACTACCGTGCGTAGAATCCTGAATAGTGATTTAGACCTGATTTTAAGCAGTAAATTTCGTTCTTTGTAGTCTTGATGCTTCAAAGAGAAACTAAACTCCAATCAATGAATTGTTTTTAACATAATTACTTTTTTTTCCCAACAATAGATGATAACTTCCCTCCGAGACTGTCCTTGTGATGACGACAAGGAACAAAACGATTGACACTATTTTACTTGCGGTGGTGATATATTGCTGCATTGTTGGTGGTTGCGCGCTGCCTTGGAAATAAGGCTTGAAATCCTACTATAACAGTGATAATTATTAAATATACAAGTGTTTCAAAACAACATCGACAACGTTTGGGAGGTGATTCCTGACATCAAGATAAGACAAAAAGTATAGACCAACATGGGTGCACAAATGCTTCGGAGTTATAGACTGCCGAAAACTTGAGAAAATGATCTTTAAAGGTCCATAGCTCCAAAACTATGGGACTTACAGTAGGGTCAACGCTTCACTTAGGAACTAGTATGTGCCCTATCTAAATATCCATGTTTCAGAATCCTGTGATACTTCCGTAACAATTTTTATAGAGGTAGTTCATGAGTACTTCAAATTATATGCTTGTAGCCAAACCAGCTCTATAAAAATTGTTACGGAAATACCACAGGATTCTGAAGCATGTATTATTGGATAGAGCACATACTAGTTCCTAAGTGAAGTCTTGATCCGACTGCGGTAGGTCCCATAGTTTTGGAGCTATGGACCTTTAAAGTTCATTTTGTCAAGTTTTCGGCAACCTATAACTCCAAAAGGAATCATTTTGCGCCCAGGTTGGTCTATACTTTCTGTCTTATCTTGTTGTCAGGAATCATTTCCCAAACGTTGTCGGTGTTGTTTTGAAACACCCTGTATATATTCAACTCGTATAGCGGCACAGATTTTACTCTAAAAAATAGCCCCGTCTCGTTTAGGCGTCTGTGTTGAAAGGACGTTTAAAATTGAAGCAACCAACTTTATTTAGACCAGAGGAGTCTAAAGTATGTTTATACTGCTAAGAGAATGAATTATTATTGTAATATACTGTAGTTCTGGCAGTATATTTTCTTCTCTAAAAATGAAATGGAATAAAACTAACGTTGTGTCAAAGGTTAATATTTCTAATATGAAAATTAGTACTCTTAAAGGAATTTACGGAATGAAATTTCAAATAATAATTTTGCTGTGAGAGAGAGAGTTTTCCAATAATATGAACATATAGAGCTCCTTCGTGGCTAAGCGGTTAGCGTATGCGCCTTTGGCGTGGGAGAGCTGGGTTCGATTCCCGGTGGTTCGGATTCCACTTTAAGCTGTAGATCCACGTCTCATACAGCCTCGCTGCTGAAAATCAAATTCAAAAGTAATTTGAACCTATGTATAATATATATTTGCAGCAGCTATAATCAATTTGTATAAGTAGGTTACAGCATTACTTTTGAATTTTTGCTGTTTTCAGATCTTGGTTCAGATAGTAGAGAATACTATACTCAAAGTCACAGTGAATAAACATTGATTTCTATGAATGTGAATTGATTTATTATGAATTCTTTGGAAATATAAAGTTAGTGCAAATGTATAACCATAGTATTTCCGCGAACTCTCTTTTCTGTGTTTATATATTCAGTATATTTGTAAGTAAGTAGTGTTAAGATAATAGTTTTAAAAAATCAAACGGGAAAATTTGATATTTCGTGACACATACTTTTTGCATCCATCACATGAGACTTAGTCTAATTGTACAGCAGGTGTAAAAGCTATATATCCATCAAAGAGCGTTCGTACATTTACTGGCAAATTTCCTTGCCTATCATATGTTAAAATTGAAGATGGTGCATTTATGGGTCTTCAGATTCAATATCTCCAACAAATCCGAAGGTTTAAACCATACTTAAAGAGACAGAGAAAAACGAGTATGCCTATGGTGCAATAAAATAACATAAATCTTCCTTATAAGTGAAAGAGTCACTGTGAATAAAATGATTAAAGCTTACAAAAATTTACGATGCAGTAAGCTCATGAAAGTAGATTTCAGGAATTCAAATTTGGACTTCTTTGCAGAAAGCTGCAGTAATGTATCGGACGTTCTCGGGGAAGATTTCATATAGACGTAGCTGAACATAGGGGCTCATAGAGAAATGGTACGAAGGAAACTCGATGCCTAGAATGATAGATGATTACTGCTGGACTGTAGTTCGGAACAGGAAGAACTGTCAGTACGAAGAGCGAAATGAGATATTCTGTTCAAATTTTGTCTATTCTTTGCAAATATTCGTTTATTATAACTGCTAAAAACTTAATACATATGTCTCAGTTTTTCGAACTCTGTAACAAAATATTAGTATATTTTGTTATATCTTAAATAAAGTCTTTATTTGCTTCTCACAAAATTGTCTCTCTGTTTTCCATTCAGATATGTCTTCGACAAAATTTCTCTACGGTATGGATTTTTTTAAAAAAAAAAATAAAAGCAATATCGACTGGAGATATTTTCCAGCTGGAAGCAACCATTGCAACTTGAAAGCGCTGGAAGCATTGGGGAATTGGACGGGGTCATGGACATAGAAATTGAGGACGAACGCAAAAAAAAAAAAAAAAAAAAAAGCTTGCTGCAGTCTTATTCGAGAGAAACAATCAAAGCAACGAATGGTCAATATTTTTTAGGGATGCAGGGGTTGTCAGAAGAGAGGGCGTTAGCAAGAGAGAACGGGGTAACAAGCAGGAAATCCGTTACAGTAAATCTTCTACAACGGCAGCAGTGGGATGAATGGAAATTTATATGTATTTCTTTCTTTTTTTTTAAAAAAAAAAGTAAAAAATGTTAATGGCTTTCCTGTTTTCACAGGAAAATATTTCACTCGTTAAATAGAAGTGTTAAATTCTTACTATTTAGCATAATTTCCCATATCAAAATGGAAATTTGGATACTAAAATTTTGTTGTCTAGAAAAGGAAAGAAAAGTAACCATTTTAATAACTGTACTCTCTTCTTTACTACGATCTGCAGCCGTACTTTCGTAGCAAACGTAACCAATTATATGCAAGAATACGAGGGTTGATCGTTATTCACTGTAACTTAACGAAAATTTGTTTATAGATTAATAACATGTCTGTCTTTTGATCATGTATACCCGAGAAGCGGACAATAAAATGATAACTCGTCTGGAAAATGAGTCAAGAGTATGGGTGAGGTCAGTGGTGCGGTTCCTGTGGGCTAAAACACTACAGCTACTGATACTCATGTAGTGTTGCGAGTATGTAGCCAAAGTTTACATTGGGGATATTTCTTTTCTTTTGCTTTTTCTTTTCCCCTAAACTCTAGCTCCAGAGGTTACAGCATTAAAAATGCAAAATATTGAATGACTGGGAGCAAGGCGTGTGGCATAGCTTACAGGAGAAGTACGCCAAGTTTTAGTAGCCTTCTCTGTTCCCTTGTAGCCCTCGGTGTACGCAAATCATCCAAGAGCAGCCGCACAGATAGTAGAGGTGCACGGAGAGGGCTGAACTCAAAACAACATGTAGGGAAGTGGTGTCATTCCTTTAAAGATAGATGGGCCAATATTGAAAATGACAACCCTAGATACAACGGTAGACTCAGTATTTCAACAACTGACGTTACGCTTGGAACAACTAGAGCACCTCTTCTACAGCCCTGACCTAGCCCCAGGGACTTTCACCTTTTCCCTGTTCTAAAAGGGAAAAAATGGCTGGTCACCATTATTTGTGATTATATCAAAACCACTGCCTCACGGTGACTACGAGAATTTGTCGCAGATTTCTATGCAAATGATTTAGAACACTTTAACTGTCGTTGTGATAAGTGGTTGAAGAAAACTGTGATTACATTGAGGGCTATTGCTGAGTGCCCTCCATCATCAGGTGTGTTGATCTTCCATGTATGTCTCACACATAGGCCATGATAGGCTTTGGAACCTTTTTGTCGATCATCCCTCATAGAAGTTTCTGTATTCGACTTTCCTTAGATTTCTTGATTCATGTACCAAATGTCTCTTCCACTGGAAATACAGTCGGGATTACTATAGATTTCTAGTATGGAAGGAAGGCTTTTGAAGTGATACTTTTGGGAAGAAATGAAATGAAGTTATCCAGTTTTACGTACCAAAAATATGTCGTATAGGCAAAAGGAGGCTGTGTAGGCTTCCCTTTATACACAACAAAGTTTAATATTTTGGTGTCACTTGTTTGAAAGATACTTTCAACCAAATGCTTACCCTTGCCATTTACACACGCCTGAAGTTTCATCAACAGGCCAGGCAGTGCTATTTCATTAGCATTTCGACCGTCATAATCTGAGTTTTAAAAGTATTTTTCAGCTCCTTAAATTTGTGCTGCCTGTCTTCACAAATTTCAGCTTTTATGTGTCTTCAAAGGGAAAAAGAAGACTCATGAAGGATAGATCCGGTGAGCAAGTTGGCCATACAGTGAGACCACGTAGTGATAGGAAAAAAAGTTTCCTGCAAACATTTCTCGTAGATGATCATAGATTCATTTGGGTATAGTGTTGCCCAGTGGACGATACGAGAAATAGAGTTTTCTCGTCCCGTAATCAGGGGCGTAAATAAGGGCCCCGCAGACTCCGCATTGCCGGGGGGGGGGGGGGGCGAAGCCATCGTGATGTAGGACGTAGAGAAGGGCCCCATTGCACGTTGTCTGCGGGGTCGGCCCCAAGCCCTTAGTTACGCCACTGCCCGTAATTATTGTAAAATCTCGTCTCATGTCGATTGTCGAAGACGTGTCATGTTGATAAGTGCTCTTCGGTTGTGTTCATACAATTACTTTAATCTTGTATAGTTTTTATACCATTAATTATGTAATACTGAAACAGCGTTTGAGATCAAAGGTTTGGGTGAACTAGTGTTGACCACCAGACTGGAAAAATGTCTCGTCTCGTCTCGATTTCCGCCTCGAAAATGCAATGAGAATAGGGATGCGCACGAAACGAGTCGAGACAGGATTTTCCTGCGAAAATTCGAGTCGAGACACGGTTCTTCCAATAGAGAAATATACATTTTTCGAGTCGAGCCATTACTTTTACAGCACATTTCCGAGACGAGACAACTACAAATCTTGTCTCTTGTGCATCCCTAAATGAGAATTATGATTTTTAAATATCGTTTCGTGGGCAACATTTAGGGATGCGCACGAGACAAGATTTGTGGCTGTCTCGTCTCCAAAATGTGCTGTTAAAGTGATGTCTCGACTCGAAAAATGTATATTTTTCTATTGGAAGAGCCGTGTCTCGACTCGAATTTTGTCAGGAAAATCCTGTCTCGACTCGTCTCGTGCGTATCCCTAGCAACATTATTTTGCTGGGCTGTGCCATGTAGCGTGCGCTTACATTTTCAGAGTTTAATCGGTTTAATCTTATCCTATGCATAACAGTGTGGATTTCTTACCAGTAGGGATGATATCGAGACGAGACGAGACGAGACTTTGTACAGTCTCGGTCTCGTCTCGGTTGATAAATAACGGTCTCGGTCTCGGTCTCGTCTCGAGTAAAAAAATCACCGTCTCGGTCTCGTCTCGGTCAACAGATGCTTGTCTCGATCTCGGTCTCGGTCTCGAGTACTAAGTCTCGGTCTCGTCTCGAAAGTCTCGAAATAAATAGTGTGAAATTAAAATAGTGAAAGTATTATTCTCGAACAGTCTGTCGTTTCCCCTTATTTTCCCTTTCATTTTTGACTTAGAATTATGGTATGGTGTACCTGTTCATAGCTAATTTGCTAGTGCTAATGTTTTCCATGTGTGTATTCCTGTTCAATGATCAGTGGATATATCACCCTAAAACCCTAATAGTAACCCATATTTCACTTTCAGCAATAGACTTTGTCTCATACAGCCTTAGTACTGCCTATACAATTAAACTATTAAATTAACTTCAGTACTATACAGTAGTTTATTTCCTTCCTTTGAATCAGAATTGTTCAATACCTCCTAACAGATAAAGCAACACATACCAGCTCGAATGTATTTAATCGTACCGAAATTGAAACTTTACAATTTGTCATTTATTATTCAATACATTCTGCTTTGACTGTCATTTTCAAAACAGAATATAATGTTCATATCTTAACAAATAGGGTAAATTAATACTACAATATACGTATTTTGTTTCAAATTGATGAAATGCTTTATTACCTTTTCACATCTCTGTGTTTAATTGACACTTTATAACACGAACGTCCTGAACCTTGTGGTGGGAGCTACTACACTCATCTTTGCTATCTATGGTCTCGGGGATTAGAAAACAAGTTAGATTCAAAGTCCGATGTTTCGTATAGTTCGCGTCTCATTTTAAGTGCATTCTGTTTCTTATACAAGTTCATGAGGTCGTAATGCAATACATAAGCACATATCCAGTGTTGTACAATAGATTAATCTTATTCCTGAGCTCTCAGCGGTGCATGTATTCTTTATTCGAGAAAATTAATCGTGTGTTCATTACGTTGAAATTTTATATTGATTGAAAATTACTTGTGAAACATGGACATACATATTATATAAGTATATAGGTAATTCGAGTTATCTGTATCTATTTTTTCTCACTCGCCAAAACAAGTGATTCTCAACTTTCTAGTTTTATTTTGTATTAATTTTCGTAGTTTTGCTGCAACATGAAGGATTGAATAGTCAAAAAGATATTTTCGCTCTACGACTTTCATTAAATTTTGGATCCATTTTTACCCTACCTTACCTAGTAATATATATATATATATATATATATATATATATATATATATATATATATATATATATATATATATATATATATATATATATATATATATATATAATGAACTTTAGAGGTAGACTATGCTAAGTCACTTTTGGGCCGAAATTGAGTTAAGAATGCTTTTTTTTAATAGACTATGTTCTTTCTAGTGCTGTAATAATGTAACTTTGTAAGCATCCTACTACTTTGTAACTACTTAGTAAGTTTGAGAAACAGTACTATAGATCTCAGTTGAGGAACCGGTTTTTCGCTTCTGTAAAATTACGAAATTATGACTTGATTTAGTTTACCTTTGAAGTCCAGATATAATAAAATCATCGCCATCATCATAATCAACCATTATCAATCCACTGCTGGATGAAGGTCTTTCCAAGTCTTCTTCACAACTATCTAACTTGGGCAATTCTTTTCCAGGTTACTCCTCAGTGGTTCTTGATTTCGTCACACCTTCTTGTATGCGGAGGTTTCCTAGGCTCTCTTTGTCTCGTGGTATCCAGTCTAAAACTGTTTTCGTCCGTCGATCGTAATTTCTTCTTGCAATACGTCCATCACATTTTCCAGCTCATATTAAATTATTTCATTAGCACCATCAGTATTCATTTCTACATATTTGGGCTACAAATAGTTCGAATTCGCTACTTTCGGAATACAGACAAGCTACTTTTTAATCCTCGGATCTGGCAACATGACTGAATGATTTAAATCAACACAATGTGAGGACCCCCATTTGGTTTAGCGGATAGCACGCTTGATTTTGGTTCGCATGGTCCCGAGTTCAATTTCCGGTAGGGGTAATGTTGAACGACCGAAGTGGTTCAGATTCCACTATAATCATTAGCTCCATGTCTCCTTTAGCCGCCCTAACATAACTTTAAGACATCAAGTGAAACAAAACAAAACAAAACAAAAATGAACACTGTGTATTACTAACTGTAAGTCCTTGAATAATTACATATAACTATATGGTATGGAATGAGTTTGAGGTGGTCGGTGGTCCAACTAAAGCAAGTGAAATGTAATTAGGGTGTCATTAGAACTTTTAATTAAGCACGGTCTTAACCTAAAGTGTACACCAGGCCTAAGACTTAGGGGGAACAACTAGTGTTACTGAAAATGTATCAGTTGCATTTAATTTCAGTTACAATTTGCATTTACGTGTATTTCTGGAACGAAGACTTAAACATTAATATTATAAGTAGCCCAAAGACTATGAAAAACGTAGTCTCTTGAAATCAATCTTGCACCATAAAACAAATTACGAGTAATTTTAAAATATTTTGCAGTTTATCTACGTTATTTGCACATATTTAGAATAATATTTAGCAATTTATTTAAATGGGCAACACTGCTTAAAATAATGTAACTGCGACTTGTAATTAAAACCACCAAAAACTATTGTTGTAATGTTTTAGAAGCAAAGGAGAGCAATAATCATTATAAAAATTTAATACAAATACGTTATTTTAAGCAGTATGACCACCACTACCAATGTGTTTGGTATCTCTGAAACGATTTGAAATAGCAATTGTTGTAAATAGCGTTATAAGAATTTAAATATTTTGGAAGCATCTACATGATGAGACCATACCATGAGACTCCATACCATTTGAATTATTAGAGATCTCCAAAATGTTGATGTTAGTGATACTCTATTGTCCTTTGTTATACTAAATAATGTATGTGCTAGTGTGGTTTTGTTAAATAGCTAAATTAGAAATATGTAATACTTTACGTAGCGCAATTTGAGAAAATACAACTTTATTTTGCTTTAGCAACATTGCTTGTTTATCTAGTGGTATTGCAGAGTATCTAAAAGAATTTTCCGACTTGGTACAAAATTTCAGCATTTTTAATATATATATATATATATATATATATATATATATATATATATATATATATATATATATATATCGCAGATCCTAGGGGAAGGCTATAGGGTCTATAGCCCCTCTTAATGCTTAGGTATACACTGGATAAAATGGGCTTCAATCCTACTTTCTTTATTCTTTACACTGGATAAAGCGGTAAACCATGGTTTAGCCCCTCCCTGGATTCGTGGCTATATATATATATATATATATATATATATATATATATATATATATATATATATATATAGAGAGAGAGAGAGAGAGAGAGAGAGAGAGAGAGAGAGAGAGGATGGCCCGTTTTAATCTTTCCACGAAGATATCTCGAAAACGATTGAACATAAATGAACCGAACAAAAACTCAAATAGGAAATGCCATGGGGCACACCGAACTATTTTGTCGCGGTGCCTCCCGGGCCCGCCCTTCATGGGGTCCCAGAACAAAACTTTAAAATGTTAAATGGAAACATGGGGCGAGTAACACCTCGTTCCATACATCTTTAAAAAGTAAAAAGCGTTGTGGCAAAAGATTTTTCATATCGGTCACCATATTCAAGATGGCTGCCAAGACGTGGTGCCTGTATCTGATAAAACGTCCAGTACCACTAATATGAAAGCAGTTGGAGGAACAGTCAAAAAGTGAAACAGGAAAGGCATGGGGCGCGTCTAGTAATGTTCTCGCAGTGCTCCTAGGGCTACCTTTCAAGGTGGCCAAACTTAGAAATTTGAAACCGAAATATGGGTCAAGTGATACGTCTTTGAATAATTCTTGAAACACTAAACAGTGTTGTGGCAAAAGATTTTTCATATGGGTCACCATTTTCAAAATGGCAGTCAAGACATGGTGTCTGTATCTGATAAAACGTCCAGTAGTACTAGACCCCTAATATGAAAATAGTTGGAGATAAACGAACAGAATAAAACTCGTATAGGAAAGCACAGAGGGTATTTATCATTCCACAGCTCAAGTTAAATGCAACGGAGAAAAAGATTATTAAAGTATAATTGACATGATGCAAAAAACCGTTTCGTTACTAAGGATCACAGCTGAAATTACCAAGTTATTCGGAATGTAACTGTGGACATCTCAGTAAAACTCATATTCCATCACATGCAAGAAGACATAGAAGGAAAAGAAGCGAACCAATATCATGCAGACGACTGTTAAACAAAACCAACGTTTTAAATATTGTTCTAAAATTGCATTGTTCGACAATTTTGTTTCGCATTTCAGTTGATTCATTTTCGCATTAAACCATTGCCTGCAATCAAAATGGAAGGTACCATTTAACAAGAATTTTGCATACTTTATCCCATTACAGACACATTTATCTCTTATAAAAACATATTTCAAATAACTTTGTTTCGTAGATACAATTTGCAAAAACTAAGGCTCTCATCTGCAAATTCCACCGATCCTTCCCGTTTCACTCACGGAGGTTGAAGCAAGGAGTTAGATTTCTTCCTTTCCATTATGGTACTTTCACTCTAATCATCTTTTTGACTGTTGCAACATTCCCGAGATATAGAATGATAAATACCCTATGTGATTTTCTATTCGAATATTTGTTCTGGTGTTTTCATATTAGTGATACTGGACGTTTTATCTGATGCAAGTACCATGTCTTGGTGGTCATTTTGAAAACGGTGATCCATATGAACATATTTTGAAACAGCACTCTTCAGTTTTTAAAGATATGTCGGACGAGGTATCACTCACCCCATGTTTCCATTTACAATTTTGAAGTTGCGCCCTGGGCCCCCATGAAGGGTAGCCCTGGGAGCCTCTGCGACAATATCAATCGATGTGTCACATGACATTTTCTATTTGAGTTGTTGTTCCGTTCCTTTATGTTCAACCGTTTTCATATTAGTGGTATTGCACGTTTTACTGTATCTGGTAGAGGCAACATGTCTTGGCGGCCATTTTGAATGCAGTGCCCGATATGAAAGATTTTTTGCCAGAACATTTTTTAGTTTTTAAAGATATATCGAACGAGGTACCACTCACCCTTGCTTCCATTTAAAATTAAAGTTGGGCCCCGGGAACCCATGCAGGGTGGTCCTGGGTGGCACCGCGACCATATATATATATATATATATATATATATATATATATATATATATATATATATATATATATATATATATATATATATATATATATATATATGTGTGTGTGTGTGTGTGTGTGTGTGTGGAAAGAGAGAGAGAGAGAGAATTATATTTGCATCAGCAGTGGATTTTGTTTAGGGAGAGGCTTGAGGAACGAGTAAGAAACATTTGCGTTGTACGTGCAATGCAAAAAATGATCACAAATTTATTTCGGGAGGGGTTTGAGGCTGATAACCACCCTCGAAATACGCCACTGTACATCAGTCAACCGTTCTCATATTACCTAACACAGCAACGAAACAAATTTTGAATGAAGGTAATTTTAGTATACATCAATATCAATATTCGAGACGAGACCGAGACTTTCGAGACTGACCTAAGTCTCGTCTCGGTCTCGTCTCGATTTATAGAGGTCTGTCTCGGTCTCGGTCTCGTCTCGGTATTTAAAAGTCCGTCTCGGTCTCGGTCTCGTCTCGGTATTTAAAAGTCCGTCTCGGTCTCGGTACCATCCCTACTTACCAGGATTCTTCCATCTCGACCTACTCTAAAATATTCACGAAATTACAACTGCCTTGAAGTCAGAGAATCATAGTTGCTGAATCATGTTTCAACAACAGATACACGACGTTCATTAATCCACTTCATTGTGGGAGCTAAAAGGGAATGCTCAAGTACTGTGCACGTACTGCTCAAGCACTAGTACTAAGGTAGGAGGGCATAATTACTCAGAAGTAGGGCGTACATCTGTGGTGTGAGGGTCCCTTGTTCGGATCCCAATGAGTTTATAATGGACCAACATTCTCGTATTCTCCCATATTCTCATTCCACCAATTCTTTTTACGTAATATTAAAACAATCACATTTCATTTGTACTGCACAGAGAAAAATCCGTTCTCCGGACAGCGGTATATTGTACAAACATACGGAATCCTCTTGCTTACTACAGAAATCAGAACGGAGCTATGCTACATAGGCACTGCCCTTAGATGTTACATCATGCCGTTGCAGGATGTCTGACATCTAACAGTTTTCCGTATATCACATGCATATACTTATGCTACATTCCTCAGCTATATGTTATATACGTCCATTTGTATGTGAGATCCTGACCGCCTATATTGTTTCATACGGAAAGTACGTACAGATGGAACACATACAGATATTATAAAACATGCGTTTTCAGTTATGCGTCTGCTATACGTTAAGTCCAAAAACTACAGGAATTACGCATGTAACCTACCTTTTTAAGTGCGGCACCTACAATTTTTTCCCCTCAGTGTACTGAGAAAAATCACACAGCGGTAGGAGATCGTCCTGCCGGACCTTTATCTTTGATTGATCTTTGTGTAAACTTTTTTTCCTTTCAAATAGAGATCAAAAGAGATTAAGATTGAGCTGGGAAGCATCTTCGAGCTACACTGAGAAAAATTCGTTATCCGGACAGCAGTATATTGTACATTACACGGTATCCATAAGTTTACTACGAAAATCTGTCGGAGCATACGTTATCCATAGATATGCTACATGCGTACTGCCTTTTTCCCCGTCGCTGTAGGATGTCTGACATCTAACAGTCTTCCGTATATTACATACGTCAGCTACACGTTTTATACGTCCATCTGTATGTGACATCATTACCGCCTATATACAGTTCTTTTTCATACGAAAGTACGTTTATTTATAACACTTATACGGACAGTACGTATAAAACATACATTTTCAGTACGTTTGCTGAAGAATGTTACACATACTCGCGCGTTAAGTGCAAAAAC